>NC_143020.1:6852500-7222375 GCF_055824585.1 Amblyomma mixtum
GAAAGGAATAATGGTGCCGGGACTTACTTTCGGCAATGCGGTTCTCTGCTTGAGGGCAGAAGTTCAGTCGAGATTAGACGTAAATCAGAGAGCTGTTGGAAGATTAGCGCTAGGTGCCCACGGAAAAACCACAAACGAGGCAGTGCAATGGGATATGGGCTGGGCATCGTTCGAAGCACGGGAAGCTAAGAGTAAAATACTATATGAAGAACGCCTGAGGAAATTGGACGATAACAGGTGGGCAGCTAAGGTATTTAAATATTTATACAGAAAGGGCGTTGACTCCGAGTGGCGGAAAAGAACTAGAAAACTAACCAGTAAGTATGGCGGTCATGAAGACGGAGAAAGAAAGAGCATTAAACGACAGGTTAAAAATGCGAAAGTTAAACATTGGATGAATTCAATGGAAGGGAAACAGTGTAGAACTATATCGATACTGGAAAAGGCAGATCAGGAAAGAATTTGACTATGATAACTCAGGACGCAGTGCCCTACTTTGTGAAGCTAGGTCAGGGTGTCTTAGAACGCGGAGCTGGCGCGGACTGGCGCTTCTCGCTTCTTGTCCCGGCTTTCTCCGACGTGACCAGTACTTTTTTTTAAACTACTTTATCCAGAAGTATGTCTGGCGACTGTTATCCGCAAGCTAGCGACGGCGACGACTGCTGCTGGCTGTAAAGCACGGCTCGGCAGTCTGGGTCACACCGGCGATCCCCGTTCATCGTACGCGTGCCCTGCGATGTAAGCAATAGTTGATTTCAGGTCACTGTTGCCAAACCTACACCTGGTGACCATTTGAATTCGCTAAAGCTCGTGATTCGCTCTTCACAACCGCCGAAATCACAGATCCAACCCTGCGAACTCGCTGGGCCTAGTCGTCGCGGAAGGGAACAGAGCCGTCGTCGACTGAAATTGATTTGACAAGCGCTTATCGCTGGTGAGTGTTCAGGTGTGCACACGTGAAATATAGCCGTTCGTTTCGCTCATTTAGAAGCGCGAGCATATACACACCGCCGCCTCATCACCGTGCTCTCGCTCAGCCGCCGACAAGGCTGACCGTCCGCCGATCGGATTCGTCGGTGTCGTTGGCCTGAAAAACGTGTCCCTCTAGAATCATATTATAGTAAACTAGATATTTCACTATAATTGCATGCTGTTGTTCAGCGTGACATATACTGTCGTTGTCGGACTAGTGTGACCGCCGTCGTCGTCGTCGCTGTACACTGAAAACGAGCTGAGGCTTTCGAATGCGTTTCGAAAGTGTCGTGCAGCACCGCGGCAGTCCGTCGAGTCCGAATGTCATTCCTATTCTCGAATGTCATTCCACTCAATGTCATTCGAACATTTCCGTGTGAGAACGTGATAGCATTATACCAGCAAAAGCGCCTTGGGTACTTCTGGGTCCGAATAAGCCAGCGGAAAGGACCCCGTCGGGCAGGGCAGACCGGCTCCCTTACACACCCATGTTTCTGTTGGTTGTTGACAGTTCGACTCCTGACCTGTGCCTGACGCAAGTTTCAACGAGCAATTCCGTTCTCAATTAACCCCAGATTCGAACGCGACCAGCAGGGTACTTTTGCGATAATTTGGCAGCCCACAGTATTTGCGCAAAAAAAGGCCTCACCGTGCAAAATAGTGCGTCGCTTTCGCTGGGTATATATACGGCAAGCCAAGTATTGCGCTTGTCGTAGGATTTGCTGTTTGCCGTGTCGCTGTCGTCATGGTATGCTTTGTGTAGGTATTTGCCGTTCCCATTCAATCACGTGACCTTATAATATCAGACTTCTGTTGAATAGTACCCGTGTACGATTGAAGAATTAACCCGTGTCATTCCATGGAGCCACCCAGTAGACTTTTTTTAAGCCCGAGTAAACATATTTTTAATGTATTAAATGTATATTTTTAGTATATTTATAATGTATATTTTTGTTATATATTTAATGCATTATAAATATGCTAAGCGGGCAAAAATGTACTTTTCACGTATTTTTAAGAACGTTTAAAATATTATTCCTAGTATACTTAGAAAGCATTCGTATTGCAGATTAAGCATAGGGACAAAAAATTGCGAAATAATTATGAAATTAATACAATACGTTTGAAATGCATTTTTAGCACATCCTCTTTTTCGCTAAGGGATATATTACCTGAATTTTACAATTACTGGTAAATCAGAACCTGGCGAAAACAGCAAATACCACACGAAAAACCAGTTATTAAGCAGAATAAGGCCAGCAATCAGAATGACTTAAAATATTTAGCTCTGCAGAGCAAACGTAACTTCGTTGTAGCTCGAGGTAAATTTCCATCCATTCACCTGTGCACCTCTCTTAAAGCAAAGCGAATAAAAAAGCAATTTTTCAGACATTACCAGTGAAGATCGCATTTACATTACTCATTTAAAGTAACTGCATGGCTTCAGTGTCCAGTAGTGTTCGGCGTTCTCCGCACTGAACTGGCTGGACGAGAGCAGGCACATCACAAAGGTTCGTCATGGGAAAAAGCTGCCCCCGTCGTCCTTATTCTTGCACTTAGAGATCGGGCATGCTGTATCGCCCCAAATGTAGAGACTGCAGACCTGTATATCTCGTGCTTTCTCGGTTTCACTTAATAAGTCAATCTAGTCGACCGCCGTAGCCGCGCCGTTGCTGCCAAATATAGCAGCGTAGAAGGAAGCATATGCAGCGCTTAGCCAGATAACTCTCTCTGGCGAACAGGTTGAAAAGTGCTGAACTGCTCTCCGGCCACCAACAGAAATGTTTCTAACCGCAAGCGACGCGCACGCTTTGAAATATGCGCGCACACGAGTTCGTTTAGAAGGCAGCATCGTTTGGCGCGGGGTAGGCATGCTACGCTTTTGCCTACACCCAGCGTCGCTGCCGACCGCAGCGCAATACACTCAAGCAGGAGACACTTCGGACAGTGATGCTCTTTTTAGGTGCTTAGGCGAGACCAAAGCTTGCTGCTCGCTCCGCTGTCTGCTCACAAACTCCCTGATGACGTCGTCTAAACTTAGGAGCGCCGTTATTTCTCTGTGTATATGCAAAATCAAAAGATGCGATAACCTCTCGAGTTGTTCGGTTGCGCAAATGCGTTTTTATTGCGTGCACACCCGAAAAACGACCGGACGTATACGCCGCCCCATCAAAGCAGTGGCCACGTACACAGTGAAAGTCTAGGCCGAGGCGCAAAATCATGTCATCTATGGCCGAGTACAGGGGTCTCAGATCTACTCCCTGGCGCGTTGCCCAGCCAACCAAGTAATGTGCAGGGGATATCCATATAATATAAATTATAAATATCACATGTCCATATAATATTCTCACAAGTTCATATTACTTCCACAGAATATCCATATGAGCTTCATTTTGGTGACAGTGGACGTTTATATAATGCCCATATTTTGGCCACATATGGTCACTCTGAGATATTTAAAGGACGCTGAATAGATTTTCATCCAATATCTTTGTGGGTTTTGGAGGGAGGTGCCGGGAGTTCTACGCTGAATGTAATGATGCTGTGTCACTATAACAAAACACTGGGCAAGACCACCATTATTCTTATGTATCTTTATTACCTAATCAGGTACCCCACCACTTTGACAAAGCCAAGGTGCAGGCACAATCCACGCAAAACGGGGAATGGCGGACAACTACTCTGGAGAGGTCCCCACTTGATTTCGAGTGGCCTGTGAATATAATAGAGCACAATACATAGTATTAAATAGTAGTCATGTAACTAAAAAATGCACTTTGTGGAGAAAAACGTGCATGCTAAAGCAGTTTCTGCTTGAAAAAAATTAGCTCCAACTAGGAATCAAAACCTTCAATGGCGTGCTATTTGTACTAAATCACAGAACTTTTCAGAAAGTGACTGCATTTAGGCGACATTTATCGTATGCTGTGCGATGTCAGTGCACGTTAAAGAACCCCAGGTGGTAGAAATTTCCCGAGCCCTCCACTATGGCGTGTCTCATAGCCCGAGTTGCTTTGGGACGTTAAACCTCACAAAAACAAACTTCGATTCAAAAAAGTCCATACCATTCCTGCGGAGAAAAAACACAAATGGCAAACGTTTTCTAGGTATGGAAACTGCTAAAAAATTGGATACAAAATTTTTAAAATCCAGATTTATGAAATTGTCACCCAAGGCATCTTCGAATTGTTTTGAAGACAGATGTGATGTAAGGGCGCATGGGATCTAACCAATCAGTGGTTATAGGGCGCTCGACTACTGAGCCAGGCAACCCAAGGTTTGATCCCGGCTGTGGAGGCTACACAGGCATGCAAGGTGCCTGTGTAGCCTCCTTGCGTGCTACACAGGCACGCAAGGTACCTGTGTAGCAATGTCAGTGCATGATAAAAAGAACTCACAGTGGTCGAAATTATCCACAGCCCTACACTACAGCGTCCCTCATAGCAAGTCGTTTTTGACGTTAAGCCCCATGAACCAAATCAAACCGAATTCTGTGAAAAAAATGACATCATTTATAGGGCCAAAATCTGTCGCCAAAACGTTGGGGGTCACAGTACCAAGCTTACGATTTTTTGAAATATATTTGCTATTTCAGTTGAATACTAAGCATTCTATCTGCTCAATTAGCCTTAAATGAAACAGCCTAAGCTACGCTTTGTGAATTTGCAGTGCACCTAATTTGTACTAGGGGACTAAAAATGTTAGGCTACATGAGGCACCAAGCCAAAAAACTAATAGTGTGCACACAAACGCTCACAAAAATCAGAAGTATCTTTCTCCATAAAAGTGGATGACTCGAGGTAAGGAATGTAACCTTTGTGTATGCTAGGTCTATGCAGACAAGCACACTTTTCGTCATCACTGTACACATAAAAACACTCCCAAGCTCACGAAACGTAAACGTACGTAAACAAGGAGCTTATCACAAGCAAAAAATTATGAGCTCCAGAATTTTGATACGTGGATTGTTTCATATAGTCGAACATTAAAAAACTGATTTCGTTTACAGTTACGACTGGCCACCGAAGTAATGCAGGACACAGCGGCCCAGTGTTAGCGACTGCTGTCTTTTTAAGTTGTAGCCTACTGTAGATCGAAATTATTCCGGAGCCCACTATTGACATTCGCTCATCCAAACGATGCTGCGAGTGCCGTTGCAACGGTTGGTTCTGGGATCCGCGCCTAAAAATTGATGTCGACTAAGTATATTTTGCTTGCAAAATCTGCCGGTGATGGCGCAACCAGTCTTTCTTTTCTTAGTCTTCTCTAGACTAAAAGAGCTCCTTTTTCGGTGAGAGTGTATGGTCTCTCCTTGAATTGGAGCGTGGTAAATTCGATTTGCCCTCAGCGACCCGTCAAGGCTCGGTGTCACCAAAATTACCTTCAGAGTGTAGACCCACTATTGTACATGTTTTGCAAGTATTCATTCTTTAGTCATACGTTTAGAGCCCAAGGGGTTGGCTTTTGAGCCATGCTGTGAGGATCGTTATCCTAAAAAATTAACTTTCTTGAGTATGGGAGAAACTCCCGCTCTCACCGTTCCGAGAGCTAGTACTTCGAGGGTGTTGCAATTGAGAGCTCCGCTGCGCTCCTTACAACCAAACCGCTTCGGCCCTTTTATTTGGTCAAGGGCTGTACATTATATGAAGAGTAACATGTCAGCCCGGAAAGTATGACAAAGGCCGCGATGACATCGTGCAATCTACGAGTTAAATGAAATATTGGAACAGTTGAAACAGAAAATATTTCAAAAAAACGAGCCTAAAATAATTCTCAAACTATTATTTTACGGCAGCCCTAGAATTCGCATTACGCTCTTTATTTTTCATATAACATCACACGGACTCGCCGCGGTGGCAGGCTCAGTGGTTATTGGGCTCGGCTGCTCACTTGAAAGACTTTGGTTGGATCCTATATGGCTTTCAAGGCGAAATGTTAGACGCACGTATACTGCGCGACATCAGTGCCCGTTAATTAAAGAACTCCAGGTGGTCGAACTTACCCGCATCCCTCCACTGCGGTGTCCTCCATAGCCTGAGTCACTCGATAGTGGACGTTAAACGCCATAGAATGAACGCAGCATACACTGCTAAGAAATAGCTGCTTGCTTTATTTTAAGGTACCACGGGAACGCAATACAAGGTACTGTACCAGGCTTAGTGTTTATCGTCCTTTTTAGTATCAACAGTTCTTTTCTTGAGATGCCTTTTCATGTAAGGCACCGGGAGAACCATATACGCGCTGTAAGCAGTGACTTGCATTTCTGAGTTGCCAATGGGAGTGGCAAGCGAACTTCAAAGAGCGATTGGGCCAAATATGGGCACGTGCGTGATGATTTTTTGTCACTGACGCACGAGTGTATATTTTTACGCGATATCCTGCCACGTGGCGCGACTTCATCTCGGTGAGTTGTTAGGACAGAGAGAAATAAATCGGCGCCGACAAAGCAATATTCTTTCTAATTTTCATCCGGTTACATTGCGCCTGCTACTTTCGCCGTGAGCTCAAGTAGTACGGACCACGGGATTCTATTTCTGTAGGACGTTGCACGCGGCTACGCGTGCTAGTACTGGAAGCCAGCGTCGTATAAAAGCACTGTCGCAAGAAATTGAGAGACCCTGCATGGAGTCATCTTTGCCGACAAGGAAACATGAGAAGCAAGTCGTCGGTCGTGTTAGTGTTCGCCGCTTTTCTGCGCGCGGCAACTGCTCCCAGTGGTTATCCTATCTCTATATTGTTGCTGCATTTTCGAGGTAGATGTAGCACATGAATAGTGCAAGAAAAGCGCAAACTTTTGTTGGTGTAACAATATAAGTTTTTGTTGCTCCTTCTTTTTGACATAGCAATATGGATTGGAGTCACGCTTGTCTATTGGCCAGTCATCGATAACCCAAGTACCTGCATAAGAATAACCGCCATGCTACTGAGGCAACTGAGGTATGGTGACTATAACTGAGGTCTACTTCAATACCCTTGTAAACAAAAGTTTCTTGTGCTTCTTAAAGGAGCAGAGACGCCAATTTTTTTCTTTAGTGCTTTCTTCTTTCAAATGACGCGTTAGACGGTAGTGCACATGATCACCCCGTGGTAGCCACCTACGACCGCTAAATTATAACTACTTGATGCTGTTTCTGTTTCGTTTTCATCAGCTGAACGATAGTGTAATAGTTTGTGTGAGATATCACATTAGATATGAAAAAAAATAAACAGCAATATAACTACTGATAAGTCGTTTATTTTCATTCCAGCTCTTGATGCAGGTTGGTTTAAGTGTTGTAGTGAATTAGAACTACGTATCAAAATTGTATTTTATGTATTCTTTTCTGGCTCAAGTGACCTACTGCGCGTCACAGCCATTGGTCGGTTGATGAAACCGAAACCAAAAAAAGCATAGAGAAGAAATTCAATTATAAATTTTTTAGTGCTTGTAGCTCAATACCACGTGGTAAAATATGCATTTCAATGGCTAACGCATTATTTGAAAGAAGAAAACACGCAGTTAAAATTAGTGTCTATGGTTCTTTAAGAGGGGTGTTTGTAGATCTTTACTTCCGTCTCAACAGGGATCGTCTACAGGCTTTTGGTAGCAAAAATGTCATTTGGCATTCCACGCACAGTGGCAGCTTCCATAGAATTGCAGCTGGCGCTAAGGAAGACCACAGAAAGAGGACGACATTCACTTCCTGAAGAGGAGCGAAACCAGAGCTTGTGTACGTACATTAGGAAGGGATTTTTACGAAGGAACCTCCATTTCTTAAGCGTAATTCATTTTGCGAAAGACTATGTTTAGCCGTTCAGCTAAGGGCTATACCGACTGGCGGAGTCATGTTTTGCTGTACTCTCTAAAATATTTCACGTGACAGTTTCTCAATAACGTCATTATATATGATTGCGCCGCCGCCCTTTGGTAATTTCTTCATACCTTCTATTTTCAACGCATAAAAGAACGCGAGACTACGAATTGCAGATAACAGGGCAAAGGAGTTATTTGGAACACTGACAATGTTGTTCTAATTTGGGAGCTGATATCTCAACAAAATACTTGCTAAGAACTCTGAATGCCACCATACGAGCAACTTGCGAATCACGCTACTGCAACTGCTATCAGACAAAAGAAAAAGAATCAGTGGAATTAAGGCTAGAGAAGTTAAGACAGCCAAAATAAAAAATAAAAAATGGCTGAGCCTTAACTTGGTTAAGCCTGGAGAATGCGAAGCATCATCGTGTCGCGTAATTTGGAGGCGCACAACCACAGCGACGGCGCGAGGTGGGCCCCCGTTTCTCCACTGTCGTGACGTCATCGTGTCACGTGGTGTGACGTCATGTATCACGTGATTTGGAGGCGCACAACCACAGCGACGGCGCGAGGTGGGCCCCCGTTTCTCCACTGTCGTGACGTCATCATGTCACGTGGTGTGACGTCATGTATCACGTGATTTGGAGGCGCACAACCACAGCGACGGCGCGAGGTGGGCCCCCGTTTCTCCACTGTCGTGACGTCATCGTGTCACGTGGTCTGGCATCATCGTGTCACGTGATTTGGAGGCGCACAACCACAGCGACGGCGCCAGGTGGGCCCCCGTTTCTCTACAGTCGTGATGTCATCGTGTCACGTAGTGTGACGTCATGTATCACGTGATTTGGAGGCGCATAACCACGGTGAACGGCTGAAGTGGTAGCTAAAGTAGTATGCTTCGCATAAAAACAGGAAAGTAAAAGATGTGCTGAAAACTTAAAACCAACGTGCGTTACGGCAGTTTTCTTTTAAATGTTATGATTTCTTGCAGCTAGAACTGATTCCATCGTGCGATGGTGCTCCACGGGGAACCGTCTGTCAACATACCTCTACAACCTGACGTGCGAGGACTTGGGCATAGTTCAAGTCACTTGCGGGAAACCCGTTGCGTTTGACGTTCCCGAAGTCAACGACCTGGGCCAAGTAAGTGTATAAAAGGAAGTCCTGTTTTTAATGCGGCAGCATTAAAGCCTCATCGGGATGAAAATGTGCTGTCGGTAAAAAAATTCGCCAATTAAATGGAGTGAAGTGTCTTCCCAGATCGGATAATTCCTGTAGTCTGGCTGAAGTGCGTCACCAGAACGGAAATGACGACAATTGCGGAAACGGCATCAACGGTTTCTTGCTATTGCATTGCCAACACCATACCTGCGAATTTTTTTGCAGATCTCGCTGTGAAAATCAAATCAAATCATTATTTCAATATGGCATAAAACAAATGACGGCTATAGTTGTTAGTACATCCAGAACATTGTCCAGTTGTCTTTCGGAGTTTAGTTACTGACTTTCTTACACAGGGTATGTCCGAAAAGTAGTGTCAGTGAATATATTTGGAGCGACTAACACGTTTTCTGTGAAACTGGGCATGCCCGCAATGGAAACTTCTTTGGTGAAAATTGTTAGCCGGAACGTCATGTCCATCGGTGATGCATGTCCTTATCCATCAGCGACGAAAATGTGAAACGTGTGAGAGATCCTTTGACCTCAGACTGTCATTTGAGTGTCTGTTCAGTGGCACTGAAATTTGACTCGAATGCCTGCAATGACAACCTCTACAGATCTGTTGCACTAGAATATGCCCATCCGAATCATTTCAGGTTCGAGCAGTCGCGGTGACCTAGTGGTTATGGTGCCCGGCTGCTGACCCGCAAGACGCGGGTTCGACCCCGGCCGCGGCGGTCGAATTTCGATGGAGGCGAAATTCTAGAGGCCCGTGTGCTGTGCGATACCAGTGCATGTTAAAAAACCCTAGGTCGTAGTAGTTTACGGAGCCCTTCACTACGGCGGCCCTCATAGCCTGAGTCGCTTTGGAATGTTAAACATTAATAAACCAATTAAACTCAACATTTCAGAGTCCCTTTAAACATTCCAAAAAGCGCCGTTCACGAGGTTTTGACGATTAATGTACAGATCAGAAATGTGTGCTCAAAGATTGTGCCCATAGTGTTAACGGGCAGCCAAAAATCACGCCGAGTTGCAGTGTGCCAGGAAATTCGGGACTTGAGAGAAGTTCACCTCAACTTATTAAAAAAAGGCACCACAGGTGACGAGTCTTTTGTGTTTGAATACCTGCGCGACCCCGAAGAATGCAGCAGCGAAACATGCAGCCTGAGAAACAGCGAAGTGCCGAGTGGCATACCTTGGCGTCCCCTGACCCCAAGAAGGCCAGAATGTGCAAGTCAAAGGTAAAGACCATGCTCATCGTGTTCTTTGACTTCAAGGGGGCGCGTCCACCATGAGTTTGTGGCTCATGGTACAAATGGTACAACCACCAACGCCAAATTCGAAGTGGAAGTGCTCAAGACACTCAAACGAAGGGTTCGCCGCGTCAGTCCTGACATCGCGGATGTCAGTCCTGACATCCTGAATCGGCCGTTTCCTGGCCGATTCAAAGATACCAACGGTTCCCCCCAGCCGCCCTAGAGTCCTGAGGTGGCACCCCAAGACTTTCAAGGCCTTTAATGCCTTATCGTTGTCGACAGAAGGTTGTCAGCAGAGGTGTCACGCTTCACGGTTGGTCGAAATAGTTATGACGTCAGAGTGCGCGGATTCGAAGTAATGAAGTCACCCACGGATGCCTGGAGCTCTCTTGTGGAGCACACGACAACTAATAAAATAGTTGTCGTCCACTCCGACAGGGGGCGTAAGGCGTCCGTTGATGACCACTTTACATGTCTCATTGCCGCGAAGAGAGCCGTGGTTAAAACCGAACTCAGAGAAGCAGAGAGAGAGTCGTGCTAAAGCAGTAGTCAAAGTCGGCAGTCAAAGTGTGTAGTTGTAATGTGTAGTCAAAGTGTGTAGTCCAATAAAGCACTACTACAGCGGAAACAGTCTCGCAGTCAATGCCAAACAGTGCGCCAGGAAGGGCTTTCGCCTTGCAGCACATTAGAGAGCCAAAGTGCCCCCTGACTTTTTTTGGTTCTGTATTTGAAAACACCCATGAAAGGACCTCATTTTGGGAGAGTTGGCAAAGTAAAAAAGGCTTGCACCAAGGCTCCAAAATACATTCCGGAGGAAGCCTATTGTGATGCCTTCGATGCCTGGAAATCTCCCTGAAAGCGATATATCCACGCAGGGGAAGTGTATTTTTAAACATTTTAATGTGTTGTATCAATCTAATCAATTTTTTTAATCGACTCACTGACAGTACTTTTCAAACACTGCGTAGGCAGACTTAATGGAATGAGTTTGTGTGACCTCCGAAAAATATTTAGGCAGTGGGGCTGCCTATCGTGACGTCAGTTTTACTGTCGGTTTAACGTGCTTGTAGACGCTCAACATTTCTTATCTGTCTAAATAGCTTGTTAACAAATACGAGCTTGAGAAAGCCTCCCTTTTTATTGCCGTGCACAAAATTTTTGGAGTCACCTGCGTTGACCTGAGTGTGACCTGAATGCGTGTGTTTCTCTTATTTTCAAGTGCTTCTAAAACATTTGAAATCGAGCAGCTGTGTACGGAAGGACAACCTTTCACTGTAAGTACGACCAGTTATCGTCATCTGTCCACATTGGGACCATTTCTAGAAGCATCGTATTCAACAGACTTGTTTGATCTCTTGTAACAAGTTTTCATTTTTATACATGTCACAGTCGGCTGCTGAAAAATAGTTAAGAGGGGTTTTCTATATAAAAAAGGCAGCTACTCATAACATAAGCGTCGCTGCAACGAAATTCATAATTATGAAATAGCGGAAGTAAATGTCATTTGAAGATTGTCCCTCCTTTCAACCATGCACAGTATTCAAATAAAAAATTGAGTTTAATACTACTTCGATAAATCTTTAGCATCGCTGTTCTTAAAAATTTTTTATTCTGATAAAAAATATATTTACTTTTACCGCGCTGCCTGGAAGCCGCCATCAGTCATGCTTAAGGGCTTGGTACAAAATTCCCGTCAGTAGATTTAAATGTATTTGATATGAAATGAACAGAATCGATTGCGACGCTCTGGTATAAAGTACAGCAGCCTAGAATTTATTGAATTTTGTGATTAAAAGGCCTTGTTTGTGGTTGATTCGTGAGCCTTAAATAAAACCCATCGAAATCGCGAAGAGTTTTCTTGGAACTGTTTCGTCATAAAGGTAACTAAAAATTGAGAAAAAATAGTGACGGGATGGTTATCACTTTGTAACGCGAGATTCAGTGACAGCTGACAATGTATTTATGTTTCAAGGTACATTGAGATAGCAATTATGAAAGAGACTTCATTTCTTCATAGTCCTAGAGAGCTGTTTCTGGTTTTACACGCATACTTGCTTTTTGACTACCTCGCCTCTCCCGTCCGACGCTCTGCAATAGGCGCACAGTGCTTCCGATCATCCCCTCCTCGGCGGTGCGCGTTGTAGCAGCTGCCGCAAACTGACCGTGTGACAATCCTCCGCTCTGACTATACCCAACTTATTGTACGGTAATCGCCTTCCGTTTTGTTCTGGTGGTAACCACTCACTGGTTACGCATTCTTCCGCTCACATCAGACCATCCTCCGTCCACGATAGCCGAGCTCCGAGTGGTCCCCGATGGTAACGCACCCACCAGCTACACCAGGGACTACTACTACAGCGGCGCGTGCGGCTGTAAAAAGCAGCCATCTCTCCTTCCGTAACAGAACAGGCTAAAAACTTGTCTCCAGATGTCATCATTCTCATCATCATCATCAGCCAAACTACGCCCACTGCTGGGCAAAGGCCTCTCCCATGTCTCTCCAAGTTACCCTCTCCTTTGCCAGTTGCGGCCACCGTATCCCCGCAAACTTCTTAATCTCATCCGCCCACCTAACTTTCTGCCGCCCCCTACTACGCTTGCCTTTTCATGAGATCCACTCCGTTACCCTGCAGGACTAGCGGTTATCTTGCCTTCGCATTACATGCTCTGCCCAAGCCCACTTCTTCCCCTTGACTTCAACTAGGACGTCATTAACCCGCGTTTGTTCTCACATTCTGCCCACTTGCGGCCTATTGACAACACAACAATCACTTTTCTTTCCATAGCTCGCTGCATTGTCCTTAATGTAAACCCTTTTCTTTATCCCCAGGTGGTCTAAATTATTCCGGAGACCTCCACTATAACACCTCTCCCTCTCTTTTTTCCTGCACTCCCACCTTCCTCCCTCCTTACGGCGCGGTTAAGGTGTCCATTGAGATGTATGAGACAGACACTGCGCATTTATAACTTGAAAGAGCGCAGAAAGCAGTACTTCAAAATCTACACAGCATGTTCACTACATACGAATCAGTGACAATGCATGCATTTGTGCTACGTAGAAGTGACGATGAACGGACAGTGCCGCGGGACGAAGCGTTCGCGATAGGCCAACTGCGAACAAACAACGGAGCAGACAACGAACGATTTTGCTCGGGGTCGGTACCCATCGGAACAGCGCTTAAGCGCTAAAATTTCGTAGGAACAACTGTAGCTTGTTATGACGATAAAAGTGGTTACTATTATGTAAAATGTCTTGAAATTATCGTCCCACTAAAGTTGAGCGAAAGCTCCAGTGCAGTAAAAATATTCTAAAAACTGAAATTATCTTTTTGTTCACTGCTGTGCGTTCAGCGCTACTAACACGTATATGTTATGTGGCAATAAGGCAGGGAGCGTCGTGTTTTCTTGTTGCATTGTGGTAGAGGCTGTGACGAAACCGGACTACATTTATTATCACGGTGTGTATCACAGCCGTTGTGAGCGAACTGTGAGCTCTATAATCAGTGCGTCCCTGCATGTAATTACCCCTTCCTAAGCGCATGTCTCGTGTGTAGCTGTGTGCCACGCAATACAACGGACAGTTTTCTGTTGTGCGCAGTGTCTGGTCCTTCGTCCAAAGTGCAAAGGATTGCTGGCGGTTTAGCTTTCCTAAGTAGTAAATATTGTGCGAAAGCAGGTTTTTGCAGGTGGACACCAACGCCCGTATACCTGAAAGCATGATTGAAAGCGCTTTTTTTTTATTTCGTGACGCGCACAGATGGAAGTTTATGATGACGACGACCAATCCACAATGCAAGTGCGTGTGGCAGTTTAACACGAGGCATGATCAGCTGCGGCGATAGCATAGCGCTCTCGTGCAGTGACTAGCAAAGCTGATCTGTTCGCGCCTCTGTTCAAAGAAACTTCGTACTATGGTGTACTCTGCCGAATTATAGACACGCGAAAACTAATGGACATAAAGGAGGAACGGACTCGTTTTACTGCCACAATTTATAAGACGAAGTGTTTTTTGGTTTCACGGCGCATAAGCAACGGAGGGTATCTTAAGCGATTAAGGCTTAGCTGTTACCAAACAAATGATAATCCCGGGTTTCATGTCAAGCATGTACAATGATGAGGAATACTGGTCACTGGCGAAGGTAAATAAATAAGAAAAATTTGAAGTTTTGGGAGCACTACGGCTCCCTTGTTCACTATAATTGTTCACTGTAATTGTTACGATAGTGAACAAGGGAGCCGCAGTGCTCCCGAAACGTAAAAAAATTGCAACTTTATTGGCCTTGGCCGATGACCAGTACTCCTCATCAGCATGATACCTGACCAGACGGTAGGCCGTCAAACCCTCGACTCGAGCATGTACAATTTGCCAGAAGCGGAGCCCCAGAGGCGTCTGAAAATACGTTCGCAGCGAAGGCGCCTGCCTCGGACGCCACTTACTCTGTAGCCATTTTCACGACGCTAGCATGCAAGGAATAGAGTAAACTTCATCTTGAACGTGATGGGAGCCGCAACAAAAACAGTCTGCTGCATGCAAGAACGCGTTCTTTCGGGAGTGATCGCTTCCTTTCCGCATTATCGTCACCTGTGTGATTGAAGAGCTGTCTTCGTTTCTCGTGACCAGTCCTTCCAGCTGACCAGTTTGAGCCACATCAAGGCGGTCATGCGACTCGCAATGACCGCAGGATCGGCGAGCAGTGGGTCAGTGGTCCGGAACTCAACCAGCCGTAGCTCAGTGATGACACGTACAGACTGGTCTCATTCGCAAAGAGCATGCGGTCCGCCGTTCTGCTGTCGGGGTTGTCTCGAAACCAGGGCACGCCACGTCAAACTGTCTCCTTTTTGGCTTCGAACTCGAAGTTTAAAGCCAAGAACAAGTTCCGGGGGAAGCCCTGGGAGGTCAGGTGGGGCACGGCTGGCTCTCTGAAGTCCAGGTCTCCAGGTAGCATGAGCGATATGTTGGCGACTACGGCCCGGAAGTTGTCAGTGTCGTTTCCGCTGCCATCAGCCGCCGAAGTGGGTCATAGTCAATGAACCGTCGCCGTGTGGCTTCGAATATTTTGTGCAGCTGGCTGTCTTTAGCCGGAATCGTGAGTGCCGCCACGTACGTTACGCGCCATAGGTGGTAGCTCCGGCGTACGTGTCTTTGACAGACGTCCTCGCTACGCATATCAGGTGAACTTAGCGTGTTGCCCTGTGTAATGTAACGCATGGCTTGTAGAGTGACAAGAAGCATCACGTACAACGACGCCAACGGATGATGGTCTGCGTCTATCAGAAGCCGAATGTCCGCAAAGAGGCCCGCTTTAGCTATGGCAGAAATTATTTTCGAACGGTCGACATCTAGAAGGAACTCGAGCAATATGTTCTTGAATTGGGACGCTTCAAGATGTCCGAAAGCATCTCTAATCTCAGTCAAAGACACGGATGATCGTTCTGGAGAGGCAGCCGGAAATTTCTGTTCTCACTTCGAGACGTGCTCTATGGTATAATTAGTGCCAAAGTGCGAATTAAGGATGGAGAGAGTGACCTCAGAGCAGGAAGCATCGCAGTGATGTTGGTGGTCACCGACACGAGGTGTGAATCTAACGAACATGAGCCGCGGTGTTTTGCCTGCTGAACTCAATACTTCGAAGATGAACGGCAGGCCGTACTGCTTATTCACCACAAGGCCCAAACGAAGTAAGCTTGCGCCACTTGTTCGCGTGGTGGTGTTGGTGATTTCTAGCACGGCCGCCGCAACATCCCGGACTCGCTGGTCCTCCTGCCATATCTCTTTGATGCACGATGTGTAGAGGGTGTGAAGTGCGACAGCCGCCTGACTGCCGTAGTCCTGGGTGCCCTTGATGATGTCAGAGGTGACACCCAACTGCAAAAAAAATGACTTGGGTTCAACGTGGCTTGAAGCTAGTTACACGAGCGAAAACTCTGTTAGGGATGGCCTACACTGTCTGAAATAAAATATCAAGATCAAGGGTCAAGGTTAAAGGTCAAGGTCAGGTACCCAATGGTCAGAGAAATATGATCCCGTGGTCGTAATAATATAGCTCTGGGCATACCACGACCCAGTTAAGTTTCTTTTGACCTTGTGATGCATTGAAGGTCAATGTCAATGTGGCGCCCACTGTCTCATATAAAAGGTCAAGCCCAAGGTCAAGGGTAAAGGTTAAGGTCCGGTACCCTGTGGTCACAGTTATATGATCACGGGGTCATATACTACCATAGCTTGGGCCATACCACCACGCAATTCGGTTTGACCTTGTGAGGCATTGAAGGTCATTGTCTCATCCGCATCGAAATCGTAAGTTGTACCACGAGTAGTAGGAATCTGGCTTTAAAACACAATAGTGGCATAGAGCTAAGCGCCTCATTTATGATCTGTTAGGCAACTTACAAAGTTGCCTTGCTGGAACCGAAATCTCCCTAAACGCGGCCACTCAAGGACACTCGCGTAACATCATTCCGTCATTCACTGCAGCAAAGGGCATCTAGTGGAAATGAAGAACAGAATTGTTGATAGCAATGTTTTGTGTGTGTTTGGTAGGTAGCCTAGTACTAACGATATGAGAAGCTCGAGAAATGTTAAACCGAAGATAATGTTATTATTAACCACATGTCTTAAGTAGAACAAGACGCCGCGTCTCGACACTAGACCGTCTCATGCCACAGCTGTCAAGCAGAGATGCCCCTGTTCGTAGCCACTGGTTAGTCCGTTAATGATGCGTACAGTCTTTGTCAAAAGTTTAGAGCCCAAGGGTTTCACTTCCAAGCTTTATATTGAGACTTCAGGAGCTTTCATGGGAGTCGTACCTATTGCAGGGGGCAGTACCAGAAATCTTCTCTTGTCCAGGAAATTTGGAGCGCTAGAGACCCATTGGAGAGCTAGGGACCCATTGAGTGTGGCTCAAAAGAAGACCCCCTGTGCTCGAAACTTTTGACAAAGGCTGACATGCAGGTTGTGGTTCATTGATATTCAACAGGAACTACGCTGGTCAGTATTTCCGGGAAACTATCCGGGGTACTGCACGTCAAATATATAAACCTCCGCGGTTAATTGAAATATTGGTTGGTTGGTTCATGGGGGTTTAACGTACCAAAGCGACTCAGGCTATGAGAGACGGCGCAGTGAAGGTCTGCGGAAATTTCGACCACCTGGGGTTTTTTAACGTGCTCTGACATCGCACCTACGTGGTTAGGAAAATGGGCGCTAGTTACGATTGGTCAAATGAGGTCATATGACCGTAGTACGTTTGCGCACAACGGCTTTGAAATGGAGGCTTCGAGTAAAGTGAAGCAGAAGTTTCGAGCTCGGGCGCTTAAACACCCCAGAATTTTGCCTGAGCAAGTAGCACGGAACTTACTTTCTCAATTTTAGGTGGTGAGAAACTGCCGGGTATGTTGCTGACGTTACGCAAAAAAGAAAAATTAAAATTCTGAAACCGTCATTATCAGCCTAAATATGCCCACTGCAAGGCAAAGGGCTGTCTCGTAACCTACTCTTGTGCCAGCTGTGGTTACATTATCCCCGCAAAATTCCTAGTCTCCTCCGTCCACTTAGCACATTGCCGCACCCAGCTACGCTTGCTCTCTATTGGAATCCGGTCCGTTACCCTTAACGACAATCGGTTATCTTGCCTTCGCATTACATGCCCATTTCATGTTTCTCATTTTTTCAATTCGACTAGGAATATCAATAACTCGTGTTTCATTCTCATTAAGCCACTCTGCTCTCATCGTGCCTCTGAAATTTCCTTTCCATTGGCCGCTTAGAGTTGCTGAAATTAAGTTAAAGCTTTGTCCTTAGCCTTTATGTCGCTGTTTCATAGGTGAGTTCAGAAACATACAACTGTTATATACTTTACCAAATGTTTTAGGGGAATCCCCCAAGGTGGAGTAGATTTGTAATAAGGGGCGGGGGAAGGGGGGTAATTACTCCCTTATTGTTATATACTTTCCTCTTGAGAGATAATCGTAAACTCCCGTTCTTTATCTGAAAGTGCCTCCCCAATGCACTCGATCCGATACCCATTCTTACTCTACTGGTTATTTCATCTGCGGGATCCGGACCTGCGGTGACTACCTGTCCTATGTAGTGGATATAGGTATTCCCTCACCAATCCCAACGCTTCGCTGCCTGTGTTACATAAGTTGGTTTGATTTCCGGCACTGTTGAACATCAGTTTTCTTTATATTCCCGAATGAACCTGGTTCGTTCCCGGCCGCGGCGGTCGAATTTCAATGGCGGCGAAATTCTAGATGCCCGTGTACTGTGCGATGTCAGAGCACGTTAAAGAACTCCAGGTGGTTGAAATATCCGGAGCCCTTCACTACGGCGTCGCTCATAGCCTGAGTGGCTTTGGGACGTTAAAACCGCATAAACCAAACCAAAGAAAACAACTTTTCTTTATATTAGATTTTGAACCTATTATTCTGCTTTGCGTGTTTGGGTCTTTGATCACGCTTTGCAATTTGTCCCTTGCGGTACCTAACAAGGAAACATCAGCGAATCATCGATTTACAAGTTAATCTCCATTTAATTTTATTGCCTATTTCCAATCAAGATCATGAATACTTCGTGCAAACTCATGATGAAGAGTACCGGAGAGATCGTGTCTCCCTGATTTATTTTCCTGATTTATTTCTCAGAGAAGAGCTATGGCATCTGTGCAGTCACTGTAGATATTTTTCAGTACTTTTACGCATGCCTCTTCTATGCTCCGGCTCCGAAATTCCTGCATGATAGTTGTAATTTAGACTGAGTCAACTACTTTCTAGTAATCAATGAAAGCTAAATATAGCGACTGGTTATATTCTGCGCATCTATGATCTATTTGGTAATGTGAATATGGGGTCTTGTGGGGTTGCTTTCGAGACAGGCAGCCTGGTTCCTTGGTTGTTCCGTTCGCGATTGCGTCAGTAAATACCTTGTAGGATATGACGAGTCCGATATAGTCTATTGTGTAATAAAGGCAGTTCCGGGGCCTTCAGGTTTTTAAAAAATAAGAAAATTGATATAGATTGCAGTCAGCAGGTAAATAAGATTCTATATTTTGCTACTGGGACCATTAAATAAAAGTTGCAGCTCTTTTTCGCCATCGTGCTCTTCGTAGAAAATCTCGAGGTGCAAAATTGTTAAAAATTTTCCTACCCGCACTAAGCAAGCAAACTTTCATTATTGAGCATGCACGTCGAAGTTATGCGAAACGGTACGGTTTTTTGAATGGTCAACAATTTCTCGGTAAATTTTTGAGCAACACGAATTTTTTGTTTTCTTCTTGTTGGTATACACCAGGGACATGGTTACGGCTCTCAAAATCCGAGAAGCTAAAGTTATAGAGTGCCGAGCAATTGCTGAAGCTGATATCGCTCACGCCAGGTCCCTCTCCCCAAGACTGCCCCGTACGACCACGTCGTGAGCAGTGGGATATTTTTTATGGCGTCAAAATTCTCCAAAAAGGGCCGCATCGATGAGGTATGCAAATTGTTTTCAAATCAATAGCAGTTAGAATTATTAGCTGCACACTGGATTAAAAGCCATTATTTAAAATTACCGCACCATAGCTATAGCTGCGGTGGCTCAGTGGTTAGAGCGCTCGCCTACTCAGCCGGAGTACCTTGGTTCGAACCCGACCGTGGCGGCCGCGTTTTGATGGAGGCGAAACGCAAAAGACACCCGTGTGCTGTGCGATGTCAGCGAACGTTAAAGATCTCCAGTTGGTCGAAATTATTCCGGAGCCCTCCACTATGTGACCTCCATCATCCTTTCATCTTTCACTCACTTCTTTGTCCCTTCCTTACGGCGCGGTTAGGATATCCACCGAGATATGTCAGACAGTTACTGCGCCATTTCCTTTCTAAAAAAACAATCCGAAACAGTTTGTGCTATCTTCGCTTCCGATACTCACCGAAAGAAAGACTTTTTCAGAAAGAAAGAACACCACAGCAGCCACTTCCAAATTCCTGTGGAAGGGCAGGAAATAGCAGCATATATTTATTAAGCAGGGATTACTACTGGCGTCAAAGGGGTAAACCAGCAAGGTTACGACTGCAAAACAGAAAACCTGCCTTGCCTAGTGCTTCAGGCATCCCATTTTTCTGGTTTGGTTTACGGTTTATGGGGGTCTAACGGCCCAGAGCGACTTAGGCTATGAAGGAAGCCGTAGTTGAGGGCTCCGGAAATTTCGACCACCTGGGGTACTTTAACGTGCTATGACGTCGCACAGTACACGGGCCTCTAGAATTTCGCGGCTGGGATCGAACCCGCGGTGTTCGGGTCAGCAGCAGAGCACCATAAGCACTGAGCCATTTTCTCTTTTCGTGTTGCGCTTTTTTTCCTTTTGCTAGTGCACCCTCGCGGAAACTAGAAGTGTATTCTCCGTGCGCAAGCGGCTCACTAGCAGGTCGCGTGCCACGTCAAGCTGGACGAATCCTATCTCGAGGGCGTTCTTGCAGATGTACGCGAAGAAATCTGTGCACGGCTGCTGGTTGGCGCCGATGGCGGCGAAAATCGTGGCTGCCTCGCTGGGGCAGCAGAACTTCGTCCCAGTGTCACGCGTGCTCACCCTCTTGGCAGCCCAATGAACAGCGAGCCAGGCCAGCGCGGTGGTGGCGGTGGCTAAAGCGGCCCCAGTTGCGCAGCTCAGGCAGACGCCTGCCGATCGTAACTCTTTACTTCGCAGGATGGAAGTCCGAGTCCACGGGCGACCGGTTCCAGTTGGCGAAAGTAGGTCTTCTCTCGTCGGCCGAGCTTCCATCTTCTCCTTCTTCTTCTTTATCTCTATAATGGCACATACCCACACGGGGGGTTGGCCAAGGTGTAGTGGCATAAATAAGGAAATTTTCACAGTATGACGACAAAATATCGGAACGTGAATTTTGAAAATGTGTCCATGAAAAACGACAGAAGAATATATAAAGTTAAATAACAAAGAACATTTAGGGAGAAAAAATGGCTGAGGCTTAACTTGGTTAAGCCTGGAGAATGCGAAGCATCATCGTGTAGCGTAATTTGGAGGCGCACAAGCACAGCGACGGCGCGAGGTGGGCCCCCGTTTCTCCACTGCGGTGACGTCATCGTGTCACGTGGTGTGACGTCATGTATCACGTGATTTGGAGGCGCACAACTGCAGCGACGGCGCGAGGTGGGCCCCCGTTTCTCCACTGCCGTGACGTCATCGTGTCACGTGGTGTGACGTCATGTAACACGTGATTTGGAAGCGCATAATCACGGTGAAGGGCTGAAGTGGTAGCTAAAGTAGTATGCTTCGCATAAAAAAAAATCCAAGACTTTTAAAGGAGTTAGCAAATCAACCTACCATTTGCAATTATGTAATCATGGAGATTCCCACAAATTGAACCCAATGCAAATCAATGCAAATCCTTTGACGCTCGCACCGAACGATAACAACTCTGGCACAGATAACGGGAGCCCTAACCTGGAGAGAGGGACCTCCAGGTAAATCTTTCTCTGAAGTGCAAACTTTGGACAATAGAGAAGGAAATGGTCCACAGATTCAACGTCCCCGCATGAGTCACATAGGTTTGTCGGTGAACACCCACATGTGCATAAGTATAAATTTAAACTGGGAATCCTGCACCGCAGTCGCGTCATTGATACCTCACACTGCCTGGTTTTACACGAACGGACGTTCCATTTATACGCTACGAGGGGGTACCCAAAAGAAACCGGACTAAATTTTTTGGTCGGAAAATCTTCTGTGGCACCGCGTTTTGGCACTAGCAGCGCATAGAACGAACATTCCAGAGTCAGTAAGCCCAGTGCCGTCGTTGAAGGAGGTCAGACTAGTTTAGGCAGAGTTTTTGAGTGACGACTGTTTTGTGTGAATGTCGTTTTTGCAATGGCTGATTTTCGTGAACAGCGTGCGGCGGTGAAATTCTGGTTTTTGCTCGGAAAATGTTGAATGGAAACTCTTGAAATATTAAGAAAGACGTACAAGGACGATGCTATGGGGACAACTGAAGTGTTCCTGAATCGAATCCTGAATCAAAGCAACAATCATGCCAATGGAAAACTTGAAATTCACCTCGCCTCAAGAAAGCTCGTCAGGTGAAACCTAACCTCAAAACAATGCTGATTTGTTTTTTCGACGTGAGAGAAGTTGTCTATTGAGAATTTGTTCAGCAGGGTCAGACAGTTAGCCAGGCTTTCTATTTGGATGTTTTGAAAAGATTGGGCAACAGTGTGCGGTGGAAGCGGCAAGATTTGTGGCGGTCGGGAGACTGGTTTTTTCATCATGGCAATGCCCCTGCTCACACAGCCCTGTCTCTACGACAATTTTGGGCCAAAAATGGCATGACCCCTATTACTAAACCCTCATACTCTCCCGACCTTGCCCCGTGCTACTTTCTTTGTTTCCTAGAATGAAAAAATAGGTGAATGGAAAGCGTTTCGCTGATGTTGCATAGGTGAAGAAAAAAACGACGGAGGCACTGTCAAGCATCACAAAAGATGAATTTAAACAATGTTTTGAAAAATGGAATGAAAGATTCGACAAGCGTATCATTGCAGGTGGGAAATACTTTTAAGGATACTGAAGGTCTGTGCTTAAAATGTGAATAAGTTCAAACAAAAATAAGTCCGGTTTCTTTTGGGTACCCCCTCGTAAGTGCTGATAATCAGTAGTATTTAGTAAGGAATCGCGTAACCTGGCTGATATGTGTTGGAACCGCTGAAACCTGCAGATCGCCAGGAGACTGAAATTCGGGACGGGATGCGTTACTGACCCGTGAAGAACTGACCTTGCTGAATAATCAGCCATTTCGTTTGAATGAATGCCTGCATGACCAGGAACCCAGAAAAAACGGACCTCCTTTAAAGTGGACGGGACAAAAAATCGGAGGAAACGGCACAAAAAATCTTTTTGGGAAATTTCAAGGGAGACTAAAACTGAAAAACAATCAGCCAGGATGATAACGTGATATACATGACACGTAATTTTGTGCAGCGCCATTCCAAGAGCCAAAAATTCCGCAATGAATATAGGGATATAATCTGGGATGCGGACAGCATAGCTCCATGCCCAATCCTGCGAAAAGATGCCAACTGCAGCTTTTTGGCAGCTGACGGAGGCATCGGTAGAAATCACCACATGATGGGGGAATTCCGCTATATGACCAGAAAGAATGCCGTTTAAAATGTTTGTAGGCATGTGTTTCGCATGAGATGGGAAGATATGGTCAAAATGGTATTCCACTGCTGCCGGCGTGTCGTCAACCCAATGAAAAGAACTGAGATCAACACCAACCGGTGTTAAAAGTTTCTGCGTTAAAGTAATTTGTGGCATTTGATATCGTGGCCAATGATGGTAAAAAAAATAAGGCCGGCTGAGACACAAAAACAGGAGCACTGACATTAGTCATCAGGTCCAACGACCTGAGGAAAGTTCGCACCATGAGTATTTGAAAGCGGGAAATTAAAGGGGGCATACTGGCTTCGAGATAAAGCAGGGCGTCTGAAACTGATTTTGGGAGACCAAGGCAGAGACGTAGAGCACACATTTCCAGTAACATTAAGGGTGTGACCTTGTAGTTTGCGCTACCAGAGAACAGAATGCAACTGAATTCAAGTATAGGTCTTACACAAGCTTTGTATAGTAACAATAATGTGTCGCGGCGCATCCCAAACCTTTTATTGGCGATTCGTGTCAGCCGGCCTAGAGCGCGTTCTCCTTTACGCACGTTGTTCTTTATATGAAGGAGGAGGAGGAGGATATAGAAGAGGAAAGGCAGGGAGGTTAACCGAAATAATAATCGGTTTGCTACCCTACACGGGGGAAGGGGGTGAGGGGATAAAAATAAAAGAAAGATAAAGGAGAGTAACAGAAAATTCAAGTCACTATAAAACGTCACTGTTCGTTAAAGTCACAGCCTATCGTGCAGGCCAGAAGTTCTCAAGAAGCGGAGCAGTGCCTTGCAGGCCTTCTCCGCCGACGACCGCCGCGGCAAGGGGCCGAGAATCTTCATTTCCGTGAAAGGGCGTGTATCTAGGCGCTCCAGCGCACGGCTGAGAGACTGCCTTTCGGTGGTGTAGGCAGGGCAGTCACAAAGAATGTGGGTTATGGTCTCGTCTTGCCCGCAGATGGAACATGCAGGACTATCAGCCATACCGATTAAGAATGAGTAGTGATTGGTGAACGCTACACCAAGCCAGAGGCGACACAGCAAAGTTTCTTCTCGTCGTGGTAGGCCTGATGGTAGCCGGAGCTTCAGGTCTGGGTCCAAGGATTGTAAACGGGAATTGCAAAATTGGCCGGAATTCCACGCGGCAAGCGTGATGTCCTGCGCAAGTGCGCGAAGCCTGCTCGCTGCATCCGATCTCGAAATGGGGATCGATACAAAATCGCCGTCGTCGTGCGCAGTTCGCGCGACCTCATCCGCGCGGTGATTACCTGCTATGCCGCTGTGCCCCGGTAGCCATTGGTAGATAATGTCATGCCCTTTGTTGATGACAGAGTGATGTAGCTGTCGAATTTCTGCGACCAGTTGTTCATGAGCTCCATGGCGAAGAGCAGCTTGTAAGCCTTGGAGGGCAGCTTTCGAATCGGTGAAAATAGACCACCGCTGAGGGCGCTGCTGACTGATGCAATCAATGGCGACACGAAGAGCGGTGAGTTCTGCACCCGTCGAAGAAGTGCGGTGACCTGTCCTAACTCTAATTTCTGTAGTGCTTGCGGGTATGTCGACGGAGCCAGAAGAAGATATAGGGTTCACTGAGCCGTCGGTGTAAACGTGCACCCGGTTTGCATGGTGCTCATGTAAATATTCAAGGGTGACTTGTAGTTCTGTCGGCGATAAGTCTATCTTCTTCCTGATGCCAGGTATCGAAAGAAGCACACGGGGATTATGCAGGCTCCAAAGTGGCGAGGACGGTCTAGAGGCAGGTGTAAACTGGGACGGCAGAATGGCGGGATGTGCGTCAATGACGTCTGTAAACGATGTGCGCGGTCTGGTAAGAGGAAGACTGGCAAGATGGTGAGAGGGAACCCGGGAAATGTGCCGGAAATGTGCCCTCAGTGCGTCAACTGTTAAGTAGGTAGGGATTGGATGCTCCTGGGCGATAAGTACAGATGCGGTCGTAGAGGCACATTTTGGCAATCCTAGGCAAGTCCGGAGAGCTTGAGCTTGAGCGCTCTGCAGACTTCGTATGTTTGTTTTTCGAATATTTCCAAGTACAGGGAGGCTGTAGCGAAGAAATCCCATGAATAAGGCGTTGTAGAGCTGCATCATCGACCGCAACGACGCTCCCCACGACTTTCCCCCAAGAAAGACGAGAACGTGAGAAATCGCTGTCAGTCTCTTTTTCATGTATGAGATATGAGGGGTCCATGATAGATTTCGGTCGATGATTACTCCCAGAAACCGATGGCTCTTTACGTAGGGTATTGCTGTGCCGTTTATGCATACGGTATAAGGAGACATGTTCTTTCGTGTAAAGGCAACCAGCGAGCACTTTTCGGTTGAAATCTGTAGGCCTTGCTGGCGAAGGTAGGCAGCAAGAATACTTGACGCCTTTTGAAGTCTCGCTCGAAGTTGTGGGCGCGTAACTCCAGATGCCCAGATACAGATGTCATCCGCATATATTGAGAGTTGCGCCGACTGTGGTAGTATATCGACAAGCCCGACAAGTGTAAGGTTGAACAGCGTTGGGCTGAGCACTCCACCCTGCGGGACTCCACGGGAAGTGAAATGAGAAGATGTTGGGCCTTCCTCTGTCTGCACAAAGAGAGATCTGTTGGATAAATAACTACGTATCCAGCAGAATACGCGGCCACCAAGCTCGGCAGTTTCCAGAGCGTCCAAAATAGCCTGGTGGGTTACATTGTCGTATGCGCCCTTTACATCCAGGAACAACGCCGCGGTCAAGCGCTTCAAATGTTTTTGGCGCTGGACGGATGACACTAGGTCGACAACGCTGTCGATTGAAGAGCGTCCACGTCGAAACCCGGACATTATATCCGGATATATGCGGTAGCGCTCCAGGTACCACTCAATGCGTGTAAGTACCATCCTTTCCAGTACTTTGCCAACACAACTAGCCAGCGCAACTGGACGGTATGATGTCAGGTCAAGAGGCGATTTCCCTGGTTTCAGGAGCGGAACTAGACGACTGGACTTCCAATCGTCTGGGAGTGTGCCATCATTCCAAGATTTGTTGTAATGCTCCAGAAGGACACGCCTAGCTTCTTGTCCAAGGTTTGCAAGTGCAGTGTATGGCACACCGTGGGGTCCCGGCGATGATGATCGTCTGCAACAAGCCAGCGCAGAATCAAGTTCCTCCACGGAGAAGGGAAGGTCCATCCGAGAATCCCGAGAAGCAGGAACATCGCTGCAATGCAGCGTCGCAGATGGGGAAGATGGTCCTGCTACCCTAGCGCAGAAATCCTCAGCTATCTCGACCTCGCCACGTCGTTGGAAGAGTGAAAGAGACTTGAAAGGGTGCAGCTGGTGTGGGGATGTTCGAAGGCCACGAACTACGTTCCAGATGCGTGACAACGGTTTCCGTGGATCAAGCGTTTCACAGAATGACCTCCAACGTTGTGCCTGTACTGCTTGAATTCTGCGCTGAATTTTCTTTTGCATGCGCCTCGCATCTCTGAGGTCAAGGCTCGACTTTGTGCGTCGGTACCTACGCTCGGCCCTACGCCGCAGTGATCGCAGGCGCTGCAATTCCATATCGAATTCTGTGTACTTTTTAATTGGGGTGAATAACCGTGTCGCGTTCTCCATGGCCTCCTTAACTTTCCCTTCAAAACTTGCGGATGAACCTTCTCTTGATGCATCTTCCATAAGTGCTTGAAACACTGACCAATCGATGCGTCGCATGCGTGTGGCAGAGGTGCATGTGGAAAGGCCAGTAATGGTCAGATATGTAGGGATATGGTCACTGCCGCGGGTTTCAATATCCGAAAACCACCGTACATCGCTGATAAGGCATCGAGAAACGAACGCCAAGTCAAGGCAGCTGCTGTAAGTTGTCCCTCGAATATAAGTTGGGGAGCCGTCATTTAAACACTGAAGATCATGGTCAGAAGCGAAGGACACAAGTTTCCGTCCCCTAATGTTCATTCTAACGCCTCCCCACATGGTGTGGTGAGCGTTAAAGTCACCCATGACGATCCAAGGGCCGGGTGTAAGCGCGATCAGGTCACTCAGTCCTGCGGCGTCAAATCGACTTGATGGAGACAAATACGCACCCACAAGCGTAAACGTGAGATTACGCCTCTTCACTGTTAGACAAACGTACTGCTTGTCGTTATTAAGGGGAACTGGATGAAGCACATATGTAAGTTCACGCCGAATGTAGATGATGACTTTACTGTTCCCTCGGTGCGTGGGAGATGCAAACGCCTCGTAACCTGACAGTCGCAATATCTTCAGCACATAAGGCTCACAAATGATAAGGATGGGGAAATTTTTTACGTAAACATACTGCCGAATATCTGAAATTCGGGGCTGAAGTCCGCGGGCATTCCATTGAAAAATAGAGGCTTGCCTCAGCTGCTTTTGAAATGTTAATGGTGGGGGAGCCATTGTTCCTGCTACTGTAACGCCGCTAGGACTGGTGTTAGCGTGTCTAGTACTTGCAGCGCATTCTGTGCCGCTGGCGTACGCAGGCCTGCCAGCACAGCGCGGATGGCACTTAGGATGGACTTCAGCATTGCCATAACCTGTAGTTCTTGGCCATGGCTGAGATCTTGGCCTTTCTCCGGATCAACAGTAGGCGCCGAACTTGGAGATGGCATTGACTTTCCTGACCCAGTGGATGTGGGAGGTTTCGGGAGTGACGGCCAGGTAACGGCCGATGCAGCAAGTCCGGCCTCATCAACTGTCGGGCTCCCTTGGTGTAATACGGCAGGCGGAGGAGGAGGACAAGATGCAGCAGTGCTAGAGACCTCTCTGTCAAAAGTGACGGCTTTCTTAGAGGACCTTCGACAACGCGACCGACGTCGTCGCACCTTAGCAGCGGCCTCTCTGTGCGTGGAATGGTCTCGAACCATTTGTTTCAACACTGCACGTTCATTCTTGAGGCGTGGGCAGTCTTTCGAAGAGGAATCGAAGAGGGCCACGGCAGTTGGCACACTTCAGGGTAGTCGCGCGGCAAACGTCGCCGCAATGTGCATCAGAGCATCTAGAGCACACAATGTTGTTCTTGCAGACGCCACTCACGTGTCCGATCTTCATGCAGTTTCTACATTGCAGTGGCTTGGGCACGAAAGGTCGAACTGGGTGGCGAAAATGCCCAACTTTCACATACGACGGTATGCAGTCGCCCTGGAATGTGAGCTTGATGCACTGAGATCTTCCAAGGCGCTGAACTGCCATTATAGAGATGCTGTTGGACGCTGGCTTGATTAAAATAGGCAAATCAGCGTCAGCGATGGAAATGTCGACGTTGTAAATGACGCCTGCTGTAGTGCCGCTGTCTTGGAGGACATGGGAGCGTACGCTGATGTCGCCGAGTTTGGTAACGGCGGACAGACTTTGCAGTGCGCTGCGCTCCGTGACATCAATGGCGATAATGTTCTTGTAAGGGTTGACTCGCACGTCTTTAATCCCCCCAGGCACGAGGCCCTCAAGGAACATAGACGTGGCTTGCCTGTTCAGGTGGTTGAGGTTTCCGGTTGGCGTTTCAGGCACAAACAAGATGGCATGCGTCGGGGGACCTCGCGTCTTGATGACTGTAGACGTGCTTGATGAGGACGACTCCTCACGTCGGCGCAGTCTTCGCTTGGCCTTCTTGCTGAGGACTGGTACGAACCCGTCGTCCGTCGAAGAGTCTTCACTGGCCGCCGAGTACACCTCGGTAGCCTGGCTACTAGCGTCACTGAGATGGTAGAGACGCTTCTTCTGGGCGGCCGCTGCTGACCCACCGGGTTCCAAGGGAGGCCCATGAGCCTCCACTTCCATCGCCGTATGTGAAAGGGAGCGGCGCCTCCCTGGTTATAGCACAAATTGCAAAAAAAAACTGCAGAGGCGTGAAGGCAACGTTCTAGTAAGAACAACTTCTTTGTCTTCCCACACCTTCTTTATATGAAGGCTCCAATCTAAGGTTGGATGGTAAGCAACACCTACATATGTAACAGATTCCACTTGTGGAATCAGATTAGAGTGATGGGCTAATGAAATGTGCAAAGGCGTGTCTGGAGGAAATACCAGTATGCCACATTTGTTAACATTCAGGGATAAATTAATACGGTGGAACCAAACTCCAAGAGCATCCAAATATCCCTCCAGAATCTGGTAAAGGGAATGGATATCCGTGGCCGAGGCGAAAAAATCTATCATCTGCATACACAAAAACTGTTATATCAGGACGAATGGGGATGTCACTGACCAAAATATTAAAAAGCAGCGGTGATAGCCCCGAACCTTGCGGCACTCCTCTTGATTGATGATAAGTATTAGAACATATGGTACCCTCTGCGCAGTAAAAGTATCTGTCTTTTAGAAATTCAGATATCCATGCATAAATGTAGGTTGGAGGATGTAACTGCGCATGTCTGTTAAGTAAAATAGTATGTTCTATACTATCATAGGCTTTTGCTACATCAAGAGTCACCAAAGCTGAAACTTCTCTTCTGCGTATCGAGAGCCGGATTCTACTTTCTAGATCCACATGCGCGGTCCATATAGAGCATCCGCGACGAAAGCCAATCTGTGCTGAGCTAAGGCCATTAACATCCTGGACATGTTTTGTGAGATGACTGTGCATAACCTTTCAATTAATTTGACTAATTTTGAAGTTAGCGCAATTGGCCGAATATTATCTAAGACGTACCCTTTACCTGCATCTTTCCTCAATAAAATAATTTTCGCTATCTTCCAAATGCTTGGAATCCATGCATTTTTCAATGAAGTATTGACAATATTTAAGAGGTTGCTTGTAAAATCCTGGGCTAAAATTCTAATCATACCAACAGTGACACCATCTTGTCCGGGAGCTGAGGGATGCATCATTGCCAGGAGTGAGAGGAGCTCTGATGCATCAACCTCAGTGTAATCCGAAGAGGGTGTGATTCCGCGCAGAGGGACGTTTCTTTGAGTCTGGAAACGTACCGCTAGTCCCTGAGCAATACTATCCAGGGTTTCCTGAGCCTGTTGGGGTGATAGCACTCTTGAAGAAGTAAGGTGAGGGACTGGAGAACACTTGTTACGTTCCATGAATTTATACAGGGTTTTCCGATTACAAGGATTTGAAACATAAGTGTTCAAATTTTTGTTATAGTCCTCCTTGGATTTTGCAATTGTTCTTTTCAAAAATGCAGAAAACAATGTGTAATTTAACGAATTTGCTGCACTCTGGTTGCAGGATAGCCTCTTCCAGGCCGCCTTTCTGCAACGATAGGCCTTCTCACATTCTTGGGTCCACCAGGGAGACGGTTGTTTATTAGAGGCTGTTGCGGGCACAGTGAATATTGCATGGTCTACTGCACTGCAAAAATGAAACCGCCTGCTGAGCTCTGTCATCCCGGCTAGTACCAACTATAGAGGCAAGTGAGGCGGACATCAAACTTTTATAAATATTTTGATTGACAAATTTATGGTTTACACAATTATTGTTGTGCGGAGATAACCGGATAGTGAAAGTTATAGGAAAGTGATCACTAGATGTACCCGAATCTTCTGTCAACCAATCGGTCACCTCTAGCCTACCTGCTGATAATGTTAAGTCAATGGCTGAGCGAGCACCACCTCGCATAAATGTTATATCTCTTGAATTACAGCAGCGTACAGCATTTGCAGACAGCCACGACCAGAGAAGCTGGCCGCAGGAATCAGTGCGACTTCCCCATTCACTGTGGTAGGAATAAAAATCTCCCGCAATAACTACACTGCTTGCGCCAGCCACCAACCTGTCTAAGCAGTCTGTCCTGTGGACACCTAAAAGAAAGTAGGTATTAGCAATTGTAATATCAGCACACTGCGGAAATGAAGTTTTGAGCGCTAAACGTTCACGGTAAGGGAGAAGAATTTTCTTAGAGATTGATGCCTGATGACATATGTGTTTAGAAAGCATGATTACCAATCCACCTCCCCTACCAGCATTTCGATCTAATCTGAAAATTCGAAAGTTTTTCATTGAAAATGATTTATAAGGTGATAACCACGTTTCTTGTAAAAGCACGATATCAGGGTTATGTTTCAGAATAAGTAGTTCTAGATCTGGAAGAGAAGAGAGTATGGAGCGGCAATTCCATTGTAACACTTTGATACCTGCCATGATTACTGACGAATTGAAGAGGCAGACACCGCCTATTTGAGGATATCAACATTAGGAAGAAGTTTTCGTGGTACTTTTCTAGCTTTCATCTCATGAGAACTAGATTTACATGGTGACGAGGAAGCACGACGCTTCTGCGAGAAAAAAAAATTAGACCTCACCGAAACGGGCAAGGCCCCACAAAAATTGGCCTATCGGCTCATTGGAATGCCCCTCCCCACGGTGATCTTTACCAAAAGGCGAAAGATCAGTTCGCGGAATTGAGGAGGGGCCTTTCTCGTCTTTGTTAAGCACTGACCGAAGCGCTGGGGATCATTTTTTTTTTATTTTGAACACTTGCCATATATGGTATAGAAAGGCTGTAGTTAAGCTAGAGTAGGTGGTTGAGAATATTGTCTTCAAGAAACCTGACCAAGCTCTGGCTCATATACTCTCCCGAGCGTTTATCCTACTAAGGTATCTGTGAGGCCGGTTTTCATTGCGAGAGAATTATATGACTCATCAGCAACAAATCCAGACGTCCAAAAACAATGACTTCCGAAAATCCATGTGACGATGGAAAGAAAAATAAAATTTCTGCCTGTCCGTCATGGTGGCTTAGTGGTTATGGCGCTCGGCTGCTCACACGAAAGACACGGATTCGAAATCGGCCGCGGCACTCGAATTTCGATGGGTTAAAATTCTAGAGGGCCGTGTACAGTGCGATGTCAGGGCACATTTAAGGTCCCCAGGTGGTCGAAATTTCCGGAGCCCTTCACTACGGCGTCCCTCATAGCATGAGTTCGAATATGCGGAATATTGAATTCAGGACTTCCATACTGCGAGGTAAGCATAGAACCAGTGTTATAGGCATTACCAAAAAAAAGTAACTAAATACGTTACTCGTTACACTAAAAAAAAAACGCATTACCGCCCTACTATACCTACAAAAAAGGTAACGCGTTACCGTTGCCGTTACCGAAAAAACGTAATGCTCGTTACTTTGCCGTTACTCAATGGCCATTAGTTTTAATCACTGCGTCTTCGCTGTAAGAACTGAAGATAACAATTTTATAATGCTCATACTTCATTTAATTCCAACTTCAGAAAGAAACCATAGCTGAACATAACAAATTTACACCAATTCTGGCGTACGTTTTCTTACGAAATTACGCGGAAATTGTGTAGCAATAAAGAAATGTTTAAATGTCATAGTTGCGGAAAAGATATATTTGCGCACATAAACAATTTTTTTTACTTGAACCTGCACAATTATCGCTAAAATTCAAGTGTTTACGTCAGGGTGTTCGAGGTAAGCTTCGCTCGCTTAGGAACTCAACTAGAAACGTAGCCACAGTTGGAAACAGCCCTGCTGACAGCAGTCTCCTTTTCTGTGCTGTACCATTGTACTCCTTCGACGGCTCTCTTGGGGGCATCTTGAAGTAAACTGGCGACATTCCTGGCTTTGCTCAGAAGAGGGAACTGCTTCCACCAAGAATACGAGAGTGTCGCCTGGGAAGGAGACCTTTTGGTTGGAAAACAAGCTTACGCAGAAACTGACGTACAGATTTCTGCAAATGGTCCATTGGTGGCTCGGCATGCGTCCACCCTTTAGAGAGTTGTGTGTGTGAGTGGTTTGGGGGTGAAGACAAGTGCGTGACTGCGTGTTCGTGCTGTTTTTTTTAGTTGAGTGCTTCGTCAAGGGCAGATGTTTTTTGGCATGCATGCGAGCCGCAACAAGAGTCATCGAGAAAACCGGTAGAATTTGTTTATTTGCAACATCATTTTCGGTTTCTTTTTAAAAGAGGCGGAGGAGGACAACTGAAATAAAAAGTAACAAGTAACGTGACACCTCACGTTACAGAAAAATGTTAACGTAAGTACGTTACCCGTTATAGTTCCCAAATGGTAACGAGTACGTTACTAAGTTACCGAAAAAAGTAACGCGTTACCGGTAACGCCGTTACTTGTAACGCGTTACCGACAACACTGAGGGCGACATGCACTTTTCATTCCTGGGTGGCGGCTATTTGGACCTGGAAAAAGGATTTAATACTTGCATGCCATGCCAGCATGCAGAGGGGGACGACCTGTACATAGAAAAAAAAAGCCCGGTGAGTCGCAGTAACTAGTGGCGGTTTGTACCAGTTTTCGGCGTAGGCTGCTGGCTACAGGTACCGCCATTGGGATATGGTTCACCAGCTTGCACTAGTCACCACAGTGCACCGTGAACACTTTTCATACATAACACCGAAAGAACGGTAGCATTTTCCACGCGATTACGGACACAGAAGAACGCATACATCGATCGCCAGGAACGTGCTGTCTGTGCTAAATCCCGCTACGAGAAATTAAGCAAGCAAATCTCACTTTCGAACGAGTGAGTGACAGGGTCATGGCAGAAGACACACGTAATGAATTTATATAGGTTAACGTAAGTTACAACCCTACCGCATGTTGCATTTACTTGCCCGCAGATGCAAGTGTTGAAATAGCAGGTTTAAAGGAATAACTGGAGCAAATTTGTCCGATATTGTGGTTATACGCTTCTCCGTCTTTCATGTTAGTTAAGGCGTTAACAAGCAATCCTGAATCTTTCGTGACTGCACGCTGACACTTCGGCACACGCGCACAAAGACGGACTATGTCTTCACTTTCATTAGCACACGCTACAAAAGTGACGTTCACAGGGCTGCAATGAAGTTATCCTTGCTCTGTATGCGCATAGATTTCCTGCTTCAAAGCTCCTTCTCACAGACTGACAACACACAAACACGAATATGTAAAGCAACAGATAAGGAACGGGCACAACCGGCAACACAGGAAAAGCGTGCGAGTTTTGATGCCGCCCGCGATGCAGCTTTCGCCGTCACACAACTTGCCTGCATGGTTGGCGTGGGCGCATTTAAAATACTGCCACGTATCATTGTAGCGTCCGTTCGTTCTCGCAAGGCAGCAGAAAAGGGGTGTTATCATTTGGGTTCGTGACGCAAGAAGCGACCGGACTTATCTCGACTGTTCAAAGCCATGAACAGCTGCATCTACGTGTTTCTAGATTACTCTAGATGATCTCGACCTGTTATCTAGAAGTTTCCTTGCTGGCTTTAAATTGAACGATCCCGCGAGCAGCGGGCATTCGTAGTTCCACGACTGACGAGCACGCTTGTTGCTTACGCCGCGGACATGTTAAAACATGTTAAAACATGTTTTCTATGTTAAAACAGAAAAAAATAAACTTCTCTTTCTACGCCGCGGACAACTCCAGAAAACGAGACGGGCACGCTGGCGCCAACTGACCTCAGCTGCGCTTCCTGCAGATGTCAGGGACTTCGGCTGGCTGCGAGGCTGGCGGGTCCTGCCCACAAGAGACCGCCTTGCGGCGTGGGGCGTGGCGCCCTCCGCCCGATGCCCGCAATGCGGTCTTTTAGAAACGTTGCGGCACGCTATGTTCGACTGTGTAGTGGCGCGCACCTTTTGGGTACTAGTGTTACGAATGTTCGTAATCCGCCTCGAAGCGCGCTCTAGTTCACGCGAACTGTTTACAAATATGCTCTTGTGTGTCGGCATGTTCGTTTTGTGGCGGCAGCGTGGAGCGGCTTCCTTAAATGGTTGTCCGCAAAGAGCAATGTTTCCAATGTTGCAGCGCCTCCGCACGCGCCTCTTTGAGCAAGCATGCGTGGACGCACTGACAATGAGTAAGGCTGAGTTCTTGCGCAAATGGTCGACATACTTTATCGTCCTCCGCGGCGGTCGAGTGTCGGCTTTTTTACTGCCTTACTGACGTGCTCAGTGCTGCGTCACTGCGCATGTGCTTGACTGATCAGAGCATTAAGTTCATCCGTTTTGTTTTGTATTTTCTATGTCAACACAGAACAAAATAAACTTCTCTTTCTACGCCGCCACCGAGTGAGTCGGCTCTTTTGCGGGCGCAAGCCAGCCCAAATAAAGAGCTTCGTTTGCAAGTATTTCTGGTGTCCTCCTGACCGCTGGACTGCCGTCACTACAACGTGACATCTGGTGGAGGTGCTGGGTAGACTTCCATGTTCCGGACACCTCCTAGAAGTCGTGACGCCAGCCCTCTAAGTCATCTACCGCAGGACCTGAGTCCAATCCACCGCGCAAGCCGACGCCTGCAAGGGGACGCACCTGAGTTCGGGATTCTGCCGAAGCCTACCCGGAAGCGAAAGCCAGCAGAAACGTCTACCATGAGCTTGCCCCAGACGATGACTCCAATCATTCTTCAGCAGCCCCGAGTGCCACCAACCTTCGACGCTTCGCCTGGCGCCGACCCCGAAGAATGGCTGGAACAGTTCGACTGTGTGGCTGTCTTCAACAACTGGGATGATGCTACGAAACTTAGGTACGTCTTCTTCGCCCTGGAGAGACCAGCAAGAGTCTGGTTCGAGAATGAGGAAGCCAGCCTTGCCAACTGGGAAACCTTCAAAGAACAGCTTCTGAAGACCTTCACAAAGGTCGTGCGAAAGGAGAGAGCGCAGCAGCTGCTACAGTCTCGCATACAACACCCGAATGAGACCGTTGGAGATGAAGCACTGAGGAGATGAAGCATCTCTTCCGGCGTGCCGACATGAACATGAAGGAAGAAGAGAAGGTGAAGCTGCTTATGCGAGGAGTTAAAGAGCAACTCTTTGCCGGCCTCGTCCGCAACCAACCGAAAACCGTCGCGGAATTCTTAGAAGAGGCATCCACGATGGAAAAAACTCGATGCCAGAGCCCGCCAGTATGACCGCCGGCAGCGCTTTTTGTCAGCAAGCTGCCTGGACACAGCTAACAACAATGACCTGCGGGAGGTTATACGTCAAGTTGTGCGAGAGGAGCTCCGACGATTGCTGCCAACGGAAACGCAACCGCAACTTTCATCGCTCACTGACGTCATCCGCGACAAGGTTCAACAGGCCTTGGGTGTGACGCCGACACCCACGCAGCCTCTGCAGCCCGCAGCCATGACTTACGCCGCAGCTGTGCGCCGTCCTGCCCCTCTATGGCGGGACCCAAGCCCCTATCACCCTCAGCCAGCTGCGTTGGACCGCCGCCCACTCGCCCCAACCCGCCCGTCCTACGAGCGACGCGCGCAGCCGAGGAAATGCGACGAGTGGAGAACTCTCGGCCAGCACCGACCACTATGCTTCCACTGCGGCGAAACCGGTCACATTCTCCGGTACTGCCCATACAGGAGAATGGGCATCCGAGGGTTTTCTTACGACGCTCCACGACCCTGACCCGGAAAAGCGACCAGCCGAAATCGACGAGTTTTTGCGTCGGGAAGGATGCTCATCGCCGAGCCGCCTATCACGTTCCCCGTCGCCATCTTCACTGCGCTTTGTATCTCCTAGCCGAGGTTACACGATGCGTGGACGCTCCCCCAGCCCCCGAAGGTTAAACTGAATAAAGCAGCCTCTGGAGGTGAGGTTGCTTATGAGCGCAAGAACTAAGATCCTCCATCGACGAAAACACAAGACTATGCCTCAACGACGACGACCCCTACGACGACGACCCCTACGATGACGACAACTACGACTACAACGACAGCTACGACTACGACGACAGCTACGACTATGACGACAACGACGACAACTACGACGACGAAAACTACGACAACACCGACGACAACTACGACGACGAAAACTACGACAACACCGACGACGACGACACGGCCAGACTTGAAGCTTTTACCACTGCCCTTAAACCTTGTTACGAACGCTAAAGGATTCGAAGTTTGCATTCTCCGTGTTTATTTTCATTTTAAAGCATCGGGGCGATGCTTCTTTGAGAGGGGGGTAATGCCACGTATCATTGTAGCGTCCGTTCGTTCGCGCAAGGCAGCAGAAAAGGGGTGTTATCATTTTGGTTCGTGACGCAAGAAGCGACCGGACTTATCTCGATTGTTCACAGCCATGAACAGCTGCATCTACGTGTTTCTAGATTACTCTAGATGATCTCGACATGTTATCTAGAAGTTTACTTGCTGGCTTTAAATTGAACGATGCCGCGAGCAGCGGGCATTCGTAGTTCCACGATTGACGAGCACGCTTGTTGCTTACGCCGCCAACGAGTGAGTCGGTTCTTTTGCGGGCGCGAGCCAGCCCAAATAAAGAGCTTCGTTTGCAAGTATTTCTGGTGTTTTCCTGACCGCGGGACTGCCGTCACTACAACGTGACAATACGAATAAACATTATGAGCATCGAGTAGACTACCTAAGATAACTATATCTTATATGAGGCTGCAAGGTTTCACTGGCGCACAAGGTATAGTTGATTGGAAACTGGCCCTCAATTAAGGCAAGAGAAAAACCGAAACTGGACGCTGTTTGCTTTTGGGTTCGATATCGCATTCGGCGGATCGCTATCCTTGCAGGCTTTGAATTTTATCCGGCTTAACTTGTACGTACGACAGTTTATTAGTCCTATTAGTGCTATTAGTGCGCCAGCTCTTATCCGATGGATACCCACCCCGAACAAATTCGCCCCTTGTCAGCCTTGGCAGCTGGGACTATAGCAGCTGGCCTGGCGCGAACGCTCCGTCCCGCGGCACTGCCCACTCATCGTCGTGTTTCCCTCTTGACAGTGCAACGCTGAAAAAAGCGTTCCAACTAAAAAAGTCTATATTTAAAAATTGTGCAAAGTTTTAGGTGGAACATCTTGTATATGTCGTTTACTTGAACCTAAGTGAATGGTTAACGTCCCAAAGCGACTCAGGCTATGAGGGACGCCTTAGTGAAGGGCTCCGGAAATTTCGACCAGCAGGGGTCCTTTAACGTGCACTCACATCGCACAGTACACAGGCCTCTAGAATTTCGCCTCCATCGAAATAGCTGTTGACATAAATGTCAGGCAGAACACTATACTCCTCAGGCCAATAAAAGATGGTAGCATGAGCATACATTTTATATTCTGTGAATGAAATAAATCAGACTGGCACCTATGTATATGCCTTGTGGGGGTGACCACAAAGAAGTAGTTGCAAAGGAGTAGGCAGCACATGCAGTGTAACTGCGCTTGAGTTTCACATAATAATTAGTGCAAGGCATGGGGAGGACTGCACAATATGTGCAACACAACAAAGTGGGTTATTTAATTTGAATTCACCAAGAAAGCTCTTCAACATTCGTTATTAGAATGGATGTATGAATAGCACGTAAATGCATGGTGGTTGAGAAAATGAGAGGTTCAAACTTTTCTACAAAGCAACCAAGAAAACTACCTGACATTGTCGTGCCACTGGTAATGCTATGCCATCAGAGAACAGCACTGAGTGCTGAAGAGAGTGATGATAGAAATTCTTCGCTGGATGAAAAACATAATGCTGTCTGTGCATGCTCGAAGAAAAATTACGGTAAAAGAGAGAAACTGCAGCTTTTTGAAGAACCGCACAGCAATTCAATTTTAATCCACGTCATGTCAAAGAAGTGAGTCTTACAAACAGCCAGAATGCATGTAACATTTTGCAAAGGCTACTGTAATAAAATACTCATGTGCACTGAGCAATTTCACGCAATTAATCAAATTACGAGCTTTACAGTACACTGCAAGATGACAATGTTTCTCGCAGACACCAATCAAGGTATGACAGTTGTGACCATCCAACGCAAAAATCTCATTTCTCATAACGCGGGGTGGTTTCCTTTTATGACAATGCAAAAATGTTGTCTTCATTGCAGCATTGCAATGTAGTCAGTGAGGCCGAATTTCAAAACTGGCCTCCAGACAAGAGTGCGCAATCTTTCTGAATGCATACACCGCACAATACATAACCAAAGCAATGCGATCCCTATATAGAAAAAATTTAGACCCTCTTGAATCTATGTTAGCAGGCACAAGCGTTTACAGAATAAATTTTGAGTTTCTGAACAAACAAAAAGCGGTGTTCTACATATAGGACGCGAGGCGTATATGCGTTAACTGTGCCTGACCTTCAAAGAATGCGAATGCAAGATATGGAAAGGACTTACTGCCGTGCAACGAAGAAAAGCGGGGGCTATTTAATTTGAATTCCCCAGAAGGTTGCTCAATGTTTCTTATCGGAATGGATGCATGTAACGGCATGAAAATGCAGAGTGGCTGAGAAAAAGAGAGGTTCATTGTTTTCTCCAAAGTAAGCGACAAAACTACCGCCCATTGTCGTGCCACAGGAAATGCAATGCTATTAGACAGAATAGACTTGCTGTGGGAACCAGAACCAAGTGCTGAAGCAAGTGGCAATAAAAATTCTTTCCTGGATGCAAGGCACAATGATGTATGTGGAAGCTCGAAGCAAAATGCTAAAAAAAGAAAACCAGCTACTCGAAGAAAAAGGTAACCAAAGAACTGCACTGCTTTTGAATTTAGTGCACAACATGTCAAGCAAGTTTTACAAACAGCCAGAAGATATTCAACATTTTGTAATCGCAAATGTAATAAAATAATCATCTGCAATTTCACACAACAAACCTAAATTACTAACTTTACAATACACTACAAAATAACAATGTTTTTCATAGGCACCAATCAAAGCACTTTTTCTTTCAGCAGCCACGACCCTTGCAACTAGTTATCATGAACACCTTACAAACAGCCAGAACGTATTCAACAATGTGTAATGGAAACTGGAATAAAATACTTATGTGCACTAAGCAACCTCACAAAAATGACCCAAATTACGTGCGTTACAATACACTACAAGATTACAATGTTTGTCTTAGGCACTAATCACAGTATTTTTGTTTCAGCAGCCATGATCCCTGCAGCTTGTTATCAAGAACACCTTATGTAAAAAAACAAGGCTTGTTCAAGTAACACCAACACAACAAAGAAGCTAGCACAAAATGAAATGGTGACAAACACCTGATATTCTGACAACCACAACAGATAAAAATCGTGTGAATATAATGCTCCACAAATATTATGCCATTTATATCCAGCAGAGATAGTGGCCTGAGAAATGGTGATGTAGATGCTCGTAAACTCTTTATGTTGGCTTTGATACCAAAGTACAGAGAACTGTTCTAAAACGTGCACACTAACACAAGACACATCAATACGAGGTCGGACACTTGCCGTTCGCCAATCATTCCAGCCACTAGCACTGCCAGAATAAACACACTAAGATGAACACAAGAGCAGGTTTTCCTGTCTTGGCACACAAACAGAAATCGGTTCAATGATATTAGTGAGTGAATTTATAATGACGATCACAAAAATACGCCCACTCAGACTGCACGAATAAAAAGAATGGTTGTGCATGTTTTACCCCCTTGAATCTTTTCACTGAAGCAGGCAGATAAATGGCATTAGCAATAGAAATTTAGCGCAGTGGAGACGAAGTAGCGTAGATGTAGACTGGTGTACTGAACGCCGGCTCCGAATGCGCAGTGCCCTGCCTGATTGTAACCATGCCACAACGCGTGCGTAGTCAATTTGCGGTAAACTGGCATACGTCTATGCTATTACGTCTCTGGTATGCTACATCTCTTTGTAATATTGGGAACAATGTTTTTAAAATCTCTCTCCAACGAGAAGTGATGCCATCCACGTATGACCGAGATTTCATTTCCATTCATGCGAGTTTACAAGCATAGCAGGATTACTCTGTGTTCAGGAAATACTTATCGCGAGTGTGTGTCTAGCCTAACGGAACAACAAATGTATTTTCCTGAAAAAACATTAAACGTGAACAAAACATACAAATGTAAAGAAAGACGAAGGTTAGATACCACCACCCATCATAGAGCATTCTGCTAGGATCTCATTAGATCGCACATAAAAAGGTAAATAGGAAAACATATCGACTAAGGGCATTTGAAATCGCTGCTATTCTTTGTGAATCGTCTTTTTGTGGAGTTTTAAATGTTTTCCCTGAGCGAATGTCTTATGGCACAAATCTCATTGGAAGGGCTTTTCGCCCGTATGGGATCTCACATGCCTCGCAAGAATTGAATGTTGTACAAAGGCCATGGGGCACAGCTGGCACTGATACGGCTTTTCACCCGTGTGGGTACGGATGTGTGCCACCAGGCTGCTTCTCTGTGTAAAGCTGCTACCACAGTGGTCACAACGGTAAGGACGCTCACCTGTGTGAGTTCGCTGGTGTTTCACTAAGTTGCTCTGGTGTGCAAAACTGCTATCACAATAGTCACAATGGTAAGGACGCTCGCCTGTGTGAGTGCGCTGGTGTTGCACTAAGGTGCTCTGGCGTGCAAAGCTCCTACCACAGTGCTCACAATGGTAAGAACGTTCACCAGTGTGAGTGCGCTGGTGTGTCTCCAGGTGGGCCTTTTGTGCAAAGCGCTTTCCACAGTCATCACAATGGTATGGGCGGTCCCCAGTATGGACTCGGAGATGCACCACCAGCTGAGATCTTTTTTTGAATCCCTTGCTGCAGTGGGTGCATTCGTGCACCTTCTTTACTGCACGTTTACCCCGGTGGTTACCACTGCCAGAAGGAGTAGATTCCATGCAGTGGCTCACTGGGCGCCTTTGACCAGTTGAATCTTGCACAGGAGGTGCACCATGGTCGCTGTGTGTGACGACTGAACCTGTGTGGTAAAGGAAGAATACTTTCAATCAACAGCAGGAACCAACATTGCAGAGCTCACCTGGAGCTAGGGAAATGAAGATCAATGTACAGGACATAATTAGCAACAGCTGTGGATGTTTATGAAAAGTTTTATTGAATAGGTCGGCCTTAAGAAGAATTCAGGTCTGAAGAAAGATATCCCTAGAATGAATTCTACAAGCAGCTGAAACCATTTCAGCTGCAAAAAATGTCATCCTTGCCAACAAAATAGGGTAGCATTTGAAATTCATTCTAAGCACTTGCATTACTGCCATCATGATAGACGCTGTGCTAAGCCCACCCAAGTGGGCCTAATACCCAACAAATGACAATTAGCTAAGTTTAGCACACTGCCACTTTTGTTTTCTTTATTTGCTCCTTAGGCAGGGTACAAGAGTAAGCAAAAGCTAAAGGTTAAAAACCTGATGAGGCCTTGGACGCCTGCGCAAGTCCTAACATCAATGCATAGAACTCACAGGGGTGACAGTTTGGTCAACAGTTCACATATTCTGGAAAACAACTTTCCAGAATATCAAAGGCAAATATCATCATAATTCACCAGAGCTCTATGAACTGAAGCTTCTGTATCCTTCACACTGCTCTTTGAAAGACAACATTCAGGAACAGATTAATGAAGAAAAAGTGAAGATTATAACCTGATGAGTTTTGTCCAGAAAATACACCGTATTTGCTTCCTCTAATGGTCAAGCCTGCAAGTGAAAGACAGGTTACATCCATAAGACACAGGATTACATGTGAAACAACTCACATGGTGTTATGTGGATGGGACGGTGAAAATAGCATACCATCTCATACAAGTGTTGTGCAAGGTCAGGTAAAATGAGTAGGACAGGCTTAAAAACAATCAAGTTCCAAAGCAAACATTCCAAACTTTTAATTCTGCCTCCAGACGAGAACTATAATTATGCTCATGAAAGGATCAGTTACCTAAAAATATCAGAAAGCTGTTGCAAGCAAACCAACAGCCACATTATAGACCTGTTCGCAAGTACAGTAACTGGCTTCATGGGAAGGACTGTACAAGTCTGCCTACGTAGGCTTAAAAACTAACGAGTGTGAGTTATGGTTACAGACAAAACACATTGGGACAGGATTCCTCCTGTTTTTATAACACCCGTTATACCCTTTGTACAGCACGTAGGAAAAAAAAATTCAGAGCTTGACAACTGGTAAAAAATCGTCAGGAGGCTTGCTTGCAGCCAAGATTACAGCCGCCCACAAGTGTGGCCAACATGCCCAACACGGTGTTTCCCCTGCAGCAGCTCCAAGAGAGGCATTAACCAAACCAGTAGAAGCACATCTGAAACAGCACACTACTGTGTGTCAAGTGCAGTTAGTGCGTGACATATTTACTCGTGTAAGGCCCACGCCTCGAATGTGGGATGAAAAATTGTAATGAGAATGAAAGCTGATGACAACAATAGGTGAGATGGTGAAAGGAAAGCTTTGGCTAAAGAGGGCCATGGCTCAAGGCACTTTCTTCGACACAGGTTGGGGTTAAAGGCCCATTTCCAAGCACTGCACCCAGCACAAGCTAGGGGGAAAACTTGCTTATTGCATCAGTGGTGGGTACCCAGTTCTAGTACTGAGATTACAACCCTGCACTGGCCCGAAAGACGCGGGTTCGATCCCGGCCGCGGCGGCTGAATTTCTTTGGAGGAGAAATTCGAGGCCCGTGTACTGTGCGATGTCAGTGCACGTTAAAGAACCCCAGGTGGTCGAAATTTCCGGTGCCCTCCACTATGGCGTCTCTCATAGCCTTAGTCGCTTTGGGACGTTAAACCCCATAAACGAACGACAACGCTGCACATCCCACATGCGTGGTGCATGCTCCAATGACTATGCCACTGATGCGGGGAGAGTGAACGCAGCAAGACATAAAGAATTAAAGTACAACTTGTCATCACTTATCAGAATCTCAGCAACACTAAATAAGTTTTACAGGCATTTTGTGAGGCATTAAGACCTGCCACGTGTCAGGAACTCACTCCGGCAAAATCAGAAAAAAAGGACAGAAACAGTGTGGTTCTTAGACGAGTAAGTCTGCTACAGCTTGCATTGCCTTGGGCAACACGGCAAAGAGCACTGCATCAATAGGTCAGCACCGCACAAGGTAAACAGGGTCAACAGAGCACAGAGCTATACAGAAACACTGGGGAGGCAAATTTTTTCAAATGGCTTCACATCATAACAAAAGAATTTCCTCCTCAAAGATAATTCAAGGTACATACAATCATCTCGAAATGAAGTCCAGACCTGATAAATTACAAATGCGCACAACAGCACTGAGCACTAGAAAACTAAAATGAACATTGTCACCCCATACAGCCAAATGTCGCCTGCTCTAAAAAGAGCCTCAAAACAGAACGGAAGACGTCAGAATGCAGGCTAAATGCACACAGCAACAAACATAGCTTGGAAAGAGTCAGGAATGCTTCGCACATGACGAAGTGAGGTCAGTCACCTGTGACCAACCACAAGGAATCATAGCGTACTCTTCAGCAAAGCCATAAAAATGCCCATAAATCAGTGAACGGCAGCAGATACGATACCATCTAGAATTCACCACACAATACTGACAGCAGGGTTTCTGCAGAGCCCCAATGTTCATAAGCCCCACCTAGCGGACAGAGCAAAGTGAAACCTGGCGGAGTCACACCGAATGACGACAGCAAGCATTTTGAAAATATGTGTCGCTGTACAGAACAAGAGTCAATATAAAAATTGATGTGTCAATCACACATTCATCAAAAGGGAAATTATTTCATTGCATGCAATATTCACACGATGTTTCTGCTTTAAGTGAAAAACACGAAATAATTTGGTATAAATGAAATAACCAATTTGCACACTTATCACAGCAACCACAATGTCCAGCACAATTACATTGTTTTCTTTCGTGTGATCTCGCACACCGTCTTGCGCAATGACCGTCTCTTCAGTTCCAGAGATCCTGCTTTGATCTCTGAATAATAGAATGGAGTCAGACTCACCCCACTTTGCACCAAAAGTAAAGGCGTCATTTTCTGCCGTTTGTATGTTTAACCGAGCATAATGTCTTGGAACCAATGCCTCTCGTTTATTTAAGATGAGCACCAGCTGCTTATTTTTTTTCGACTCTCCACATCCCAAATGTTAATTGACAAACTGACATGCAACACCCTACAGACACCGGCCCGGCACAGGCCATCTTCCAAAAATATGCGAAATCACCTGAATATAATAACTGCCCTGAAACATACCCCAGTTTCACTCACTGTGTTGTGGAATGCAGGACGACCACTCAGTATCCTCCCATCTCCTATCCAACCCTTTTTATGTGGAGTGCCTGGCTTGGCTAAGATAGCTGGAAGACCAATGTCCTTTGCATGACAGGCATAATCCTCTCTTGGTGCTTGGTTCTGACCGACCAAATATCATGATCCTAATACTTCTACTACTGAGTGCACACCGCAAGAGTACATAGGTAATAGGCTGCGTTCAACTTCAGGTGTTCTCTTCATACCACGACAGAAATGGGAATCTCACCGAGAGCTTAATTTAAACTGGTCAACCATTACACAGCAGTGATTTCTGCTCAACCACTATCGAGTCAAAACGAACAAAAAGAACCTTGTGCCTCGTCAACAACAGGAACAACTGTTAGCGACAACTATGCTGCCACTCGTTATTCCCTCCTTCCTTCTCCTTTAAGCGAGCCTGTTGTGATTACAGGGGAAGGAACCATATTGCTTACGAAACAAGTTCACTAAACAAAATTTTTGTTTTCACGGTAATGCCCACTTTCCTCATTATTAAGATCCCTGTAATTGAAGCAATTACATCGAAACTATTTCCAATCCACTTTGTGATAGACACAAGGTCTCGAAAGCCTTGAAACTCGCCGTCGCGTCGTCTGCATGTGTTTGCTCCACAAATTTTTCCATAGCACTCTGAATCAAACACCTTACATTTCTCATCCGACCCGCATATCTCACCGCACTGCACACCCGTTTCAGATCGCCCGGCCTCTATCGCGCACTGCAACTTTTTCAGGTTCCTTCTTTCCCCGCACCATTGTGGCCTGGAATGCCCTCCCCGCCGATGTTGCCGCCATCACGTGCCCATCTTCATTCTTATCCGCTGTAACCACTTGTATCATAGTGCAATGACATGTATTTATTATTGTTGAATATATTAACCCACCCCTTATGTAATACCCCCTGAAGGGGGTCTTTAAGGTGAATAAAGTGAAGTGAAGTGAAGAATGCACTGAGATCACTGCACATGGATTTTCCAGGTTATAAGCATGAAGCAATGGAGTCATGAAAGGGTGGCAGGCGTGGAACCTTGTACGCATTGGCTTTTCTGTCATGGCCTGCAAAATAACAGAGCAAAGGAGTGTCACTTTGGAATGAACACAAACGCCACAGGCATCGGAACATGTGCGCTTTTGTGTAAACGGCAATGCACAAAAAGCACATTTAACAACACTTTCTGTAGCCTTTCTTCTCTAGACACAAAATGTGAAAGGATATGGATAGGAAATAGAAGAGCAACTTGCAATGTGCTGTTAACTGCGAGTGAAAAAAATTGAAACTGATGTTTTCCACCAGCTGAAATGCAATGTCAGTTACGGTATCTTTAACAATGCTTGTCACTTCGGCCCAGCTGGTCAGGCTAGTTCTCTTGGCAGATCCAGGTGGATTCTCATGAACCTAACTTTGCAGATGCAAATAAGTGAAAGTAAGGTTCTGCCCGTATTCGCAGCAGAGCATTGCTTTCGAAGGTTCATCCTGAGGCACATTTTACCCTGGCCTCGTAATACTGGTCCTCATGTCTGAAAATCGAAACAGAGCACAGTAGACTAAGCAGGAGTCTCCAAAGCCACAACAGCATTGTTGATACGCTTTGTATATAGAGCACATATCATGTAGCAGGCACCTGCCTATTTTAAATGCATCTGCTTGTGTGTGTGGCATGATGCACGTGCAATACAGTAGAGCTCACGTATAACTGCCACAGACACAACAAACAATTGATTGACATGAACAAATGTGGTGCCACCATCAAAGTATGTCTTGGGCAATGGCAATATGTTTCAGATACAACTACGGCCGCATCAGTCGGTTATAGCAAACAAGGAGGTGCCGTTAATACCCCCAAATATGAAGGGGTTGCGCTTCCAGTAAGCGCGCAGATCGAAGAGCATCTCAGCCCTCGCGAGACCGCCCCGGAAAGAGCATGTCGACCTTACAGAGAAATAAAAACGCAGCTTTGAAACCGTAAGTGGACGGCCTACAAGTGCCTGTGCGCTCACCAAATGGGCAGCATCCAAAGTCGAAAAAGAAGAGAGAGAAAGGGAAATTGTTGAAAGCGAACCGTCTCCCCATGGCTACAGCCTCCATGAGGGAACCCAGATAACCACATACAGCCTTTTGACGTATCTAATACAGCACTTGCTGGACATTGTGTATGCCCGATAGATCACCAAATATGTCTGCATAACACTGAGGGGATATCCACAGGATTATCAGAAATGCATCCGTACCTCTAAAATAGTATGTTGTACAGATGTTACGGCTGGACATTTGTCGCATTTAATGGATGTGCACATAGGGCAGTAAGACACCTATAGTGCTTCCTATGCATTGCAACAGATGCCTCATTGGCAGTATATAGATCTTTCCAAAAAGGGCTCCCTGTGCGCTGCCATATTGTTCCCTGGACTGCAGTGGGCACATCGCGCTAGCATGGTGGAAGCGGCGAAACACCTCCTCTCTGGATTGCTGGAAACCGGTTCCCCCGTCGCTTCCACCCTGTTAGCGCGAGGTGCCCACTGCAGTCCAGGGAACATTATGGCAGCGCCCAGGGAGCCCTTTTTGGAAAGGTGTATAGCACCTGGTATCTACCTGAAGCCTGTGTATAAACTGTATTTAGGCTAGCTAATACAGATAGCATGTAGGTTGACTGACAATCGCTGTAGTAAATGTAAACTATAAGATTTGAATAATGTGCAATAATTAGGATCTCAATCCGCTAGTCTAGCTAAGGTAAAGAAAAAATTTACAACAGATATTCATTGTACATCAAGCTTTCCAGAATCTTCGCAGCCGCGTTAAATTAGCATCAATATCTTCATTGTTTAGTAAAATGTCTTACAACAGCATATAACACATTTTAACAGTAAGCAGCAAAACACTCGAAGAAAACCCAAATGGAAAGGGATTGTCTTTAGTGTTTATAAAATGAGCATACGAAATACAGCTACTACACTACAGAAGAACTAAACATCAAAATGGTCACTTAAGTCAGTCAGGTCAATAACTGTGCCTATTGTGTTTGGTAGGTGAGTATATAGAGCACAGCTCTCAGCAAAACACTACTAAAACATGCTAACAGTGGCTACTCTTCCTGTCACAATTAAGACACATAGCACTGTAATAAAAAAGGCATACTCAAAAAGAATACAAAAAGCAAGCAGAGTGCTACTTGAGTTCACTGTGAAATGTGCATACAGCCACTGCAAAAGACTGAACACAGCGATGAGTACTTATATCGGCTGCCGATTAAAAACAAGTCATAATAATAACACAGAAAATGAAACTAAAATGAATATGCACACAGTAGCTTGTAGACCAAAAAAAAACAAATTGCTGTCCCAAAAATACAGCATGAATGAGCAAACAGAAGCTTGGTTAGTAGTTACTTCTTTCAAAATGAATAGCCAAGGAAGTAATGTATATGACAACATCGATGTTAAATGATAAGAGCCGAAACGAAAAGAAACACAAAAATTCAAGTAAATGCGGACAGGCTAGCTTTCCTCCTAGCCAAATGAATAGAAAACAAATGTGTGAAAAGTAACAAATTCACTGTTTACTGTAAGTACAAAACAATCACTTAAGACAAATGCCAAAAGAAATCCAAAGAAACATAATAGCTGTTACTGCTATTTGCAGACAAGGCGCCGCACTGTACAGAAAGGACTAAAACTACTTAAGTGAGTGGAACAGTGACAACTTATGGTAGATAGAAATTGCAGTAAAAAAGCACATTTTCAAAAAAAGAAAAGATGACATGAAATGCTATTCAAGTTAGTTGTGAGGTGTACATAACAGAACCATTGTACACTCGCCGTCAAAAGTAAATCGAACGCGACTTTGTCAAAAAATTTAATTTCTTTAAATCTAAAGCATAATGGTCCATGCTTGTTTGGGCACAGTGCAATTCGCACAATCACAATTGGGCTGCGCATATGTATTCAAGGATGCATGAACTGGGGGCCAATGATTAATTTTTTCCTGAATATTGCCTTCCATTTACTTTTGACGGCACCTGTACATATAAAAGTCCAAATTAATGAGGACTGTATGGCATATTGCTTTGCTCTCTACCATAAGAAATAAATGCTGCGTTGAAGAAAAGAAAGCTGAAATGAATATGCAAGCAGGAGCTTGCAGAGACTAGCAACAGGAGTTGTCATAAATAACTCTAGCATAACACTTCATAAGCAACTTTAGCTGTGTTGGTGGATATTCAATTACCAGCTTATTCAATAACATTTTGTTCTCAGTCCCTGCCAGCCCATTCACTGTGATTTGAATTGTGATGCTAGATTTTTTTGTGACAAGTCCTGTTTCTAGTCTGCCTACAAGCTTTTGCTTGCATACTGTTTCCAGTTTGTTTTTTCACGCATTTATAACTTTTAAAAATATGCAGTCCCGTAAAGACCCCTTGGCGGCTCTTGCTTCAGCAGGTCCTCACAGTACAGCTATACATGGGCCACTCCAATGGGCAACAAAACAGACGAGGCCTTGCAGCTCTTGTTCTGGCTTGAAGTTAGTAGGTTCACTGTTCAGCTGTGCATAGGCCACTCCGCTGGGCAGCAAAAGCGACAAAGAAACTTCAGCGCTGTGCCCAAAATAAATAAAATACCTTAAACTTCTAGCATGCTAAAAATTTAGTTTCCTGAAACTAGCTGTGTGCATCCTATACTGATTACAAATGAACAGAGTCCATGGGCATGCTTGGACTATCTATACAGCATCAACGCTAACTTTTACGCTTTTAGAAATGAACACTGGAGCCTGTTTCCTCTTGTGATATTTCTGTCCTGCTTCCTTTTACAGTTTCCGAATGCCAAATTAATAGTAAAAAATGAGAACACACCACCACTGGTTTCGAATTTTTCAGAATGTCCATTCTCCAGACATCACAAATACAAGACAATCTTTACATCTATGTGGCACTACAGTAGAAAGAAGGTGGGGAAGATTAGATTCTCGACAGCATAAAACGAATTAGCCAATCCAAAAGGAGCCTTAATCTGCTCTAGCAGACACAAACAGCTATCCTCTCCTCCAGCTTGCTCCTTGTTCATTTTATGCCTTAACTCTGAACTTCGCTATAAAATAAAACAGGCAAAATATCTCGCACCAGTTTATAAGCCAGCTATTTTGTAATGGCAGTTTGGCTGAAGTGAATAAACAAATTTTCCACATGGTTATCTGTCACGTAGGCACTCCAACTCATAAAACACTGCAGTAGACTCCAGAAAAGTTGTGCTTCAAAATCAACTCAGTCATGACATAAAACCTTTTTTTTGTTTTAAATTTGCCCGCTTAAATGCAACTGTATTTCAGTTGGGACAGACACTGCAATCATCTAATAAACTGAATGGCTTGCCTTCTGGACTGTCGCAACACATGTAGGCAATCATATGCTTGCACCTAAACAGAATGTTCCAGCAGCTTAAATTTTCAGGTATAAGAGTAAGAGGTATGTGAAAAATTAGGGTGATGGCTAAGCTTCACCTTAACAGTACACAAGATAGCGTCCACACTAGTAGACACTAAGAGCGCCATCACAAGTGCTCCCCCAGTGACCAGTCGTACTAACTGTTTATACCTCATGTGATATGTCATCGCTCCGCAGTACCCCCAGCTGCAAGCACATCTGATGGAAACTTCACACACCATAACAGCCTACTCTCTCCCTGATGGCCTCTGTGAAAAATTTACACTTTCTGAATTTATCAATTTTCAATGTTGAATCCCACCATTGATTAAAATTATTGATGAACAATCTCTATAATCAAACAACGCATACGCCAGCTGGTCGCTCCTGTAACACGCTCAACCGACACCTCTTCATTGCCTTTGTGTGGCATGCCCACCTGGCACACAAAGGGCCTGGGTTTGAGCTGCATTACACGAATTTAACAAACTACCTCTATTTTACGAAATACTCCCAAGAGCAACCTCCTGGCTAATTGAAGTTACATTTGGACCCTCCCCTAACTTCATTTGAAATTTGAGATTTTTTCCAGAGTGATGGAGGGGTTTGCCGGGTTTTCAGCCGAACGAGCTCGTTAACTATAGTGTAAAAAGGCGGATTCTCTACATGTTGAGGCAAAAGTTTTGTAGTCTTAGGTAAGAGACTCCAAGTTCTGACAATAAAAATTGGTTATCACAGTTGCACTAGTACAAAATTCATGGGACACTATCGAAAACTTCCAAGTGGAATCTTCACTGCTATAAAATCAGCACAATAGCAACAGACTGGCGTATGCCCCTTGCATGCAAACTGCATGCTCTGCTAATTTTCGGTTTTTGTTAGAACAGCTGAATGCTCCCTTGCCTAGGCACTAAAATGTTTCCAAAGTTCTATCAGAAAATATCACGCGCCATGTGAAATAGTTGCACTACTTCAGCCCATGCAAAAATATAGCACAAATTTGGCAATAAAATGATAATACACAATGAAAATTTCGAAGCATAGGAAAACAGTGAAATACCTTCCCAAATGCATCTCGATCCCTCGCAGGAGCATGGCGAAGCCAATGCCTGAGGGCAGTCTCAACCACGAATTCACTGCAGTTGTGCACAGCACTCGTGGCAGCTACCAAAGACCACATGAAAATTAATGAGCATACCAAGAATGTCTGCTTCATGTCTGTACATTCAAAAACAGCCACACGTCAATGCTGAGCATTCAATTACAAATTACAAAAACGAAAAGCAAAACGAAACTTTCTAGCGTCAGCCAGAGGTCTACATAGAAAGAGTGGCTGCTTTCGCAGCCCACATCGCAGCCCACATTTCCTGCATTTACGGAGTAACATAAGAAGGCAAGGCAGTATAACATATGTAAAAGACGGCAAAATAAGGGCGCACATAACGGGGAAGAAATAAACTGCAATGAATCGACTGATTACAGATATTGTCACGGCTATACAGTCGGGACAGCCAGGTCACGTTTTACTGAACAGCGCCAGGTAGCAGCGAACTCCCGAGCGGAAGCCGAAGAAGAGACGACGAAGAAGCCCCGCCCGCCACCATGGCTAAGGCTAGCCAGGATGGCGGTTAAGACAGTTCGGCCAGGAGACGGCGCCACGAGAATGTCCAAGAATGTGGCAATATGTACCCTGTTGCAGTCAGAAGGTGTGTGTCCCTTGCAACGGGTCGACGCAAACTGTGCGACTTTCCATAGCTGTAGAAAGAATAATCAAATGAGATTTCCAGGATAAAAAAAGACAGCGTTAGACATCTTATTTCATGGATTACAAAAAGGTGGTTCCTTCTGCATCTGCACTCGACGTTTGGGGGGCACAATTAAAGTGTCCACCAAACATCCGTCTGTGCAGAAAATTATCTTATAAATTTATTTTATGACTAAGTTGTACCTTGCAGCAGTTAGGCGGCACTTCGTTTTCGCAACACACCGATCGAAAATATATGTGGCAAATCACACTTCAATTGAGGTAAAAGAGAATCCAGCATCAAATGGCGGGCTACTTAATCCTCTGCGTGAATTACGGACCGGTGGCTATTTAAGCTGCTAATATTTCCCGCCTTTTCGAGTAATCACGACAAAAGCAAGGAAGGTAATGTGGCTGGCTTCGCGTACGTGATACAGGTTACAATTAAAGACATCCACTCCAAACGGCACCTTCTCTGGAGAGAATATCCTGATATAACACTCGTTGTTTGATGTCTGAGTACCAATCGCTGCAATTGACCATACGACAGAGCAATTAAGCAGCTATCGATTCATTAATTTTGCAAGACTACGCAAACCGTGGCACTTCGATATGGCTCTGGGTATAACAAAGAGCAGTAAAACTTACTGCATCAAACGGGGGGTGACAGAAACTTCCCGCCTTTTCCTCACACGAAGCCAACCTGCACAAAAAAAAATTACCGGGAACTCAGAAGTGCCTTGGAGCAGCTAAACGGCAGTTCGCGTAGCCACGTCCCGTACGACGCACCTCAGGGTGCTCCGGCTGCCAGAGCTGCCACACACACAACCGCCACTACCAGCACAGATTCGCAACAAAGAACGACGGCGTAACGCCAGTGCTACCGCATATCCTCGTCGCTAGCCCTAAATCGACCCGCCGTTACTATGGTTACGAGCTAAAGCCAATAAGCCCCTCTCGCCCCTCGTTACGAGTGTGTTAACTTAACCTACACAAAAACAATTACGCACGACCCCAGATGTAGTTGTACATACACTACTTACCCATAGAGAAAGATATTGGTAAAGAGCGGACACTCCCATAGGGCCCTGCGGCCCATTTGACTGCAGCGCACCAAGCGGGCGGTGCTACTCAGTGCAAAGCAGGAAGCAGTAGGAGTTGTGAAACGACAACCCTATGCTCATTTCTTCAACCTGCAGAGCAACGAGGGTCACTACAAAAAGCGCTTATGTGTAAAAACATAATGGAACACATTGAATGCACTCGATAAATTAGGCGGAACCTAGAGCAATCCTGCAGAGGCTTGCACATTGCTTGTGCACTTAAATCCAGTCCCCCCCACCCTTCAAGTCCTGTGGGCTGACCTTCCATCCTGTGTACTTCTCTGAAAGATTATGTTGAGGCACGTTGGTTCCAAGTTCACCGTATGCTTCAACGCAACATTAACTTTTAAATTTATCAAGTTGTACACCAGAAACTGACGACTGAAAGCGAACTTTGTCTAAATTTCTGTTCACAAATCTCATATGCCAGCATAGACGAATTCTACAATGCATTTTCACAAACTTCTGCCGGCACTCAAGAGAACAAAAATCAAAATCCCCATTGCATTGGAGATGTCGCAGCAAAAAAGCACAAAACCCTTTCTAGATGTGCAGTATCCTCAACCAAAGCAAGAAAGTGGGTCCCAAGTGCTTGCACAAATGTGCATGCCCTTTGCGATGGTACAGTTAAATTTGCAAACACTCTGCCTGGTACATATGCTTTCAGCACCGTAAAATATTGATGAGAACCACTCAATGTATTGTCTTCATCTTTCAACAACTGAGGGCAAATGCAATTCTTTGCATATTTACCAACAAAATATTTTACCGAGAAGCCTGCCACGTAATAGACAACAGAATCCTCAATAACATGAGAGTGCTTATCCACGGATAGCTCTGAAACCTCTTGCAAGGACGGAAAGTCGTCAGCAGGAGCCTGCCCAACATTATCCACTAGAGATGGCCTGCTAACAGAGAATGGTGAACATTCCAGTAGAAGTTCACATCTATCCTCCTCAGATATCCTTGTTTAGAAAGTTTAAACAGTTTCTGAATGCAAATATGCTTTAAACCAGAGATAAACTGGAAAACATTCGGATTCATGTTGCAGCCTTGCTTCTGCCTAATGTGCCTAAACATTCTCCAGCAAATCCTGCCGCAGCCGTCGGGCTAGGAGGTACAAAAAAGTATGATTTTGAGAAAGATCACTCCAAAGAAGCAAAACAGCCTGGATAGTTATCTGCCAGCCCATGATTGTTTGTGGCTGACGCTTGACAGCAAACTTCCACGTTTTTATCCAGTGAAGTTGATCTGGAAGGCAGTGAACAAGTTCGTCATCACCTCTTTTAATCGCATAGCGATATCTTTGCGCTATTGTTTTAGGAGTTGAGCTGTTCAGTGCATCAATAAGTTTATCCATTCTTTTGCAAAACTGCGCTGTAGCCATTCCTGCTGCGGGCAGCTCCCCTGCATATATTAAAGCCATAATGGCCACACTCACTGAAGCACTCAGTACTTGTGCTGCTCTGCTTACTTTCATATTAGAAAACGATTTTTGAAAAATGTGCCGCTCGGTCAGCTTTGGGGCTAAACGCAAGCGCAACTCGTGGGACAAATTGCAGAGGCGCTCAATGTAAGCCCAGTCCGCAACTTCTTCCCCAATTAGCAACTTGTGAGCTTGCACATTATTACGAGTAGTTTTAATGAGATGGGGCAAGTCAAAAGTAAAATATATCCGCTCACCCCTTCTTTCAAAGAAAGGCCTGTCAACCGACACGCCCAGCTGATAACACAAGCTGATGTTTGACGCCCCTTGGTCGCAAACAAGTGCTTTCATTGTCAGTTTCGCTATTTCTTTAAGTTTATGAATAAGGGACATGAGCAATTTACGCATAATAGGTGCTGGTGTTGACAATTGTAAATGCTATTGGCTGAACTCACCTCTTGGAGATTCCATCCACCAGAACAATCAAAGCCGTGTCTGCAATGGTCGATGTCCGCAGATTACCATCATCCACAAAGCCATGAATAACATCCTGACTGGAATCGTAGCACAAGTTTTTTTTCTGTACTATTTCATCGAAGATCAAAGTGCATGCTTGATCTCTTTTATTCCATGTCTGACTTGTCGCTGAGAGCGACTCAATGACCCCAGGAATCACACCTGGTTTCATGTTAACGTTAGCCAACCATCCTCTCAGCGAATGCTGGGTTGGGAAGGTGAAAATGGATGCTAAAAATCTATACGCCCGTGGTCCACAAAAGTTTAGGTGCAACGCAAACTTCTTTAGCCACAAAGGAAATCGTTTGCCTTTGCCCCGTGGCTTTGAACGCACGTGTGCAGTGAGAAGTTTGAACACTTCGTCAGTGACAAATGGCCGGATGACACCTAGTGCCCTCGAAATAGTTGGCGGCAAGCTGTGTTGTGTTGTGCGCAACCTTGCGATGGTCTTGCGGCAGCTCTTCACCTTCGCCTGCAGCCTCCTTATAGTTGCTGTGGCCCTGAACTTGGAATACTGCAGACAATTTGTGTATGCTGAGCCCATTGCAGGATCGCTCCCAAGAACTATAATACAAGAAAAAGGGTAGCAATAAAGTCAGTCTTGGCACAATGCTTTTTAATGGTTCCGTCACAGTAAACATTGCTTGCAGTAAGTGCAACGTATTGCATTACGGTTATTTTTCTATGCGCATAATGCACTCTGCGCGATTCATTCATACAACCCATGTGACTGTCCCGAATATAACTTGTCCCAGAGTAAGATTCCTGCATGTGAAGTAAACGCTTCGAGTGCCACATTATGCATTAAATGCTATTGTTAACACCCCTAGTTTCCTGTGAATGCACAAAAAGACGTTCACTTAAGCACTTGCCGCACATTTGTGTAAAGAGCCGCCTTTTCTTTTTGGATGATGCTGTTACCGACATCAGTAGGAACACGTCAGACAAATGATTTTACCTTATCTGGATGAATACAATGATGGGAGCTTGACGGTTGAAGAGCTATTTAAATTGAACAAAAAAAGGCATTGCTTCAGACGCATGTACCAAAACAGTGAGGGCAAACCTCCGACACTTTAATGCATGCAGCTCCCCACACAGCACCAGCAGCAGTCGCTTCTGTTTCCAGCCACCCAGTTCTTTGCTGTTCTTTGCTGCACTAAATCCTGCCTGCGTCTTCTCTTTCTGACCAAAAGGTACTATGGGAATAAACTTTTTTTATGTACACAGCCACCTTCCTTCCACTTGCGCCCCAAGTCGCAAGCTCACTGAAAACATGGCCTCTCTTACCAGCTTATGAGCCTAATGGCAAAGGTTTGTTTGCCTACCGCGGATAGGTGGGGAAAAAATGAAACTAATAGTTCTCATTATTACATGAGGGGCATTGAAGCGCATTTTGACGTTTTCTGCAGAATACTGCGGCTTGTTTGTCCTTAACGCATGAAATTTAAGATTTTATACAGTGGAAAGTTATGTTTCTGAGGTCTAAAGGGAACACAAGAGCCGAAGACAACGTCATGGAATACACAAATTTGCATTGGCGCATGCAATTCAGGTAGTAACAGTGGTGCTGAGGCAAGCACACATTCCTCTCTGTTCTTGTTTGCAATGCCTCTGTAAGGCATTTCCTGTCATCTCTTGTCATTTGCAGTTAGTGTCCTCCATATTGCAGTTTCACTGAGCGATGGCTGTACTCAGCGTGCCAACCAGCTTGCGGGTCACGGGACCTTGTCCGGCGCATGCCAATTACCTACAGCCTAGGCAAGGTCCAACTCTACTTAGTGACAGGCCAACCATATTAGTACAGAATATTGATGACTTGTCGAAACTACGAAATAGTCGTCTAGCCTAATTTCAGCATGGGAAACACGATGGCGAAAACCAAACTTTACCCAGGCCACCTGAAATATAAACTTTATACATAACAAATATACTATAAAAATTTACTCGAACTGCATATACGAAACATTAAGGAGCATGTGCAAGTACAGAAGTGAGGAACTATGTTTATGTTTACAACAGTTCACAAATCTATCGAGTGAGCTGTACCAGCACTTAAACCATAACTTGAAAACTTTAACATCAGCGCAAAAACGGTGAACAGACAGACGTTCCGTATGATGCAACAAGACACGATAAACATTCAATTCAAAAGTCACACAAAATCAACGCTTCCCTAACTAATTTTAGACTGTCTGTTCTTACAATGGGCAAAAATGATACAGTGTACACTATCCGAAGAATATGTTGCATATGCTACTGAACACTACTACTGAAAATGCTACTAAGCAGCTTTAAAGGAACCAGCACTAACCAACGCAGCTGCTTTCTTGAGGGCTTGCACCGCTTTCAGCCAAGTCAGGAAAGCGGCTGCTGCTTGGGGGATGAAAGCACCCATGATCTGCTACGTCCGTTGTGGTATGGCCATGGTCCACGAGCAGATGCAGCGCTGCAGGCAATGGCAGAAAACATGAGCAAATGTCTCATTTGTACTGCTTTGTCTCAAAGCGAATCAGGCTACGAGAGACATGCTGGTGAATGACTCCGGAAATTCGGACCACCCGTGTGCATTCATGCGTGCTGACATCACACAGTACACAGGGCCTCAAGCATTTTGCCTGCATCGAAATCTGAATGGGATCGAACCCACTCCTTTGAGATCACCAGCCAGGCACCACCAGCCCTGAGCTACCATGGCAACTAATCAATGTTCAGAATGAGTACGGCAGTCATATGAGCGCACATCTGTGAATGCAGAGCCCCTTGCTTGAAAAACAGTGTGGAAAGGCTCAGCAGAAGAGTGAAATTATTGACCACGAAGCAAAACAAAAACTCTCAAGCCAACTGAAGTGAACTGCAGCATAAGGAAAGATACGAACTAGGCACGTATACATTATCTGCTGTATAGCACGTCAGCTTAATTCTTGATTACCTGCTACAATATTTATTTCAGAAATATATATGCTGTGACCAGCTGTCCTTGCAAACCTGGACACACAGAAGGCACAGCCAATTTAGTGAGTCGCGTGTGCCCGGGATCCATAAAGTCCTTTGCTGTGAAGTGGTCAGTGCACATCCGGTACCTGGTGTACACTGAACTGGGCGGTTTTTCCGAAAGGTCACTTCTTCCACTGTATGACACCCATGCTGTCGACCTGCGTACGTGCTTAAGGCACTCCATTACTTCATTGCTGAAACTCTGCTTTGATTTCTATGGGGTTTAACGTCCCAAAACAACTGAGGCTATGAGGGACGCCGTAGCGGAGGTCTCCGGGTAATTTAAACCACCTTGGGTTCTTTAACTTCACTTACATCGCACAGTACACGGGCCTGCAGCATTTCGTCTCCATTTAAATGTCACCGCCATGACCGGGATTGAACCCACGTGTTTCGAGTCAGTAGCCGAGCACCATAACCACTGAGCCACCGCGGTGGCGTCATTGTTTAATGTATAAGCATGAAGTGCTTCACTAGCATCCAAACAAGTCGCCGCAAGTGTTCTTCATAACAGACCATGAGACATTTGGGGAATTTGTACATTGCCCGATTCTAGAAAAGCGCGTCACGGTCATTTATTTTACGCTTATAAACACATTCACAGTTACATCGCTGTGGAAGTAGACGATTGTCTGTATATTAAACTATGACAAATGGCAAGCTGAAAACCCAAAGCACGAAAGACCTGCTGTCCCGTGGGGGCGGAAAAACATGGTTCCTGGCCTCCTGCTCAAGGTGGTCCTGTTGCGGCACCACGGCACTCAGCAGGTGTTGCCGACGGGTGGCATCACCAGAAAAATTCGCAAGTATGGCCATTCACAGTCTCCTTATATCCCAGGTGAATATTTCTTGTTAGGAATCTGCTGGTTTGTGTTGGTTTTAGTTGGTCCCAATAGAAACCTTGCTGGTTTTGTGCTGATCATGTTGGTCCCAACAGCAACACTTGCTGGTTTCAGTTGGTCCCAACTGGGAATCTGCTGCTTTTGTGCTGGGCTAGCTGGTCCCAACCGCAACACTTGCTGGTTTCAGTTGGTCCCAAATGGCAATCTGCTGGTTTGGTGCTCGGCCAGTTGGTACCAACACTTGTTGGTTTCTTTCTGGACCAACTGGGAATTCGATGGTTTCAGCTGGTCGCATAAGCCTTACTGCATTTAGACTAACTCATCCCAGCAACATTTTGTAATGAGCCAAATTATACAAGCTTTAATATAACTGGCATGAAGCTAGCTAACCCTGTGGAACATGTGCTCAGATACACTTAAAATTTTTGCTATTGGCTTGCATGCATTCCCAAGCAACCACAGATATCCGTCGGACGTACGAGCTAGATCCGAACGTCCTTTGCCGAGATCGGACGTCCATCAAACCTACGAACACAATCCGATTTCGGGTATCCATATTCGTACATCCGCCGGACGTACGGACAGTATCCGCTTTTGTATATCCGCATTAGAGACAAGGTGTACGTCCGAGGGATGTACGGTGGAGTATATTCTCAGGATATGAGTATAGAGTTTTTTTTCTAATTTTTTCACACAGCAAATTCGCGCCGTTCGAGTATGTATATGTACAGTTCGCTTTTTTAACCTAAAAAAATTTATTCGCGAAGGAAATTTTGTTAGTTTTATTGACTAGTGTGCGCGAAATTGCGTTAATATCTGCATATCTGTTTTGGAGAAATTTTCATGAGCTGCAGGGTTTGGCTTGAGGACTTTTGTAAATTAGCGCAATTGCCTAGTCATATACTTGCAGTGCAAGGGCCACTGCTGGCAGCAGCAGTGGCAGCTGCTGGCAGTTGGCAGCAGCAGTTGCGGCCGCTTGCACGCATATTGAGCCGTTCCTTTCCGCCTACGCAGGTAACGGAATACAGCTACAAGAAGCTGCCGGCAAGAGAACTTTCGAATGAACCCTGACTGCACCTGTTATCACCAGAGCAAAGCATCAAGTTTCCGCAGCTTCTCCAGCAACGCGCCTGCGCGGGATCCCAAGCCTCACGGTTAAAAGCCCAGCAGGAAGCCCCTTCGCATCAGTTGGCAGCAGCAGTTGCGGCCGCTTGCACGCATATTGAGCCGTTCCTTTCCGCCTACGCAGGTTCGTAATTTTTATATGCTTGTTTTATATACTGTGATAGACATTCTACCTTAGCTGCTGCTGCTGCTGCTGCTGCCACATTTGTGTTGCACAAGCGTTTATCCTATTGTACTTCGGTGCTTCTAAACGTCTATCGCTTGCTATCACGTTCGCTTATCGTTTCGTTTGGCTCCCATTTTGTTGGCAATGTCAGGCAAGCAAGAGCTTGCCAAATTGTTCGAAGAACTTAAGCGTGAATTGAAGAATGAATTTAAAGAACTGCGTGAATGTCTTGAAAGAGACATAAGAAAAGAAATCAGAGAAATGAAGGGGTTCTTGGAACTCGCGAACGAGAATTACGAGGAAATGAAAACGTCAGTCAGTAAGCTGGAAAACGAGAACTCAGAGCTAAAGAACACAGTAGCGGCTCTGCAAAAGGACAGAGAGGCCCTGTTTGTACAACTCAAAGATCATGAAATAAGACTTTTTGTAAAATGAACAGCATACGAGGTGTTTCAACGCAGAAATCAAAGGTGTATCTCTTGTGCCCAAAGAAAACCCTCTAGAAATAACAAGAAAACTTGCAGTGGCCCTAGATGCCCCCTTTGAGGAGGGTGATGTTGAAGCTTGCCACCGGGTTAGGACTGCCAGCAACGACCAAAGCCCTAATATTGTGGTACAGTTCACACACAGGGCTAAGCGTGACTGTTTTCTTGAAAAAGCTAGAAAGAAACGACTGACAACCGAGGACATTGACATAGAATTGCAGCCCAGCACTCCCATTTACATCAATGAGCACTTATGTCCAGCCATGAAACGTTTGTTTGGTGCTGCAAACAGCAAAAAGAAGGAACTCGGCTGGAAATTTGCATGGTGCCGAAATGTCAAGATCTTCACCCGAAAATCTGAAGGCAGCGCCATTGTTCCCATTGCCCACTATGACGATCTGCAAAAGATGACGTAGCAAAAACAAATGTGAAAACTTTGTTGCACTTCGTTGTTTGAGATATGGGTTATCTGCCTTCTGAACTAAAACACCTTATATCAGACAAAAAGCCAGCAATGACCTTCTTCCATCAAAATGTGCGATCTCTAGCAAATAAGACAGATGATTTGGAAATGTTAATCCACAGCTTCGGAATACCAATTACTGCTATAATGTTAACCGAAACTTGGCTAACGCCCACATCGCATAGGTTCCAGCTTTCTGGTTATCAATCCTTTTTCTGTATCCGTCGAGATAAGCGAGGGGGAGGCGTCGCACTTATGCTCAAAGAAGATATAGTTGCTGAACTTATTCACGATTTCACTGACACAACTCCTGATTATGAGGTGCTTACTTTGCAAAACCGGACAAATGTGTTCGGTGTTGTGTACAGACCGCCGTCAGGTGATCCTACCCGCTTTTTTGCTTTTCTTGAAAGGCTCTTTATTTATGTAACGGAAGAAAAAATGAACCTTGTTTTAGGAGGCGACGTCAATTAAACATGCTATCATCATCCCAGGTACAAAAAGATTTCCAGTCTCTAATTACAAGCTCAGGTTTCTTAAACACCATATCTACCGCAACGCGTGTGACTGTTGATAGCGCCTCTTTATTAGATGTGTTCATTTCAAACATTAGTACCGATTCTTTGGAGGCTGATGCCGTTTACACTGACATTAGTGACCATCTGGGTATCATCTTGCTAGTGAATAAAACCTCTCGTGTAACACAGAAAACTAAGAAACCGGTTTATGTTCAGTCTATTACTTCACCACATCTTGAGGCTTTTCGCTGTGCAATCGCCCAGAAAACATGGGAAAGCGTTTACGGAGCACTAGATAGTGACTCTGCCTATTCATCTTTTATAAACATTTTCAAAACTTTATATAATACACACTTCCCACTGAAGAAACTTGCAAGCACATCTAAGGCGCGGAAACCTTGGCTAACTACCGAGCTTCTTGACATGATTAAACATAAACATGCCCTGTATGCACGTTTTGTGAAAAGTCGAGATGCAACGCTTTTTACTGAGTTTAAAAAATTTAGGAACAGCCTGACAAATAAGCTTAGGGCAGCAAAATATTCTTATTTTTTAGGTATATTTAGTAGCCCTGACAATCAACGAAGGGATGTAATTTGGCGAAAATTGAATACGTTATTGCATCCCACCTCGAGTTCAGGTATTCCAGATGTTTTATATTACAATGGACAGCAACTTTCCGGAAACGCATTCCACAAATGTTTAATGAAGTTTTTACCATAGAGCCCTACCACTACGACGATCCCAACCTGAACAACTGTTTGCAGTTTCTCCCAGTTAAAAGGAATGCAACATCACTTTTCCTTGCTCCAACTAGATCACTTGAAGTTTTTTCCTGCATCAGTGCCACAAATAATAGCACGTCACTGGATGCCGATGGTATCCAGATTGGCCCTGTAAAGTATGTGCTCGATATTATCAGCCCGGTCCTTACCCGTATCTATAACATAATATTGTCTACGGGTGTATTCCCCAAGAAAATGCAAATTGCCCGCGTTGTTCCTGTCTTTAAGCGCGGCGATAAGACTGAACTAACTAATTATCGGCCTATTTCAGTCATTCCAGTATTTTCAAAAGGTATCGAGAAAATCATGCACGAAAGATTACTATCATTTTTTAATCGCCACAACCTGCTTCATGACTTTCAGCATGGTTTTAGACAGCACCGCTCTACCGAAACAGCCCTCCTCACTCAAAAAGAAATTATTATAGATGCATTCAGTCGTAAGCACATGGCATTAGGTATATACATTGATTTCTCTAAGGCATTTGATTTGATTAATCATTCTATCCTTCTCAACAAATTCGAAAATTACGGTGTGCGGGGAATAGCGCATGCGCTTTTTAAATCTTACATTTCTTTCAGAGAGCAATTTGTAGATGCCAACAATGCCACTTCCGCAATGAAATCGGTTAATGTTGGTGTGCCGCAAGGAAGCATTTTAGGGCCGCTTTTATTTTTAATCTACGTAAATGACATTATACGCTGCACAGAAAATTCTTCCGTTATTTCTTATGCTGATGACACAACAGTGTTTACCACAGGCAGTTTGTGCAGAGATATTGAAAGCAAGGCCAACAAGACGCTGGCTGATTTAATGGTCTGGGCTGAGGTGAATTGTTTGAAAATAAATCCCACTAAAACAAAAGTAATTTTGTATACGCCTAGAGGTAAATTGTTGACAGAACAGATGGATTTGTTTCTTTGCTCCCAACAGCTAGAGATAGTGGACTCTGTAAATAGTCTTGGAGTACATTTTTCAAAGCATCTTACCTGGAATGAGCATATCGACTACCTCGAATCCAAACTGTCACCTGCCATTGGGGCCATTGCGCGTGTGCGGCGCTTTATCCCTGCTAGAGTGAAACTTGTGCTTTACAATGTTTTAGTGCTATCTCTCATGCAGTACAGTAACATGGTGTGGGGCACAACTGGTGTGACCAATTTGCGCAGGCTACATTTACTGCAGTAAAGAGCCGTGCGTTATATTGCTGATGTACATTACACTTTCTCCCCGAAGCCTCTTTTTTCAAAGTTTGATATTCTTCCTGTGTTTTGTTTATACAATTTTAGGTTGATTGTACGCTATAAAGCTTTCGTTAAATTTTATATGGATTATGCCATTCGTCTTGCAAGACTACAGGTGAACACAAGTGATCGTCAAACCAGATACAAAGAAATATGGTCCGTGCCCACCCCTAGGACATCATACGATGAACAATCTTTATCTCACACGCTGCCCTCATTGCTAAATTTACTAAACCGTGTGGAGTTTGATCCCACCTGTAACCAAAACGACATCGTCAAACACTTTTGCCAACTTGTTTTTTTGCAGGACTAAAATAATTTCATTTTCTTCGCGACAGCTTCTGTTTATACTGTTAATTATTTGTACTGGCATTTTTGTTTGTCTTTCTTTTGTGTTTGCCACTTTCAGTGTGCCTTTGATACTTGTATGTTTTTGTAACTTTGATGTATGACTGGCCGTCATCTTGCTGTTTGCCAACTTGTAAGGGGTCGGGACCTCGTCAAGCTCTCCGAGCTTTTAGTCCCGTACTCCTCCTTGTCAAAGTAAATAAAGGCGATTGATTGATTGATTGATTGAACTTTATTTAATGGTAGGAACCAGTGCTGCGCAATTTTACAGTACATCAATTACTAATTTACATCTAGAAAAGATAAAAATCAGTAGCGACATCGTGTCCGCCGTGGTCAAACGCGATTGAAACCACTAGTAAATTCAAAACTCCCGCCGAACTCCGCTATCATCAGCATCATCATAAATGCAACTTGTAGTCAGCCCAATCCAATCCATCAGCCAGAGAGTGCAGCGGCGTAATCGAAATAGGTCGCGAAGCCGGAGCTCGAATGCGGTCCAGAACCAACTGCTAGCGACATCAAATTAGGGGTGGAACTAAAGCGCCAAAATGAAATGAGTGGACAAACACGACTAGAAGAGGAAAATAATTAGGACATATTTTGTGTTTCAAAAGCATTCAAAAACAATTGCAGTGATTCCTTTTTAAAATGTTTTAGTTATGTGCATTTTGTTAGAAAGTATAGCGCTTCTTTTGTAAAAATTTTATGAGAGCGTTCGCTCAGAGCAGCGGCAATGGCAGAGGGACGATGCCAAGGTTGACGGTGCTCTGATGTCATGCTCTTGTCATATCTTTTGACCATTCTGCTTGCTTTTGTTCGAAACTCGATTCTGCTAGCCCTACTTTTTCCTCGCTGCTTGTTGTTCGAGTTCTTGGTGTGCATCGTTCGTGTACAGTTTCCGCTTTTCCCTTTTGCCAGCGCTTCTGTTTAGTTTCGTTCCGTTGAGTGCGGTTCTGACGCTTTTGCCCCAAAAGGGCATCGGCTGTGGCCATGGCGCCCCCGTACGCAAAAAAGAGGTGTGCGGTTGCACGATGTGCGAGCGATAACCTGTCTGGCGGCGTCACATTTCATCGCTTCAGCGCGACACCATCGACATTCAGCGCGACACCTGAGGTGAGGACGAAGGAAAAAGGCGACACGAGAACTGACTGCCTAAAAATAGCGTTGGTGGTCGGCAGTCATCGTGTCTTCTTTCTTCGTTCTTGTGTCGGGTGTCGCGCTGAAGCGTCGCGGCGTTCAGCAGTTTATTTTTCCCGCCAAGCAGCACGTGACGCTGACGTCACGAATATGACGTCACAAACACGTGACTGACGTCGCGTTTTAGAGCGCAGCTCTTTGGCGTCCGTTCCTGGGTTTCGCGTCGTCGTCGGCGTCGGCCTCGTAACCAGCTCCGCCCCCCTTTTCATCCCCCCAGCGCTATCGGCGTCAGCGGCATCAGTCAGTCGCTGCTATCTCTTCCCTCCTCCCTTTATCGTGTTGTCCGCTTGCTGCGCGCGCTTCTGCCCCCATCGTTTGCCGCTGGGTGTACACGCCGCCCCCCTCCCCCCTCTTCCTGCGAGTCTCCGGTTGTCAAAGCGCCGGCTCGAACTTAATTCCTTTCTTCGCTCCTCCTCCAATGCAACCCCTGTGCGGTGGCAATGAGAGAGCCAGATCGGTGGCCGCGGATCTGTATATGTGCACCGCCCGAGCCGAAATTGCGAATACGTGTGAAAAATAAAAAAAAATTCTGTGATAGCGCATACATGTGTTGCTCGATTTCTTTGCCTCAATCTATCGAAAAGGTGAAACAGCTTATTTGCTGCGCTCAAATTTCGCATTAGGAAGTAACGCAATCGTCGGTAATTTTTCTTTTAATTATGACGTCACTTTTTAGTTGTCCACGCATTTCGAAGACGGCTCTGGCGCGCACCACAAGCCGCCATGTTTTGAACGTATGGGCTTCTATGCAGCCTACGCTACCATAGTACATCTACCTTGGCGTAACGGCGGCGTTGTCAGTTTGCTGCGAAGCGTGGTGCCCCTTTTGAGCTCTGTCACTAGAATGTGTGGCTTTTTTTAGTCTCCGGACGAAAGTGGTGTGTAACTTTAACAATTCGAAGGATGCAGCAAGCGCCTGAAGCCCTCCTGGAACGCTGGAATATCGTACTACACAGACTTCGAATGAAAGAAGGCCTAGTGTGATTGCCTACGGCATGGTCTAGGAGGTAAGTACAGTACACTGCTTGGGAATTACTTTTATGACAATTGAGCAGGATCTGTAACATTCTCTCGCGGGAGAGTTGGAGTCATGTTATGGCTATACTGTGGTGTGGGCTACAGATAGGTTGAGACTTGTGCTACGTCTCTTGCCTCTTTGTGCTGTTGTGGTCTTCGTTAACCTGAATAGCATTGACAAAGTTGCCGAACATTCTTGAAGTTATCATGATCTCTTGCAATTTGGCGCAGGCATAATCTTTTTGTCAGCAGTCCTGACACTGGTTCTTGCTTGAGTCTAGGGAAAGGAGGGCAGAACTTCTCTGAAATTAGAGACTGCATGTAACAGGTGGATTGTAAGGCGGGTGCCATCATGAAAAATGCTCAATTTCCTAGCTCTTGGCCTCTTGCAAGCATAGAATACCTTCTGGTGTCAAGCATGATGACTATGTCGGTGCATCTCTCACCTCTGTGTTATTTTGGGCTTCATTAACGTGAATAATAACAAAGTTGCCAAGCATTTTTGAATGTATCATGGTCTCCTTAGATTTGGTGTGGGCTTGAGTACTAACCTTTTTCTTTTCATTTTTTCCAGAAAGCTGTTCGCTTCCGCTTTATCATGGAAGCAGGAAGATGGGTGTGCGCTCGAAGTTTTACGTCTTATTGAGGAGTTACACACTTCACAGTAAGTCAGGCCTGTGCTGATGTGCAATCACAATAAAATATTCTTGCTGTACTTTCAGTTGCTTTTTCATTTTATTGTCCCGCGGACACGAAGAAAGTATGCATGTGCCATATATGCAAACATCCGAGAAAGATCCGGGAACGGACGTCCGAAATCGATGTCCGTTGGCCAGACAAACATGTCCCTTAGGACGCCTATAGGACGGCCGACGGACGTCCACCGGATGTTCGCGCACGTCCGTCGGCCGTCCGGAACATCCGAAACGGACGGCCATCGGCCGGCTGATGGCTATCTGGTTGCTTGAACCATCCTGTAGGCTAGGGGTTCTGAGCACTAGAACTACCGCTTCAAGCATTTCAAATAGCAATGCTTTTAACACATTGCACCCTTTCCCCTTTCATGGCCAAACTAATATCTGTGTAGCCTTTTTCAACAGTTTTTAAAAATTTTACAGCCACTCTCAACCACTGGAGCCAGGAAAAGGGCGTGGATGTGCAACCAGTGGCAAAAAACATCAATCGAATATTGGCTGAGAAGATACAAGGCGATATAAAATCAGCACAGAAATGTGGGCAAAGAGGCCACGAAGTATGAAGTGATCGCAATGATGAAACACCACAAACGACACAAGATGGAGGGAGGCAACAGCATCGGGCAGTCTTGTGTTGTTGCCGCGCTCCATCTTGTGCCTTTTACGGTTTTTTATGATTACAAAATGCCTTGCCGACTGGCCTGCATGCAGCCTTGCCCTCCACAGTCAAGAAGTGATAAACCATGAGGCAAATAAACAGTCAAATCTGAAGAGTCCCTATTGCTGTCCTGTCCTGCTCCTGAGGAACACGGAATGCATAAATATGCCTCAAAGCAGCAAGTGGCATTCAGTGAGCTGTGTTTGCTTGGCAAAATTCAAAATGGTCAGAGCTAACAAGTGTTTTTGGTACAGCCTATATTCCTCGAACTCTGCACAAAAAAAACTAGCACCGTAAAATGAACAAAAATACCTGAGGCACAACACTGTCTGGAATTTTTCTACTGATCTTGTTTTTCATGCAGATTTGGAGATATATGAGCTGGTTCCATGGCCTGCTGCTGTGCCCAGCAGCAGCTGGTCCCAACTGCTCTTGGGACCATCTGTTCCTGGTCCCAACTGTTGCTGGTCCCAGCTGTATTGGTTCCAACTGTGTTGGGATTCTGCTAAAAAAAACCAGCAGTGTTGGGTCCAGCAGACTCCCAACCAGAAATTTTCAGCCTGGATTGTAACTCTGTAAACAGTGAAAAGGTGCGAAAGCGGCGAGCGAATGAAATTACAAGCGGAGTCAACATGTTTTTGCGAACCTCGCGTGCTGAACGCCGTTGCGCAAAGTACAATACACATACACTACTACACGGCAGATACCAATAAACTTTTTTCAAGCATTTCTACATTCCCGGACATTTTTGTCTACCTTCTAAAACCTAGGTGGACAGCAGAGTACGCGTTTTGTTCGAAAAAAATATTTCGTATACGAACGGCCACAACATGGACTACGAACCACAAGTACACAATGTGTTAGGAGCTCTGAGAAATACTCGGGTGCAACGTATGGTTTAAGAAGCATAGAAAATTAAAATATCGGCGCAACAGTTCTTGGTTTTCAAGCCCTTTAGAGTTTAGAAAGGCCGACGCGTTGCCTTTTTTCGCCGGTTTTCAAAAGCGCATTCCTGTGTTGTCAATGCACGGGTGAAATGTGCGTCTCCACGAGCGCAGATAACGGAGTCTTTCACACGTATACATACATACGTACAAGAGTCAGGTTTTTGAGCTTTTCTTGTGTTATCTCTTTTTTTTCCACCAGTCTTGAAAACTACAGTCCCGTACTTGCTGCGCGGGAACAATCGTCTTCGCCGTTCGCCCACTTTCAAAAAAGTACATTTTATCCTTACACCGACAAATGGCACCCAAAAGAAGTCACATATTGTCGGGGGGCATACAAAAACGTCACGTCCCGAGAAACTCAGCACGAAACCAAGCAAAACTAACCGCTAGGCACAGCGCGTCGGGCCACAGGCCGTGGGCAGGTTTTTTTTTTCTACGCATTGACCGGCGAAGCTGCATCATGCACCATCATTCCTCCCGCCGCTCCCGCCCACGGTGTAGCATGACACAGCGTGCGCGCCCCCTTCACAACTGCGCCGGCGTACTAAGCTAGAGTGCTTGAAATGCAGCGTAATTTTGCATGAAGTGCTTGAAATGTAGCGTACTTTTGCAAAAACAAAACATTCCTTCCTTGACTTTGTCACAAACTGCAATGCCGTGAACAACAGCCGGCAGGCCACAGAGCGAGCGCGCCGCTTCACGAACTGCACCGGCGGCCGGCGCGGCCGCCTAAATTGCTTGCAATGCAGCGTACTTCCACAAATAAACATTACTCACCTTGCCGCCGTCATAAACAGGGGGAGTTCTGCGTCGAAGGGCAAGAGAGACGAAAAAAATTGCGGCCTGCCAGCACGAACGAATACGCCGCACGCTTTCACGCGCACAAAACTGCCCCCACGATGCTCCGTCGTCTGCTGCTCGGATGGGTCTGCCGCCAAGGTAGATGTACTATGGTAGCGTAGGCTCCATAGAAGCCCATACGTTCAAAACATGGCGGCTTGTGGTGCGCAGCCAGCGCCGTCTTCGAAATGCGTGGACAACTAAAAACTGACGTCATAATTAAAAAAAAAACGCGACGTCAAAGTCACGTGTTTTAGTGACGTCATATACGTGACGTCAGCGTCAGGTGCTGCTTGGGGGGAAACAAACTGCTGAACGCCGCGACGCTTCAGCGCGACAGCCGACACGAGAACGAAGAAAGAAGACATGAGTGCCGACCACCAACGCTATTTTTAGGTAGTCAGTTCTCGTTGTGCCCTTTTCCTTCGTCCTCACCTCAGGTGTCGCGCTGAATGTCGCAGGTGTCGCGCTGAAGCGATGAAATGTGACGCCGCCAGACAGGTTATCGCTCGCACATCGTGCAACCGCACACCTCTTTTTTGCGTACGGGGGCGCCATGGCCACAGACGATGCCCTTTGGGGGCAAAAGCGACAGAACCGCACCCAACGGAACGAAACTAAACAGAAGCGCTGGCAAAAGGCAAAAGCGGAAACTGTACACGAACGATGCACACGAAGAACTCGAGCAACAAGCAACGAGGAAAAAGTAGAGCTTGCAGAATCGAGTTTCAAACAAAAGCAAGCAGAATGGTCAAAAGATATGACCAGGGTATTACATCAGAGCACCGTCAACCTTGGCATCGTCCCGCTGCCATTGCCGCTACTCTGAGCGAACGCTGTCATAAATTTTTACTAAGCAAGCGCTATACTTTCTAACAAAATGCACACAACTAAAATATTTTAAAAAGGAATCACTGCAATTGTTTTTGAATGCTTTTGAAACACAAAATATGTCCTAATTATTTTCCTCTTCTAGTCGTGTTTGTCCACTTATTTCATTTTGGCGCTTTAGTTCCACCCCTAATTTGATGTCGCTAGCAGTTGGTTCTGGACCGCATTCGAGCTCCGGCTTCGCGACCTATTTCAATAGGCCTTGCTGCCGCCGCGCCGGCCATCCCCTAGGCGGCAGAGTATCTATTGGAGGAGGAGGATTGCGCGTCATTTCCTGTGGCCAGATTTCGCCGAGTGTCCGCTATTTGCCAATATCTTTCTCTATGACTTACCTTGCAGCTGCTTAAGCGACAGTTCAAGTAGCCACGCAGATCATGTTGTTTGACTGACTGACTGCATGGCCAAGGCCAAGCCCAGCCAAGCCTGTGGCCCGTCACGACTTTTACGCACGTAGTTCCCGTTTCTCTTTCGCTTGCGCGGTTGTCGTCTGCTGCGGCGCCAGCGCGGCGGCGCGGGAGGCGCGGCCGCAATGCGTCACGTGCACAAAACTTTTCTCAAGTACCTTACTTTCGAATACTTCTTAGTATTTAAAATTCAATGCAAAAGGCGGGAGGGCTGTCAAAAATCGCAGTCTCGCAATCTCGGTTTTTCTGCCGCACTTGCAACCGTGCTTGAAACTGAATACAGTTCTCAATATTGACCAAAGGTGGGACGACATTCAGTAAAACCCGCAATTTGGTTCACTTGTCAATGCAAAAGGCGGGAGGACTGTCAAAAATCGCAGTCTCGCAATCACGGTTTTTCTCCCGCACTTGCAACCGTGCTTGAAACTGAATACAGTTCTCAATATTGACCAAAGGTGGCAGGACATTCAGTAAAACCCGCAATTTGGTTCACTTACACTGACATTTTTTTTTTAACTGGAAAGCTTACAAAGAGTGGGAGGCCGCATTGCTCAGCTCAGGTGAAAGGCGAAAGCCTGAGTGCTGCATTCTGCTACGCGATTGTTCACTGCATATTTTGTTGGTGCAATAATTAACTGCCAATTAATGACGCTTAAGCTTCGCCTTTTAGGAGTGGAACGCGACAGCGTGTTGTAGCACTGTCAGGGAGTCTACGGAACACCACCACTCGTTCGGCGCGATGCGTTGCCCTTTGAACGCAACGCTTTTTGAGGAAAGGAAATGGGGCTGTAATTCTCTTTCATCTCGGTGTACACCTGAGCCGCACCGTACAGGAAGGGAGGAAGTGTGAGTGAAAGAAGAAAGAGGGGCCGTAATTAACAAAATGAAAATTGTATTTGAGGAAAGGAAAATACTCATTAACTGTGTCACATATCTCAGTAGACACTAGTCGAAAATTGTATTTGAGGATAGGAAGTTGCGCAGTAACTGTCTCACATATTTCGGTGGACACCCGTCAAATTTCGCGCGCGGTGACGTCACGACAACTTGGGTCAATCTGAAACGCGGACAAATACGCCTTGCTCGTCGGTGAATTGGTTTTTGAGGAAAGGAAATGTATCTGTCTCTCATATCTCGGTGGACACCTAAACCTCGCCGTAACGGGAAGGGAGGAAGATGAGAGTGAACGAAGACACCGTATTCACTAGACGCACCTTTGTTCATTCCAAAGCATCGAGCTGGCATGGCGGAGTATACTTCCAGACGCGATAGCGGACGGTCGCAGAATCATGGGCTCCCACGGAGCGGCGATAGCGTCCGTTGGCGGCCGCAGAAACAGGTTTGCCAGCGACGCTGATAAGGACTACGAGGTCGTTCTGCCTACCCTGCCCACCGGAGGTGTTGTTTTAAACACGGTTTTTCTGCACGGTGACGTGCGTGTGCGACCCTACCGGGTCGAAGACTTCAGAGACGCCCTCGCAAACGTTGGTGAGCTCCCCGACGTCGTGGTGTTGGGGGCGTACCAGATAAACCACGTGTGGGCGGTGACCTTCAGCGGCGCTGACGCCGCAAAGAAACTGGCCGCCATGAAGGAGCTGGAAGTTAAGGGACGCCGCTGCATCGTCTTCGACCCAGAAGACCACCAGGTGAAGCTGCGCCTACACTGGGTGCTACACGGCGTCGCCGACGAGGACATCCGGACAGCTTTCGCGGCGTTCGGCAACGTGACCGAGGTCACCCGGGAGCGTTGGCACGTCGCCGGCATGAAGGAGAAGGGGTCCACCACGAGGACCGTGCTGCTTAAGATGAAGCCTGGCATGAAGGTGGACGACCAGCCCCACCAGGTTCGTATCGCAGGCGAGTTGGCTCTAGTGGTGGTGCCCGGTCGGCCGATGCAGTACCTGCGCTGCGGCGGCACGGGGCACGTGCGCCGTGATTGCAAGGTGCCCAGGTGCTCGAAGTGCTGACGCTATGGACACTCCGAGGCTGACTGCGTGCGCAGTCAGCCTCGGAGTGTCCATAGCGTCAGCACTTCGGTGCGCAGTCGGCTACCGGGCGTGTAGCGGCGAGCGACTCCGCAGAGCTCATGGACGTCGTCGAAGCGGAGGAAGCAGGCAGCGGCATCGACGACACGGGCAAAACGGCGGGGGTTGAGCCTGCTGTTTCGAGCAGCAACACCGACGCTGCTGGCGCACAGGAGAGCGGGTCGCCAACTACAGACCCATCTTCGACGCCTGTGGAGACGCCCGAAGTTGGAGCAAGCCCGCCAGCGCACGTGGACGCAGAAACAAAGGCGGCCAGCGATAACCACAACGAGAAGGTCCACGCCCGCATGAACACCGGCGTGACTACCCCTGCTAAGCGTCCGCACGCCGAGACCAAGGCCGACGGGGAAAAGGCAGCAGAGCCCAGCGTCGAGGAACCGCCTGCAAAGACGCCGCAAGCACGACGGGCCAGTCGGCGGCCGCGGTCAAAGGTTCCGGCTTAGAAGTGTGGCGGCGACAAGGCGCCTCCTGACCAGGAGCACGTGCTCGCGCCGGATGACACCGGCGGCGACGGCATCGTCTAGCGATATGCTAGGCATGGGAGGTAAGCACCATGCTTTCGGTCTCTTCTTCCTAAGTTAAAATGGCTTCTGCGACTTCGTTTAAAGTCGCCACCCTAAACGTCAGAGGCCTGGCAGGTAAAGAAAACAAAGCCAGCTGTACCGACTTATAACGGAGCAAGATATTGATATACTGGCAGTGCAGGAGACTAAAGTCGACGGTGAGGTAGAGACCGGGAGCATGGTGCGACATTTCACGTCTAGATATTTTGCTGTTGTTAGCCATGCGGTGGGCACATCGGCTGGTTGTATGCTGTTTGTTAAGAAGTTGCCGGGGCTAGTGGTACACGGTCATCATTCGTGCTTGTCGGGTCGATACGTGTCGATAGATGTTTCGCTGTACAACACTGACTGGCGCAGTGTTTGCCTGTACGCACCTAATGCGGTTGATGGCCGAGCCGCGTTTTTTAAAAGTGTCGAAGAACGGCTTCGCACGGACAGACAGCTCGTTGTTATGGGCGATTACAACTGTGTCCTTAGTGCGCGCGACAGATCAAGCGTCCGAAGTTTGCGAGATAAGAGCACTCAAGTGTTGTTACGAATGATTGCTAACTGCAACCTCGAAGATGTGGCTGAGTGTCTTGAAGGAGCGCGTGCTGTAAAGTACACACGATTGGAGGGCTCAAGTCACGCACGGCTAGACCTCATTTATGCATACGCGGATACTGTACCTAATGCAATAGTTATGTAGTACTGCCGGTTTCTTTTAGAGCGCAGCTCTTTGGCGTCCGTTCCTGGGTTTCGCGTCGTCGTCGGCCTCGTAACCAGCTTCGCCCTCCTTTCATCCCCCCAGCGCTAGCAGCGACCGGTGCAGCGCTGGATGCCGCTGACGCCGCTAGAGAGTCAAGATAACGTGACTGCATAGAACACCGTCGCCGCCATGCAGAAAGAGGAGGAAAGGGTCCCCCCCCCCATGTTCTTGTGTGGCGGATAGGGTGCTCTTCAGTTGCCGACGCGCCGGTTATTTCACGTAGGCCCCGGCACGTCGACGAATACGTGACCACCTTCCCACGGCTAGACCTGGTTCTTAGCGCTGCGGAGGCGAGGGTATCATATTGTTTGTGTCGGCATCGGCGGCGTTGTCCCTGAAACCAACTCCGCAGCTGGGGTTGACTCACTATCGGCGTCAGCGTCATCAGTCAGTCGCTGCTATCTCTTCCCTCCTCCCTTTATCGTGTTGTCCGCTTGCTGCGCGCGCTTCTGCCCCCATCGTTTGCCGCTGGGTGTACACGCCGCCCCCTCTTCCTGCGAAAATAAAAAAAAAATTCTGTGATAGCGCATACATGTGTTGCTCGATTTCTTTGCCTCAATCTATCGAAAAGGTGAAACAGCTTATTTGCTGCGCTCAAATTTCACATTAGGAAGTAACGTAATCGTCGGTAATATTTTTCTGATCACTGTTTCGTTCAATGCTGCATAGGAATCGTTAAGAAGGGGAATGGTTTTTCGTGGGAAATGTGGAAGTTAAACGACAAGCTACTTCAGGACGAATTTTATAACCGAGCTGTAAGGGAAGAAATAGCAAAAATAGAACTAAGTAGCAACATTAGGATTTGGCAGCAGTGGGAGCTCACTAAATAAACTTTAAAATTTAAAGCCATAGAAAGAGCCACCTGTATACGTCATGAGGAAAAAAAATAGGAAATGGAGCTAAAGGCACTGCTTCAGAAGATGATAAAACAGGAATGCCGAGCGCCTGGTAAATGGATAGAAGAAATAAGAAAAATCAAACAACAGCTAGAGCTTATCGAAGAAGAACGTTATCGGGGAGCATTGGTGAGGGCAAGGGCAGAAGACATGGCTGCAGGGGAAGCGCCAACGAAACGAGCGCTTGGTTTAAAAAAGGCCCGTGCCGAAAGAAATCACATTAACGAATAGAATGCGGAGGTGTTTTAAAAACGGACATCGACCACATCAAAGCAGCTTTTTTCGAGCATTACCAGGCGCTCTTCGCATAGATATATCCGGTAGATGCTATCACATTTAAGGAGGCGTTTCTAGCCGAGATGCCGCGTCTGGACGACAAAACTAAAGAAAGATTAGAGCAGGAGATAACTCAAGGGGAAGTTGCGCAAGCAATAGACAGTTTGAACCCAGGTAAGTCGCCTGGACCCGACGGGTTCAGCGCAGCATTCAACAAAGAATTTAAACTTGTAATTTCCCCGATCTTGAAGGTTATCTTTAATGAAGCTTTTAAAATAGAAGCACTGCCTCCATCCTATGGTTCGTCCCATACTGTGGTGATTCCCAAAACGGACGACATAGACAGATTACGATTGGTAACAGCATACTGACCGATAGCACTCACGAACGTCGAGTACAAAATTTACATGAAGGTTCTGGCGCGAAGGTTGCAGACCGTGATTCATTACTTAGTTGGTCCGCATCAGACCTGCGGGATTAAAGGGCCGTCTATTTTTACAAATATTCACGTTGCGCGCAGTGTCTTAGAATGCTGTGATGACACTAGTGGCCAGGTGGCAATTCTCCACATCGATTTAGAAAGGTATTTGACTGCGTCGCCCACGAACTTTTGTTTGCAGTATTGGGCCATGTTAATGTTGGTTCTGTTATTCGCGATGGTGGGGCCCTGGCGTACCGGAACTGCACGACGAGATTGATCGTTAACAATAGTCTGGGGGCCCCCATTGGCGTGCAGCGTTCGGTGCGCCAGGGCTGTCCCCTCAGCCCCCTTTTATTTTGTATTTATGTGGAGACACTTTGTTCAAAGATACTCAAAAACAGGAGTATAAACGGATTCAGTTTGCAAGCAGCTGAAGTTAAGCTCTTAGCGTACGCTGATGACATTGCAGTGTTTGCCGTGGAAGAGGGAGGCATAAGCGAAGCAGTTAAATGTGTACGCGATTTCAGCCAAGCTACGGGAAGCGGGGTTAACTGGTCGAAGTGCCTCGGGCTGTGGCATGGCGGGTGGGCGTCTACGCCTGAACGGTTCGCCAGTGTGCCTTGGACGACGACACCAGATAAGTACAGTCGAGCGCGATTTGAAGGTTATCGTGCGAGCGTCGACCGGGAACATGAACAGCGCCATGGCCCAGAATTCTCTGCCGAGGCGAGGGAGGTATCAGGCAAACTTCCCTCACTCTTTTGCTGTTCCTTCAGCAGCCGTCACTCCCTGCTGGGCAATCAGTTTCATTTTTTTTTTCTGCGAACAGGCAGTGATTGTAGTGCGCACGACGTATTCTTCGGTATTATCTGAAATTGGACGCTACGAAGCTCTATCTAGCCTATGTAGCGTTGTTGCTGCTGAGCCAGGAAGAATGGGTGACCAAGACCAAGATACGAGGTAACCAAGACCACACTTTATCGCAAGAAATGGAAAGCTTAGAATAGAGGGAAAGGGCGGTGGGTTTGTCGCGGGGGTGATGGTTTTCATATGGAACAGCGAACGAGGGAGGGAGGAGTGCGAAATCATGATTTTTTCTGTTCCAAAACCGGCCGCCAGGTGCCTGGAGTGCTAGGCTGTTCGACGCTCGCGCGATAACCTGCGATAACCTTCAAATCGCGCTCGACTGTACTTGGGCGTTCCGCTCGATGCGTACCGTGACAGCGAACAGTATCGGACAGGGCAGGTCAAAGAGATACTGGAGAGAGCGGAGAAGTGGAAAGGGACGACCTTGTCAATTTTTGCCAGAGCCACTGTTTGCAACCTGTTCTTCATCAGCAGGCTTTGGTACGTCATGCAGGTGTTGCAGTGTTCACGGTTAAGCATTCAAAAGCTGCACAGAATTTTCGCCGTCTTCATCTGGTCGCCTGACTGGGAGCGCTGCAGCCGGACCAAACTGTTCAGACGGGTACAGGAAGTTGGGCTGGGACTGGGCCATTTGTTTCTTCGACAGCTGGTGAATCGTTTCTTGTTTTTTCGGGACACAAGAGACCCGTTTTTGTGCACCGTATGCCAAGTTAGGCTGCGGAGCCTGCTGCCGGAGTACGTAGTCGGAACTGCTGAGGTTTACAGTAGGGTCAGCGGTTTTTACCAGGAAATCGTTGCCAGTGTAAGGTTTCTTTCCGCGCGGTTTTCGAATGACTTTCTGTCCACTGTGAAACGAAAGAAACTGTACCGTGCTTTGTGCGATGTAGTTTTCTCCGTGCCCTTGTACAGGGTCTTGTACAGAGGAGGCCCAGGCAAAGATGTTTTAAAGAGAGTGAAAAAAATGCAGGTGCCGCCAGGAACAAAAACCTTCTTTTTTAAGCTGCACACCGGAACCTTACCGGTTAAAAATATTTTAGAGGGAAAGGAGTTCTTTTCACCCTGGGGATCTCACTGTTTGATTTGCAGGAAGCCGGAAACAATAGACCATGTTTTTTTTTACTGTTGGGAAGGGGTTTATTTTTGGGATGTGTTGCAGCGAACCTTAAAGAATTTCCGCTAGACCCGTACGGCATTCGGTACTTATCTGTTGAAAATGAGGATGGGGTGCCTTTCGACTTAATAATGTTGACAGGCCTCCACTGTATATGGAGCTCCAGAATGGCAGGCTACCATTGTGACCGAGACGCAAGACCTGCCACGATTTACTTTCGCGAAAATATGGACATGTTTCTGGCCATTCAGAGGGCAGCTGCGGACCCTCCGGAGTGGCTCAAACTAGAGCCGCTCTGTACATTGCCTGAATTTTAATTAGACGAAGCCAGATTCTTGCTGGCTGACCACGAGTCGTATGTACATAGCGTTTATTGTGTTTTGTTGATTGTTTGTTTTGTCCAATTTTCTTTGCAAAATCCAAGCAATAAAGAAACAAAAAGCTGGCATGGCGGAGTGGTAGTGTGCTCGATTCTTACTCCAGATACCTGGGTTCGATTCCCAAGCTCGGCAAATTTCTTACTGGATTTTATTTATTTATCTGGTCTGACTAGAAAGGTTTGACTAATTGGTGAAGTAGGGAATTAATTAAACTCAGTCAAACTTACTTGGAGCATTACTAAACGATCCATTTAATTTGTTGCATGGTTAGTAGCCAAAGTACAATTGGCCCCGTTTGAAATTCGCGCACAGAGACGTCACGACCGTTTCGACCAATTGAAAAGCGTGACATTTCTGTCGACAGCTCCTGCTTACAACGATGAGGCAATAAAGGCTTCCGCCTTAAAAGCGCGCTTCGATCGCGGAGGCGACGTCGTGATGGCACCGCCGCGGCTTGCGACGGCGCGAGTCGGTCGCCCTTCTCTTCGGCGTGACGTCACAAAGCACCTGTTGCACTCCTAGCGGAGAGCGCAGGCGTTAGGCGCCGGTGTTGGTGGCACCCCCGCGCCACGCCAAAGGCTGAAAGTGCAAGTAGTAAAGCTTTCGCTTTAAAAGATTTTTATGCGAAGCATATTACAATAGGTAACCCAAGCACTTCGTGACGGTTACACGCCGTGCACGCCACGTGACATAATGACGTCACGACAGATGAGAGACGGGGCTCCAACTCGTGCCGTCGCTGCGGTTGCGCGCCGTGCAGACCACGTGGTATGGTGACGTCCCACCACGTGACACAGTGACGTCACGACAGATGAGAGACGGGGTTCCAACTTGTGCCGTCGCTGCGGTTGCACGCCGTGCAGACCACGTGGTATGGTGACGTCACACCACGTGACACAATGACGTCACGACAGATGAGAGACGGGGCTCCAACTTGTGCCGTCGCTGCGGTTGCACGCCGTGTGAATCACGTGGTATGGTGACGTCACACTCCCGCGCATTTCGAACGCGCGTTCACACTCGGTGTAGGTGAAACGCTCGCTCCACCGGGCAGGCGGACGCGGCTTCCGTGGCAATACAGGCGCTCACCCAACGCGCGTCTCGGGGTTAGTCGGCGTTCCGCTGTAGCCATGCCGTTGTCTTCCCCCACGACGAAGGCTTCTAGTGGTTGCATTAAAATGACCAAGTATTCAACCAAGGAAAGCCATGTATTACCAAGCCTAGCCATCAATATGCTTCGCATCTGACTAGGCTTAACGTTAGCTAAGCGTCAGCCATTTTTTTTTTTCATGTAGACATGGAATGACTCATACGATGGCGATCTGCGAAAAGTGGCTCGCAAGACGGTTCAAAAGCACGTCTCTTGCCCAAACCCGATCAACCGTGAAGAACGTATCCAAAAGCGTCGGCTTTGTAATCAATCTGTGGTTCCAGTCGGGTTCGGTTATTATCTGGATAATGCGTAGCGCTGAGCTGAGCAGAGATGTATATATATGTGCGATATTGACGAGGCATATATCATGCTTTGTGTGGCAAGTTTGGTCGGCCACGAGTAGCCAGACATTGCACATCCCATGCTCGTGTTTCGTGTATGTGCGGAAGATGTACAACATCATGGCATATGCTACATACCATGGATGTCTGCCATGAAGTGACACATACTGGTAACGTTCAGTGGACGTTATATTTAGACATAGACATTTGGATCTATCTGGTACGAGGTTTCTGGTTAACTGGGATGTTGAAGTTGGGCGGAAGCTGGAAAACGCTAGATTGGATTGGATTGAAAAAACGTTTATTGTCAGCACTGAGCCCTAGTGGGCATTATACTAGGTGGCTTCGAGCCCATGGCTCTTGGCGACCTTGTGAGCCCACTCAGTGGCCCGGACTTGCCTCAACGGGTCTGAGCTGGCCAGTATAGCCTCCCACCGCTCTAGAGAAGGTACTGGTACTAGGTCCGCCGGTGACGGCGCCTTTTTGCAGCTCCATAAAATGTGGTCACATCCGGCTATCTCGCCGCATTGTTTGCAAGTAGCGTTGTATTGTGTTGGATACATGTGTGCTAGTCTCGACGGGCTAAAGAAGGCTTGTAGAAAACGCTAGAAGACGGGAAAGCTGGTGACCGCTGCTGCCGGCGGCGCGATGAAAATGCAGAACGCCGCCGCCTGCCTGCAGCATGGAGCCGACGGCCCACGTGCGAGAAACTCATGCGCCGAGAAAGATGCCGGGTTTACCGTTTCCTTCGGCTGTTCGAATGAAACTGCTGTTTCATCTCTCAAAACGACGAGTGCAAGAGCAAAACCTTCTCTCCCCGCAGCTTGTGGCGCGAGTGAGAGAGAAAAGAGAGTGAGGAGTCGATTTTTATTACTTGTCGAAAGTCATTGGTCCCGAAAACGTTATACCCAGTTACCTTTCTGGGACCAAAATGTATAATTCGTCTTTGTTGCCGCTTAAAACTCTCGAAAAACATGTCTAGACCTTTAGTGGGAGCACTGCCTTTTCGCTTTTATTTCTATGTCTTGCCTCCTTGGTCCGGAAACGTTTGATAAATGCTGTACTGGGGCTGGGACATTCCATCCTTTTTGGGCGCACATGGGGAGGTCCGTTGCTTGTTGGGCACGATTACGAAACCATAGGTTGGCAACGTCTGTGAGGTAGAAGAGGACGTTGCTAAACTTAACAGAATCGTCCCACCGATTGTAAGTGCTGACGCGCTCGTATGAGGCCAGCCAGTCGTCGACGTCGTGGTCGTCTGTACCACTGAATGGAGAAGGGTCGCGCTGGTGTTGCACCCCGGAAGAGACGGTGGCTCTGATGGGCGGCGATGGCTGAGTTGGAGCGTCTGGCATGGTGGGTGGGGCGAGTAAAGTTCCGCTCCGAAGTTCCGGGTTGAGGACCGGGACGGAGATAGAGGCACCTCCACCAAGTGTAAAGGTGCTTCTTCAAAGCGCAGGTCGGTGGTCGTTGACTGAAGAGCGTCACTAACAGCACACTGCCAGGCATCACTCAGGATCCAGCACTGCACTTAGTCGACCTCTTTGTTGTACCTCAACGCGATCCTTGCATAGGAAAAGTTTAGACCCTCTTGAACCTACTTTAGCAGCCGCAAGCTTTCACAGAAGGAACTTTGAGTTTCTGCACCAAAAAAGCGGTGTTCTACATATAGTATGCAAGGCGTATATGGGTTAACCGTGCTTGAGCTTCAAAGAATGCCAGTGCAAGACATGGAAAGGACTTCACAACGTGCAACGAAGAAACGGTGGGGCTATTCAATTTGAATTCCCCGAAAAGGTTGCTCAATGTTTCTTATCAGAATGTACGTATGTAGTGGCATGTAAATGCACAGTGGCTGAGAAAAAGAGGTTTAAAGTCTTGTCTAAAGCAACCGATGAAACTACCACCCACTGTCGCGCCACAGGAAATGCAATGCCATAAGACAAGATAGCCTTGCTGTGGGTACCAGCATCAAGTGCTGAAGCACGTGACGATAAAAATTATTTCCTGGATGCAAGGCACAATCATGTCTATGGATACTCGAAGCAACACTAAAAAAACAAGGAAACATCAGCTATTACAAGAGGCAGGCTAACCAGTGAAATGCACTGCTTTTGAATTTAGTGCGCAATACGTCAAGTTTTACAAACAGGCCCAATGTATTCAACATTTGATAATGGCTACTTTAATAACATACTCATGTGAAATCCACACAACCTAAATTGCCAACTTTACAATACACTACAAAACAGCAATGTTTTTCATAGGAACCAATCGCAGCACTGCTTGTTTCAACAGCCAAGACATTTGCAGCTTGTTATCATGAACACCTTATGCAAAAAAATAAGGATTTTTCAAGTAACACTTTACACAACACAGAAAATAGCACATAATGAAATGGTCACAAACAGCTGATATTCTCTCAACCAAAACAGATTAAAAATGGTGCGGACATAATGCTCCACAAGTATTACGCCATTTATATCCAGCAGAGATAGCACTCTGAGAAATGGTGATGTAGATGTTCATGAACTCTTTATTGGCTTTCATACCAAAGAACAGCAAACTGTTATAAAGCCTGCAGACTAACACAACAGACATCAATATAAGGTTGTATACCTGCCTCCCACCACTCTTTCCTGCCATCAGTACTGCTGGACTAAACACACAAAGATTAGCAGCAGAGCAGGTTTTCCTGTGTTGTCATACAAACACAGATAAGATAGGTTCAATGATATTAACGAGCGAATTTACAATGAACGTCACAAAAATACACCCACACAGACTGCATGAATAAAAAGAATATTTGTGTATGTTTTACCTCGCCAAATGTCTTCATGGAGTCAGGCTGAAAAATCGCACCAGCAACAGAGATTTAGCGTAGCGGAGGCGTAGTAGTGTGAACTTATACTGGTTTACTGAAGGCCGGCTCCAAAAGGGTGGTGACCCCGCCTGGCTGCACCTATTCTACTGCGCGTGCGTGGACAATTAGCAGTAAACCAGCATACATCTATGCTATTAGGTCTCCGGTATGCTAAATCTGTCTCTAATATTGGGTACAAAGTTTTTAAACTCTCCCTCCAACAAGTAGTGATGCAATCCTTGTATCACCATGATTTTATTTGCGTTCGACTTTACAAGCACAGCAGGCTCACTCTTCATGTTCAGCAAATACTTAGAGCGAGTGTGCGTCTAGTCTAAGGGAACAACAAATGTTGTTTTCTGAAAACTCCGTAAAGGGAATAAAACTTACAAATGTAAATAATGATGAATGTTAGCTACCAACACCTTTCATAGGAAATTCAGCTAGAATCTCGTTAGCTTGCATATACAAAGATAGCTAGGAAAACATATTGACTAAGGGCATCTCAAACCACTACTATTTTTTGTGAATCGCCTGTTTGTGACGTCCTAAATTTTGCGCGTGAGCGAACGTCTCTTAGAAAAATTTACATTGGTAGGGCTTTTCGCCCCTTTGGGATCTAACATGACCCTCAAGACTTGAACGTATTGCAAATGCCATGGGGCACAGCTGGCACTGATACGGCTTTTCACCCGTGTGGGTACGGATGTGTGCCACCAGGTGACTCCTCTGTGTAAAGCTGCTATCACAACAGTCGCAACGGTAAGGACGCTCGCTTGTGTGAGTGCGCAGGTGTTTCACTAAGATGCTCTGGTGTGCAAAGCTACTATCACAATAGTCACAATGGTAAGTACGCTCGCCTGTGTGAGTGCGCTGGTGTTGCACTAAGGTGCTCTGGTGTGCAAAGCTCCTACGCCAGTGGTCACAACGGTAAGAATGTTCACCAGTGTGAGTGCGCTGGTGTGACTCCAGGTGGGCCTTTTGTGCAAAGCTCTTTCCACAATCGTTACAATGGTATGGGCGGTCACCAGTATAAACTCGGAGATGCATTACTAGCTGAGATCTATTTTTGAATCCCTTGGTGCAGTGGGTGCATTCGTACAGCTTCTTTCCTACAGGTTTACCCCTGTGGTTACCACTTCCAGAAGGAGCAGATTCCATGCAGTGGCCCACTAGGCGGCTTTGACCAGTTGAATCTTGCACAGGAAGAGCGCGATGTGGAGTCTCTCTGAAGATTGAACCTGCATTATAATGGCAGAATACTTTCAATAAAATACAGGAACCGACATAGCACAGCTCACCTGGAGCTAAGGATATAAAGATCAAAGTGGAGGACATACTCATCAAAAGCTGCGGATGTTTATGAAAGGTTTTATTCAATAGGTTAGCCTTAAGGAGAATTCAGACCTGAAGATATCCCTAGTTTGAATTGAGCATGCAGTTCAAAACATTCCAGCTGCAAAAAATGTTATCATTGCCAACAAAATAGGGTAGCCTTCGAAATAAATCCAAAGCACTTGCATTACTGGCATCATGACACAGTCCTAAGCCACCCCAAGTGGGCCTAATAACTAAACAAATGGCAGTTAGCTATGTTTAGCACACAGCATACTGCCATTTTGTTTCCTTTATTTGCTCCTTAAACAGGGTATAAGAGGAAGCGAAAGCTAGTGGCTAAAAATATTATGAGGCCTTGGACCCCTGTACAAGTGTTAACATCAATGCATAGAACTCACGGGGGTGACAGTTTGGTCAACAGTTCACATATTATGGAAACAACTTTCCAGCATATCAAAGGCAAATATCATCATAATTCAGTACAGTTCTATGAACTGAAGCTTCTGTATCCTTCATACTGCTCTTTGAAAGACAACCATCAGGAACAGATTAATGAAGAAAATTTGCAGATTCTAATGATGTGTTTTGTCCAGAAAATACACCATATTTACAGCCTCTGGTGGTCAAGCCTGCATGTGAAAGACAGGTTATATCCATGAGACACAGGATTACATGTACAACAACTCACATGGTGTTATGTGGATGAGACGGTGAAAATAGAATACAATCTATAACAACAGTTGTGCTAGATCATGTGAATTCAGTGGGCCAGGGCTAAAAACAATCGAGTTCCAAACTTTCAATTCTGAACGCAGATGAGAAGATATAATTATGCTCATAAAAAATCAGTTACCAAAAAAAAAATCAGAAACCTGTTGCAAGCAAATCAACAGCCATTTCATAGACCTGTTAGCTTGCACAGTAACTGTCTTCATGGAAAGGACTATACAAGTCTGCCTACGCAGCCTTAAGAACTAACGAGTGTCAGTTATGATTACAGACAGAACACATTAGTACAGGATTCTTTTTTTTCTGGTAGACTTCTTGCAATCTTCTACAGCACACACTAAAAAAACTTTAAGAGCATAACTGGTAAAAAAATTGCCAGGAGGCTTGCTTGCAGCCAAGATTACAGCTACCCACGAGTGTGGCCAGCATGTCCAACAGGGTGTTTCCCATGCAGCAGCTCTAAGAGCGCCATTAACCAAATCTGTAGAAGCACATCTAAAACAGCACATTACGGCGTGTCAAGTGCAGTTAGAGCATCCCAGGCAGCACAAAATGTCGGGCCCTTGCGGGTCCCTTATGGGCAAAAGGGGCAGGGCCAGCCCATCTAAAACCCCTATTGGACCCCTGTGGAGAGCATGTGGGCAAGCCCAAATGGGGCTAGCCCCTGTTAATTCTGCATGGGTCCCACGTAGGTATTGCAGGGGCTAACCAAGTCCACATACCCCCATCAGGTCTGCATCGGTCCCTTGCAGGCTTCTTGAGGGCATATAAGAAAGCAGATGTGGGCTCCATGCTGGAAAGCCCAAGTAAGGTAGCCCGCACAAAAGCCCCGTTGGTCCCTAACCGGCTGTGATGGGGCTGGCAAGCATGCGAGCCTGCATGCTACCCACATCGGTCCTTTGTCACGTACTTGAGGGCAGATTGAACCGAAATGTGGGCATTTTGACGGTACTGTTTGGGCAAGCCGAAATGGGGCTGCCTACCCAAAACTGCTCTTAGACCTACCTCAGCTATGCTGGCATGCAGCCCATCTTGGGCAATGTAAATGTGGGCTCCATGTAGAAAATATGTTGGCAAGCCCAAATGAGGCTGCCCACACAAAGCTGCTGTTGGACCAACAAAGGGCGTAGAGGGGCTGGAAAGCTGTATGCTTGCATGCTTCCCACATTGGTCCCTAGTTGGGTGCTTGAGGGCAAAACGCCTGCCAAGCCCAAGCGAGGCTGCCCACACAAAATTGCTGTTGGACCTACATCGGGTGTAGTGGGGCTGAAAAGCTGTATATGCCTGCATTCTTCCCACGCCGGTCCCTAGTCAAGTATTTGAGGGCAGATACAAACAAAATACGGGCTCTGTTTGGGAGAATTCTTACCAAGCCCACATAGGGCTGACCAAAAAGACATTTCTTTTTACATCAGGCATAAGGGCAAACAAGTGGGTAAGCTGCATGCATTATGAGTATCTTCAGCCCGCACTAAACAATAAACCACAACAAATGCAAATAGGGCTGTCTGCACAAACTCTTACTTCTGCTGGTTTGGAGTGGCAGGAAGGTGGGATGTCTGCGTGGATAATTTTACTGCAAGCAGCAGTAACACAGAACAAACTCAATGTCACTCGCCGCCGCGGTGGCTCAGTTGCTATGGTGCTCGGCTGCTGACCCGAAAGACGCGGGTTCGATCCCGGCCGCGGCGGCTAGAATTTCTTTGGAGGAGAAATTCTAGAGGCCCGTGTACTGTGCGATGTCAGTGCACGTTAAAGAACCCCAGGTGGTCGAAATTTCCGGAGCCCCCCACTACGGCGTCTCTCATAGCCTTAGTCGCTTTGGGACGTTAAACCCCATAAAGCAAACCAAACCATCAATGTCACTCTTTCTTGCTATGCATGGTGTCCGTGGTTTTTAGCTGTCATTATAAAACTAAATTCAGATTACGCTTTATCATGCCTATTCTTTCTATATATATACACATTGAGCACTCTTGATTCAAATTTTGTTATAGCCAGTGCATCTTATATCTCAATCAATTAAGAGGACAAGTGGTTCCAGTAAATGTGCTGAAAAATGTGAGATATATATGTAAACTATATATTTTGTAGGTGGCCCTGACAAAAGTACAGGGCTAAGCTGGAGGTTTGGCAGTGATGGTGGCATTAAATGAGGGCTAAAAGAAGCTTCCTAGAAGTGAGATCATATAAGTTTATGAAATGTATGTAGGTAAGGCACACAGCACATGTAGACCACATGGCAGGAAATGTGGCCGATGCGTAAGTAGTGGTAGCAGATGGGCCGTCCGTCCGAGGTGCACCATTCTGAAGGATTACAGAAGGGGCAGTGCACAGGGAAGGGCTGAATGGCAGCAGCAGCAGCAATAATTGGTGTGGCGTGTGGGGAACGGGGTTGTTCAGGCCCGCGTTTGCAAACTCCTGGTGAACAACTGCTTTAATAGGGCAATAGTGGATTCAGTGGGCTCAGGAGAGAAGGAAACTGGGGTCATAGCCTCTAGTTTCCTTCGAACTATCCCGGTCACATTTGCTAGGCGCAAAGACTGGTCAGTATAGGTGTCCTTGCACAAAGATGTAGCAGCTGTGGTGGAAAGTTCGTCAAAACGAGGATCAGTTCGGCGGTGTTTGGTTTGTTCAATCTGTCTTTGCACCTGGAGAACGGAGTCAACGGTGGTGCAGTCTTTGCAGAGCAGAAGATTAAATGCGTCTCCGCGATCCCCTTCAGGATATGGCGCACCTTGGCGGTCTCTGAAATGGCACTGTCCCCGATACGTACGCCTCTGTGGTTGACTGTGCTCGACCAAGAAAATCTTTTTTTGCACTGAGCTAGCGTCCAATTGGCTTTCCAAATAAGTCTTTCAGCTTCTGCTTAAAAATATCCCAGGATGTTATGTCGTCCACATAGGTCTCGAACCAGATGTCTGCTATTTGGCCAGGTAGAAAATCATGTCGGCAAGCATCATCTTTGTAATCACCTTACAACAGCCATCGTTAACCACCGTTCAAGCGCACACCCCTCATGTAATGTCCCAGCTGGGGGCCCTAGAGGTTCTAATAATAAAAAAAAAAGTTACAGTAGCATCCTAGCAGTTGTGTTTGCTTATCGCTAGTACATGGGGAGCCAGTCGTCGACACCGACTTCATCGGTGCCACAAAATGTGCCCGGTTCCTGAGGCTGCGCCATGGCAACAGTTGGCGTTATTGTTACCGCTGTGGATGAGGATGTGCATGGTGGCATAGTTACAAAAATAAACTGGCGGCCACTTCGGAGTTGTGGGCCGAGATAGTTTTACCCCGCACACTCCACCAAACTTTTACGGGGTATTCCCGAGCGCCAAGTGCCACTTTGCAGTCAGCAACACCTCCCAGACATCAGTGCACACCAGCTCCAATCGTCATTCTTCCACACACCATCCAAACACCCGTGTCATCTTACGACATCTTGGCTGCAGCTGTAACAATATTTATTAATCTTGAGTGCAATACATGAAACTTTCTCCAGGAAAACAATAATTTTCTGGGGCTCATTCATGGCAACACTTTATTGTGATTTCATGTTCGAGAATTCAAGTTGTTAGGGATGGTCACGGCTGTTAATGTGGGTTGCATGCAGCTGTTTGAAATTGCATGGTGAAGCTAAGGATAGCAAATGACGAGACCTGCACTTTACTAGTTGCTTTAGAGGCAGCCAGTACCATCACAGCACATGAACTACCTGGACCAAAGTAGCAGTAAAAAATTTTATGGTACTAGTGCGAGTGCAGTCAAATCAAACAGACTTTTGGTGACCGTAGAGGCAATATTAAATTTGGGACAGATGTAGTCTAGGTTAAGGTGTTTTACTATATGTGGCAGGCAAAAATGTATGCCTGTGAATTTGATGCTCTTGATGCTATAAAGCACAGCAAGCTTTGCAGTGCCATCTAATGCAAGAGCACACATGGCAGCGACTAGCAGTTGTGGTTTGTGGTGCTGTTATGCCCCTTATGCTCTACAAGCAATGCAGCCTTGGATGGTAAGCAACCTTTTGTACTCAGTCCTGCAGCAAGTATCAGTGTAAATTTAAATGAAGACTGGAATGACCAGCAACTTTTTTGCCAAGTGATTCACCGAGTTCTACTACCACACAAAGAACAACACAATTACTTGCACTTGACAACGGTACGGTGCACCACTTGCTTGCTTCCCCGACATCAGTGACCATGATCTAGTTCCACTGAATGCAACATGCAAGATCAATCATCACACATGGGAGTCAGTTATGTGCTGAAAGTGCCTTGTAGGCAACATGTCAGTGAATACTGATAGCATTTGACAGACTATGTGGCAATGTCTCAGCCACAATATCTGCAAGATGCCTTTCAAGAAGTACAAACAAACCTGGTTACACTGTGTATCACAAACTACTTCTACTCAGCAGGTTGTTTACAGGCTTGAAAATGGCAGAGAATATTGCTGAATGCCCACATAATCTCACTGAAGAAATTGTGACAATGTACCATTGATGCACTGCCAGCTTGACAAAATATTGCTTAGAAGACTAAGCGGACAATGATGCAAACCTAGAGCCGTTCGCTCACGAACACAAAGGATGAGCATTTTATGGGCTCCTGCTGAATCTCATGAAGACAATGTTGAGAAGGCTGGTTTATCACTGGCTGCCGAGTTCCAAGCATGGTTATTTATTTATTTATTTAGAGATACTGTCAATCCACTGGGGATTTTAACAGGAAGGGCGCTGGAACAAGGCACATCAAAGTATAAACTACAACAACGTCATGAATAATGGACACAAAGAGTGAACAAGAAGAAGGATTGAAGGGCAATTAAACGACTACAGTGTCGCACTTAATTAAGGTTCAATACATAAAAGTCACGGGTAGAGAAATAGGATCGTCGGATTGTACATTTTAGTTCAAGACAAGATAACATAATCAATACATGGGATATATATGACATTAGAAACGAACAAGCACTGGTAAGAAAAATAGCAAGGCAATAAAAAGGAAGTTGTCAACAAAGGTTCAGAATTCAAGTGTGTTTACGAGTGAAGAAAATTTTCTACTGACTGAGTGAAGATATCTAGTGATGTGCTGCGGGTAATGGAGAGGTCAAGGGTGTTCCATTCTCTTATTGCAAGTGGAAAAAAGGAGTATTTCAGGCAGTCAGTACGAAATGTGTGCTCTTTTAATGTTACTGAATGTCTGTGACATGTAGGTCTTGTCTCTGGGGCCATCAGGTACCTAGTTTTATCAAGGTTAAGCTGATTATGGAGTAACTAGTAAAGTAATTTTAGTCGTGCAAGTTTAGCTCTATTTTCCAGAGTGAGAATGCCGGCTGTCTGGAGTAGTTCGGTGGGTGAGTCAGTAGGCCTGTATTTGTTAAACATAAATCTTACTGCCTTTCTTTGGATAGCTTCTAATTTTCCTATGCTTGTAAAGCAGCTTGTTGACAGTAAGGGTAAGGATCACCTGGCTACATGATAAAGCCTCTTTTGAAAACGAAGTCCTGTTAATGGTGGACTGTTTCTAATGAAACAGAGTCCACATCTGTCTGACTATTTTGCTGCGGAAAGACCACAACTAACATCAGGTATAAAGAACATAATCAGTGGGACCATTAGGTTAGATATAACTGTGTTGGCCAAAACAAAAAGAAGCAGGCAGGACACAAAGCACACAACCCAAATCACACAAAAGATAGAAAAATATATATTAAAACAAAAATGGAAGCAACACACAGTAAATTTGTGTCACACCAAATTCAGAAACAAGCAATGTGCGCCCAAAAAGTGTACACAACTCTGAAATAAACACACAAACCGTGGTGCAATCAACCCACTAAAGCACCAGTCTTATAAACATAAAAGACAAAAATGCAAAATCTTGGTCACTCTAAGGCACATATCTTGCAGGAAAGTAATTCTCTAGAGTGGTACAATAAAGGTCTAGTTGCTGGCATTGTGCAGGAAAGTAAATAAAGTTAACTGCCAACTACAATGGCATTAATAGTTTATATGACAGTGCGACACATTTGTCACACAAGCTTCAAATGCTAGCATATGGACAGCGCTGCACATAAATATCACATTTTCACATGCTAAGCACCAATGAGCTATGAAACAAGCCATGGGTTTATTAAGACCGGGATGGAGGACTGAAAGCAGCTGGGTCCGCTTGCCGAGCACGAGACACCACCAACCTCCTTCCCATCTTCGGCTTAAGCAGCAACGCCGACCATGTAGAATAGGAATAGGTAGAATAGGCCTTGTCATGGGCGTCACACTTCCCCCTACACAGCCGAAGCCCGCTGGGCGAGTTAAGAAGCGCCGCGCGAATGGTAGGGCTTCAGCCGGGCAACGTGAGCGACTTCAGTTCGCGCTGAACGACGTCCGCTTGCCGTGAGACGAGCTATGCGGTAATTGAGCTCGCTAAATTGCTCAACAATGACATAGCGCCCATCGTAGTGGCACAGCAGCTTCTGAGACAATCCTCACTTTCTGATAGGCCGCCACAACAAGACCAAATCACCAGGCCTGTAAGTGATGTGACGGAAGCGGGCATCGTAGCGCACTTTGGACCGATCTTGGGAGGCGAGAACACGAAGACGAGCAAGGCGTCGGGCTTCTTCGGCGAGACAGAGTGTCTCAGCGATGGAGGGATCTTCAGGAAGCTCGTCAGAAAATGGTAGTATGGTGTCCAGGGTGTAGCGTGGGGGCCAAGCATAAAGTAAAAAGAAGGGGCTGTAGCCAGTAGTCTCATGGCGCGCGGTATTGAACACGTACGTGATGAACGGCAGGACGCTGTCCCAATTCTTGTGCCTTGAATCAACATACACTGACAGCATGTTGGTGATCGTGCGGTTCGTGCGCTCAGTGAGTCCATTCGTCTGGGGATGGTAAGGCGAGGAATGGGGAAAATGCGATGCGCAGGAACGGAGAAGTTGCTCCACGACACCAGCGGTGAACTGCCGACCACGGTCACTGATGATAACCTTTGGAGGTCCATGACGTAGAACTATGAATCGTAGCCGAAAAGAGGACACATGATACGCTGTAGCTGCGGGTAGGGCTGCCGTTTCACAATAACGAGTAAGGTAATCGACACAAACCACTATCCAGCGGTTCTCATGATAGGATTTCGGAAACGGGCCAAGGAGATCTATGCCCACTTGCTCGAATGGTGCTGCGGACGGTGTCACAGAGTGAAGCTGACCAGATGCTAGGCTAGTAGGTCGCTTGTATTGTTGACACTGGGTGCAGCTGGCGATGTACCGCTCAGTCGTGGCCCGTATTTTCGGCCAATAGAAGCGTGCCTAAGTACGGTGCAGCATCCGTGCTGAACCAAGATGTCCAGATGTAGGGTCATCGTGCATGGCTTGCAAAACAGAGTTGTACAGGCTCTTCGGGACTACCAGCAGGAAGCGGTGGCCCGTAGAAGAACAGTTTTTCTTCCACAGAAGACCATCCCGCACACAAAAGTGGCTGACATTGGAAGGATCTTCAGCTGCCGCAAGGAGAGACCATAGGGTTAAATCTTTCTGCTGTTCCGCTTTGAACGTTGCGACATCAGGAAAAGCAGATGACGCTGACGTGACGCAGTGGTCCAAAGTAGCGATGGTAGACTCAGACTCGGGAAGGGGCAGCCTCGAAAGACAGTCCGCGTCAGCGTGACGGCGACCACTCTTGTAAACGACTGTGTAATCGAACTCTTGCAGCCGGAGAGCACACCGTGCAAGGCGCCCGCATGGGTCACGAAGGTTAACGAGCCAGCTGAGGCCATGATGGTCGGTGACGACGGTGAACGGTCGTCCGTACAGATAGGAACGGAAACGTGGTGGTGTAGGGGTAAGCTGGAGGTGGAGTCACGCTTCTGTCTGATGCCGGTGAACTATTCCGCATTTGTGCAGGCCATCGGTTGTCGACATCAGGCGGGTAGGACGGGCGCCGAGAAGGTACAGGTTGGTAATCATGCCGCGGAGGATAGCCTGAGGAGCCGCAACGCGATGGTTGGCGGCGGGGACAAAATCGTGAGATGTGACCGGGCTGACCGCAGCGGTAACAGACAAGAGAGGGACCAGGAGCACGTTGAGCCGGCAAGTAGTCTTCGTGCCTAGTATTGGGCCAAATGTTCTCGTCGTATGTGGCCGACGGATGTTGGTAAAAGCGGGGCCGGTGCTCTGGAGGCGATCGCGATATGTTGCTCGGCCGCAGCTGTCGGGGCACCCGGTGGTCCTCAAAGTCCGCTGCGTTAACTGCGGTTGGCAGAGGAGGGCGCGTGGGATACCCAGAAGAAAGCACTGAAGAATTCCGAGTGAGTTCCAGCGACCTGGTCAACTCTTCGCACACGATCTGGCGGATCGTGGAAGCCAGATCACACGACGATGTTGTGTCTACGGCTGCCACCGTTGTCACACCGGCCAAACGTCCGAATTTCAGTGTGATGCGACGCATCTTCAATGTCTCAAACGTGCGGCAGTGCTGGATGACGTCAGACATGGAATCTAGACTTGCTTTGCCGATAAGAAAATTGTAAATGTCTTCTGCAAACCCTTTAAGTAGGTGGCCAACTTTATCCTTTTCTGTCATGCCAGGAGAGACGACCTTGCATAACTTTATGATTTCTTCAATTGTAGGGGTGCGTTTATTAGGCGTCCTCAAGAGACCGAACCGCCGTGCAGGATCTGGCAGCGTAGACGGGTGTAGCCAGCACCAAGAGAGCGGGGCAACTTCGTCGTCGTCAGGTGCAGCGTAGTGTCGGCGCATAACTTCGTCGTCGTCAGGTGCAGCGTAGTCTCGGCGCATGGCGGTAGCGGAACCTGTCAGAGTTAGCACACTACAGTTTCCCCCGGGTGAAAAGGAGCCAGCCTGGCGTCTTAAGGGGAAGGAAGAACAGAGGGGTCGTAGTACGGCTTCAGTCGGTTGACGTGGACGGTTTGGCGGCCACGGCGACGCAAGTCCGCAGCGGGTGCAACAGGCTCAACAATGTAATTGACCTGAGAGGTTTGCTTGAGAACCCGGTAGGGACCATAATACCGATGCAGCAGTTTCCGCGAAAGGCCGGGAGTTATGGGAGGCACCCAGAGCCACACAAGGGAGTCGGCAGGGTAGGAGGTAGAGGCCGCGGAAGTGTCGCGGTCACGTTTTTGCTGCCACTGGGTCTGCGTGGTAAACGAGCGAGCAAGCTGGCGGCATTCTTCGGCGTACCTGGCAGCGTCGGACAGTGGCGTGAACTCGGAAATGTCGGGTCGGTAGCAAAGAAGAGTATCCATCGTGCAGGGGGGCTCGCAGCCGTACAGAAGAAAGAAGGGAGAGAATCCAGTGGTGGTTTGTGTCGCAGTGTTATATGCGTAGGTGACGAAGGGAACAACTTGGTCCCAGTTGGAGTGGTTGGCGTCGACGTACATGGACAGCACGTCACTGAGGGTTCGGTTGAAACGCTCGGTCAGGCCGTTGGTCTGAGGGTGGTAAGACGAAGCGGTTCGATGGATAATGCGGCATTCCTTGAGGAGGGCCTCAAGAGCGTCAGACAGGAATACGCGTCCACGGTCGCTGAGCAGTTCTTGAGGAGCACCATGGCGAGGAATCAGGTTCTTTAGAAGAAAGGAAGCCACGTCGCGGGCGGACGCAGATGGTAATAGAGACGTTTCAGCATAACGTGTGAGATGATCCACGGCCACGATAATCCAGCGGTGACCAGCGGGAGTGGGAGGGAGGGGGCCGTAGAGGTCTATGCCAATGCGGTCAAACGGGCGGGCAGGGCAGGGTAACGGCTGCAGTGGAGCAGGCGAGGTGTGAGGCGGACATTTACGCCGTTCACAGGATGGGCAAGATCGCACAAAGTGGCGAACAAAGCGGTACATGCCACGCCAGTAGAATCGGAGACGCAGATGCGTATAGGTTTTTAACACGCTGCCGTGGGCACACTGGGGGTCCGCATGGAAAGCGGCGCAAATGTCGGTGCGTAGATGGCGGGGGATCACTAGGAGCCATTTGCGTTCGTCGAACAGGTAATTGCGACGATAGAGGAGACCGTCCCAAATAGAAAAGTGACGGGCTTGACGTAAGAGGGAACGGGACGAATTATCAGTCGTAGGACTCGAAAGGAAGTTATTAAGAGTGGCGACCCAAGGGTCTTTCCACTGCTCGGTGGACATGTCGGCAGTGGCAAGCGAGGACAAGTCGTAAGCAGACACAGGAGCAGGCGATGAAGCACTAGGTAGCGGCGAGCGGGAAAGAGCGTCCGCGTCATTATGCTTGAGGCCAGAGCGGTAAATGACATGAATGTCATACTCCTGCAGTCGCAGAGCCCAGCGAGCTAGGCGCCCTGACGGGTCTTTGAGAGAGGCCAGCCAGCACAGGGCATGGTGGTCGGTTACTATACAGAACGGGCGACCGTAGACATAGGGACGAAATTTTCCAATGGCCCAAATGATGGCCAAACATTCTCGTTTGGTAACAGAATAGTTGGCCTCCGCTTTGCTCAAGGTCCGACTGGCGTAGGCGACCACATATTCACGGAAGCCAGGTTTGCGTTAGGTGAGAACGGCACCAGTCCAATACCACTGGCGTCAGTGTGGATCTCAGTAGGCGCAGTCGGGTCAAAGTGGCGCAGGATGGGAGGCGAAACCAAAAGGCGGCGCAAGGTGTCGAAGGCATCATCGCAAGCAGGCGTCCAAGCGGAGAGGCTGGAGCTGCCGGCGAGTAGCTGTGTCAGGGGAGCGATGATCGAGGCGAAATTCAAGATGAAGCGACGGAAGTAAGAGCAAAGGCCAACGAAGCTACGGAGCTGCTTCAGTGAGGTGGGCTTCGGAAATTCGGCAACTGCACGAAGTTTGGCGGGGTCCGGAAGAATGCCGTCTTTAGAGACTACGTGTCCTCAAATGGTGAGTTGTCGGGCAGCAATGCGGCACTTTTTCAAATTCATCTGGAGCCCAGCGTTAGTAAGACAAGTCAGAACGCGCTCGAGGCGGATGAGATGAGAAGAAAAGTCCGCAGAAAAGACGACGATGTCATCGAGATAGCAAAGACAACTCTCCCACTTGAGTCCACTAAGGATAGTGTCCATCAGGCGTTCGAAAGTTGCCGGGGCGTTGCAAAGGCCAAACGGCATGACGTTGAACTCGTATAAGCCGTCAGGTGCTATGAAGGCAGTTTTTGAGTGATCAGCGTCAGCCATGGGCACCTGCCAGTAGCCTGACCTCAAATCCAGCGAGGAGAAATACTCAGCTCCCTGCAAGCAGTCCAGGGCGTCATCGATTCGTGGCAGGGGATAGACGTCCTTGCGTGTGATGTTGTTGAGCCGGCGGTAATCAACACAGAACCTGATGGAACCATCTTTCTTTTTTACCAACACAACAGGGGACGCCCAGGGACTGTGGGAGGGCTGTATGACACCCCGACAGAGCATGTCGTCCACGTGATCAGAAATGACGTGGCGCTCAGAAGCCGAGACACGATAGGGGCGCTGGCGAAGAGGGGCGTGTGTACCGGTGTCGATGGTGTGCGCAACGACAGACGTACGGCCCAAGGCAGTCTGAGGAAGATCGAAAGAAGAACTGAAGCGCTGCAGGAGGGCGACGAGTTGATCACGTAGCGCGGGTGGAAGGTCGGCGTCAATGGCACGGTGGAAGACGTCGGAGGGCGGTGGATCATTCTTAACATCACAGGAGCTGAGCACATCGACATCGAAGGAAGCGGTGGTGTCAAGAATAGGGTAGGGAAGGCAGGAATCAAGTTCTTCAACACGCCCGAGGCATTCACCTCGGAGCACTGCTGACGGGCACGAAGATGGGTTCAAGACGTAAATTGCACTTTGTCCATGGTCGATCGTCAGAACAGCAAAGGGAAGCAGGAGGCAGGGACGGCGGGAAGCGGTTTCGGAAGGCGTGAAGAAAACAGTTGAATGAGGGACACCGGCACAGGAGAGGGGTACGAGGGCAGCAGAAAACGGAGGAATGTCGGTATCAGTCGCGACCACAAGTTTGGCAGACTGTGTAGGTACGTTGCAAAAGGGAGCGTCACACAGCGGAGAAAAGGCGATTTCAGCTCGAGCGCAGTCAATAACGGCACAATGAGTCAAAAGGAAGTCACATCCCAGGATGATGTCGTGTGAGCAGTGAGACAGCACAATAAACTCGATGGTGTACAAAACATCTTGAATGAGGACACGGGCCGTACATGCGGCTGAGGGATGAATGCGCTGTGATGAGGCAGTGCGAAGCGAAAAGTCAGAAAGTGGGGTAGTCACTTTGCGGAGTTGGCGGCAGAGAGCTTCACTTATGACAGATACTGCAGCGCCCGTGTCGACGAGGGCGAGAACCTTGGCACCTTCCACGAACACTACAATTACATTAGCGGGACGACACGGAGGACTTGAGGAGTTCGAAACAAGCGCAGTTCTTGCCCCCGGAACTGCGGCTGTTAATTTCCCTCAAGCGCGGAGCTAGAACGTCGCAGCATCGGAGAAGGGGAACGGCGTCGAGGGGAAGGCGATCGGCAAGTGGTGTAAATTTGGCGATCAGGGGAAACAAAGCGGGGACCAGGTGGCCGTCTCGGCGAGGATAGTTTGGCATCGTACGGGTAGGAGCGCAGATCAGGTCGAGAAGGCGGAAGGCGCTGGCGGCAAAGCCGCGCGACATGGCCGGGCAGACCACAGGCGTAACAGATGGGTCGGTTGTCCACAGTACGCCAGGGATTCGTAGGATGTGGGCGAACCCTTGAGAATGGAGCTTGAGACGGGGGCTCAGACGGCGGCGGAGGACGGAAAGAAGGGGCGGCCTGGTAGGAATCGGGTGCCGGCGTATGCCGTGGCCTGGCCACCGCTTGGGCGTACGTCAGGGGTGCTGTCACAGGCGGGAGCACAGGGCTGGACGGTAGCAGATCAGCGACTTGGTCTTGCACGACACGGCGAATAATAGGAGCCAAAGACGGGGTCGAGTCAGGAACTTGGCGGGCGGGGTCTTGAAAATGGGATATCAGGGACAGCTGGCGAGCGACCTCTTCACGAACAAAGGCTTTGATTTGGTTGAGAAGAGGGGAGTCCTCAGGAGTAGTACCGCCCAGGGCCAGTGTGGAGAGGGCTTCGTCGCAGACACCGGCACGCCGTGTAGAAGCGCGCTGCTTGCGGAGCTCGTCGTAGCTCTGGCAAAGCTTAATAACCTCACTGACGGTGGTGGGATTTTTCGCGAGGAGCATCTGAAATGCGCCGTCAGCGATGCCTTTGAGGATATGGTGGATCTTGTCCGCTTCTGGCATGGCGGCGTTGACACGTTTGCAGAGGTCAACGATGTCCTCAATGTAACTTGTGAAGGTCTCGTCAGTGCGTTGAGCGCGGTCCCGTAAGCGCTGTTCGGCACGGAGCTTGCGCATCGCAGGGCGGCCGAACACTTCCGCAAAGCTCTTCTTAAATACGGGCCAAGTGGGTAGGTCCGCCTCATGGTTTCGAAACCAGAGGTTCGCCACGTCCGTGAGATAAAAGATGACGTTACTCAGCTTGACAGTGTCGTCCCACTTGTTATAGCTGCTCACTCACTCATACGATGACAACCAGTTGTCAACATCATGGTCGGCAGTGCCACTGAAGAGGGCAGGGTCACGCTGCCGGATGACGCCAGAACAAATGACGGTGGTTGAACTGGCCGCCGGTGTTGGGGCCGTCTCATCTGGCATGGTTGACACAGGCGGCAGCGTACGGCTCCGGAGTTCCAGGTTGGTAGGGGATGTACCCAGCACCTCCACCAATTGTAGGGGTGCGTTTATTAGGCGTCCTCAAGAGACCGAACCGCCGTGCAGGATCTGGCAGCGTAGACGGGCGTAGCCAGCACCAAGAGAGCGGGGCAACTTCGTCGTCGTCAGGCGCAGCGTAGTGTCGGCGCATAACTTCGTCGTCGTCAGGCGCAGCGCAGTGTCGGCGCATGGCGGTAGCGGAACCTGTCACAGTTGGCACACTACACAATGTACTTTGTACAGGTCTCTCCGGGAAGCTGAGCCCTTTGCGCAAGCGCTTGTTCAGCCCGCTTCTTCTTCGTGACAGAGTCGCCGAAACACTTCTTTAGCTCATCTACAAAGCGATCCCATGTCGTAAATGAATCCTCGTGGTTGTCATACCACGTTAGGGCCGTGTCGGTCAGGGAAAAGACGACGTTGGCAAGTCCGGGCACAAGAGTTCCACTTATTGTAGCGGCTCACCCATTGGTAGTGGGTAAGCCATTCATCCACGTCTTCGCTGGTTGAGCCTGCGAACGGCCGTGGCTCCAGGAAATGCTGCCATGAACTGCTGGGCACAGACCTCAGAGCGTCGCCGTCCAGGGACATCATGAGCACAGAAGGCGGCAGACCAACAATGCGACGACTCCGGCGAGGTTGCAGCAGAGGATCCGTCTTCTCTAGAGAGAGGGGAACCAGTATACCCAGCACCTCCACCAAGATGTTACGTCCAGGGTTTATTAAGACCGGGACAGAGGACTGAAAGCAGCTGGGTCCGCTTGCCGAGCACGAGACACCACCAACCTCCTTCTCCTCATCTTTGGCTTAGGCCGCAACGCCGACCATGTAGAATAGGAATAGGTAGAATACGCCTTGTCATGGGCGTCACAATATTGTTACGTTGCCCGAAAGGTTAGTCACAAGCAAGGGCGACCGGAGCGCAGAGCGAACAACACAGGAGACACCGAACACTAGCGCGCGCACACCAGTCAGGCACTTCCTTCTCATCGTCTTCTGTGAATATCCGTTGCATGGCCCCCTGTCCGGAAAAGCACCGTCACGGTGTACTGGATGACGTTGAGGGGCATGGCGAGAGGTAGGGTTTCAGGCGAGAGACGTGGACGATATCACGTTGAAGGTGGCGGGAGGAAGCGTGCTGGAAGGCCGGAGCGATCTCGTAAGTGACAGCGGTTACCTGGCGCAGGACACGGTACGGGCCAACATAACGGGACAGAAGTTTTTCGGAGAGGCCGACGCGGCGAGATGGGGACCAAAGCAAGACGAGGGAGCCAGGAGAGAAAGAGACTGTGCGGTGACGGCGGTTGTAGAACTCCTGCTGGGAGGCCTGCGAGGCGAGAAGTCGGGAGCGTGCAAGTTGACGGGCGTAGTCAGCACGGGCAATGGCGTCTTGGGCGTATTCAGAGGATGGAGCAGTAGGAGTAGGCAGTAGCGTGTCCAAAGGCAATTGTGGCTCGCGGCCGTATAAAAGGTAAAAAGGGGAGTAACCGGCAGTATCATGGTGGGAGGAGTTGTATGCGAAGGTAACATACGGGAGAGCGAGGTCCCAGTCGCGGTTATCGGGGGAAACGTACATAGCGAGCATATCGGTCAGAGTGCGGATGAGACGCTCAGTAAGTCCGTTTGTCTGCGGGTGATAGGCGGTGGTGAGCTTGTGCTTAGTAGAGCAGGACCGAAGAATGTCGTAGACAACCTTGGACAGAAAGCAGCGGCCGCGGTCTGTAAGAAGTTGGCGGGGAGCACCATGGTGCAATATGAGGTCGTATAGCAAAAAGTCCGCAACATCTGTAGCTGTACTGGTTGGCAGTGCCTGCGTGATCGCATAACGGGTGGCGTAGTCCGTGGCAACTGCAACCCATCTGTTGCCGGAGGTGGACTGTGGAAACGGACCCAGAAGATCCAAGCCGACGCGATGGAAAGGTTCTGGGCGCACGTCAATAGGTTGAAGTGTGCCAGCTGGGAGAGTAGCAGGGCGTTTCCGGCGCTGGCACTCATCACAGGCTGCAACATAGCGGCGTACGGAGCGGAACAGGCCGGGCCAAAAGAAGCGACGTCGCGCACGGTCGTATGTACGCGATACACCCAAGTGGCCAGCAGTGGGGAGATCATGGAGTTCATGAAGGATAGCAGGACGAAGGTGCTTGGGGACAACGAGTAGAAGGTTGGGGCCATCCGGATTGAGGCTGCGGCGATACAAGATTCCGTCAGAGAGCACAAAGCGCCGCATCGAGGGATCAGACGGTGTAGAATTGAGGCGGTCGAAAATTGAGCGCAAATCGTCATCGCGGCGCTGTTCTTCTCCCATGTTGGCAAGGACAGAGATAGAAAACAGATCGGCTTCGGTGGCAGTGCCAAACAAGTCACACTGGCCAATGGGGTAGCGGGAGAGGCAGTCGGCGTCTTGGTGTAACCTGCCAGACTTGTAAGTCACGGTGTAATCATACTCTTGCAGACGCAATGCCCATCTCCCAAGCCGCCCTGCAGGGTCCTTCAGAGAGGAGAGCCAACATAGCGCATGGTGGTCGGTTTTAACCGTAAAAGGGCGGCTGTATAAATAAGGACGGAATTTGCCAACTGCCCAGACAAGGGCTAAGCACTCACGTTCTGTTATGGTGTAATTGCGCTCGGGCGCAGAAAGAAGGCGGCTGGCATAGGCGATGACACGGTCCAGACCGGATTGTCGCTGAGACAGCACAGCGCCGATGCCGTAGCCACTGGCGTCAGTACGGACTTCGGTGGGGGCCGCAACATCAAAGTGCGCCAAAACTGGTGTGGTGGTCAGCTTGGCGATCAAAGTGGAGAAGGCTCGTTCTTGGTCAGGTCCCAAGACGAAGGTGGCGTCTTTCTTCAATAGGTCGGTGAGGGGACGGGCGAGGTCGGCGAAGCCCTGAATGAATCGACGGAAGTACGAGCAGAGCCCCAAGAAGCTTCGGACGTTGTGGCAAGATCGGGGAAGGGGAAAGTCTTTCACGGCCCGGATCTTATCGGGATCAGGGTGAACCCCCTGGAAATCAACGATATGGCCCAAAATAGTGATCTGACGTCTCGCGAAACGGCACTTCGAGGAGTTAAGCTGTAGGCTGGCACGACGAAAGAGGGAAAGAATCTGGGAAAGGTCTTCGAGGTGGGATGAAAATGTAGGCGAAAATACAACGACGTCGTCCAGATAACACAGGCACGTGGTCCACTTAAATCCCTGCAAAAGGGCGTCCATCATGCGCTCAAATGTGGCTGGCGCGTTGCATAGGCCAAAAGGCATTACTTTGAACTGATATAGGCCATCAGGGGTCACAAAAGCGGTTTTCTCACGGTCCTTCTCATCAACAGCAATTTGCCAGTAGCCGGAACGAAGATCTATGGAGGAGAAGAATTTGGCTGCGTGTAGGCAGTCAAGGGCGTTGTCAATACGCGGCAGAGGATAGACGTCTTTTTTAGTTATCTTATTGAGGTGTCGATAATCAATGCAAAACCGCCAGGAGCCGTCCTTTTTCTTCACTAGTACCACTGGAGAGGCCCAGGGACTGTGGGATGGTTCGATTATGTTCTTGGCAAGCATTTTTGTGACCTCGTTGTTTATGAACTTGCGCTCGGCGTGGGAGACACGGTAGGGCCTGCGGCGAATGGGAGGGGCATCGCCGGTGTCAATGCGGTGCGTCACAGCGAGAGTTTGGCCCAGTGAGGTGTTGTAGAGGTCAAAAATGTCGGAGAACGACTGGAGAAGGTCACGAAGCTGAGAAGTTTGGTCGGGGCGGAGATCGGTGGGCATCATGGTCGTGAATGCGTCCGAGGTCAGCGGAGTGGACCGCGGTGGGTCTGGGGGGTCGCGATCACAGGGCACTGGGCGAGTGGGGACAACGTAGCGACGCACATGCCGGCTGGAAGCAGCTGTGAGGAGAAGCCGAAGTTCAAGAAAGGTAGAGACAGGTTGTTGGCTGTGACGGTGGCGATGGTATGGGGCAGGACAACACTGCGGGTCAGTGCGAGGTCAAGGACTGGCGCAACGATGTAGTCACCATCGGGAACAGGGCGAGAAGATGTGAGGGAAACGAAAGATAAGGCTTGAGGGGGCAGGTGGGCATAGTCGGGGCAGGTCAACCGGAGCGACGAGTCGATGGGGTCAGGATCGAGTTGGGGAAGCTCAAGGTGAAGGACACCCTGCGAGCAGTCAATCAGGGCAGAATGATCCGACAAAAAGTCTAAACCGAGAATGAGGTCATGGGCGCATGTGGTAAGGACGGTGAACTGAACCGGCGTACTGTGGTCTCCGATGGTCACGCGAGCGGTGCACAGTCCCTCGACAGCAGGCATGGCACCATCCGCGACGCGCACACGGGACGTTGCAGGCGTAAGGACTTTCCGTAGGCGACGGCGGAGGTCAGCACTCATCACGGAAATATGGGCACCGGTGTCAATAAGGGCGCGCACAGGAACACCGTCAACTGTAACGTCTAGCAGATTGGGTCGAGTCGTCAGTAGAGGGTTTGAGGTCCGGGTCGTTGATGCAGCGTCACCTCCGGGAGCTGCATCACTTAGTTTTCCCGATGAGAGGGGCGGTAGGACGCAGCAGTCGAAACACGAGGCGACTGCGGTGAGCGTGAGCGGCGGGCTAGCGGCGAAGGCGAACGGGAGGACTGTCGTGGAGGTTGATCGGCGGCCTCAGACGTCTCGGATGGGCGGCGGGGTGAAAAGCGGCGAGTGTAGTTTGAACGGTAGTAGGAGGCGTCTCGCGGGGGTGACGTCCAGGGGCTGCGGCAGTGGCGGGCAATGTGGCCGACCCGAGAGCATTGAAAACAGATTGGGCGGTCGTCTGGCGTGCGCCACTCATTCGGATCGCGGTAACGCCGTGGTGAATAATAGGTGGGACGGAAAGGGACTGGAGGTGGTTGCTGTGGGGATGAGTTTCCGATGGCGCACAAAGCCGGAGGGAGGTTGAGGTGGGCGAGTTCTTGCCGCACGACAGCCTGAATAAGCGACACGGAAGGCAGGTGGTGTGGTCGATGATGTTACCACAGGGGCTAGGGCTTCGAGTTCACGGTGAACAATTCTTGTCACTGTGTCGGTGACAGGAGGAGACTCTGAGGGCACTTGAGTTTGAAGTCGTTGGTCCTGGCAAGAAGATGTAGCGGCTGTGTTTGGAAGTCGGGAAAACTGTTGAGAAATGCGACGGCTTTTGACTTGTTCGAATCGATGGCACTCTTTGATAATGCTGTCAACAGTTGTGCAGTCTTTGCAAACGAGCAGATGAAAGGCATCGTCAGCAATGCCTTTCAGCACGTGGCCCACCTTGTCGGACTCGGTCATGGTGGCATCGACTTTGTGGCAAAGTGCCAATACGTCCTGTATATAGGCCACGTAACTTTCCGTCGACGACTGCGTACGAGAAGCAAGCTGTTTTTTCGCAGTGGTCTGCCTATCGTCAAGTCTTCCGAAGAGTGCTCGCAATTTCTCTTTGAATATATCCCAACTGGTAAGTTCTTCTTCGTTGGTTTCAAACCACACCCTCGCCGTTCCATTCAGATAGAAAATGACGTTAGCAAGCATTAACGTTTGATCCCACCGGTTATATGCGCTTACTCTTTCGTAAAGGCTTAACCAGTCATCGACATCGGTGCCGTCGTTTCCCGAAAAAGTACCGGGGTCACGGGACGAAGCCATGACCACGAAAGGAGCAGCAGAAGTGGTCGGCGACTCGCTGGGTGGGGCCATGATGGTAGTAGCGCCGGTTTGACGACCGCTTCGGAGCTCCGTGGTACTGGGGACGATACCCGACACGCTCCACCAAAGATGTTACGTTGCCCGAAAGGTTAGTCACAAGCAAGGGCGACCGGAGCGCAGAGCGAACAACACAGGAGACACCGAACACTAGCGCGCGCACTCCAGTCAGGCACTTCCTTCTCATCGTCTTCTGTGAATATCCGTTGCAATATCTTTCTTTAGTAGGCTTGCTTTATGTTCTTTGCATATTTAAAAGTACTGAGTTTTACCCCGCCGTGGTAGTGCAGTGGTTATGCCGCTCGGCTACTGTGCCCGAGGATGTGCGATCGAATCCCGGCTGTGGCGGTTGCTTTTCGATAAATGCGAAAAGCAAGGCGCCTGTGTGCTGTGCGATGTCAGTGCGCGTTAAAGAACCCTAGGTGATCAAAATTACTCCGTAGACCTCCACAACGGCATCTGTCAGCCCGAGTCGCTTTGGGACATTAAACACCATAAACCAAACCAGAACCATTCTAAGAGAGTTAACTGCTGAGCTAGTCTGTGTTGCACTGAATGCCCTGCAATTATGGAAGAACCCCACGCCATCATAATTCAATAACACTTTTTGTCTGAGAGGAACCATATAACGTGCAAACTTAGGCACCCTTAATTTTTTAACCATGGTGAATGAGAGAAAACACTACAAAACCTGATTTCCATGGAAGTTTCACACATTTAGAAGAGAAAAATTCTGCAGGCCACTTCTTCAGTTCCCGCGACACTCCTTCAGTACGAAAAATCTGCAGCTTTTCAGAAGGTGTGGGGATCGTGTAAAAACTTCCAACCTGAATGTGTTGATGGCCAAAGATGAGCTCGGGTGTTACTTCTGTCACACTTACAATGTGATCGTTTTTCAGCAGACAGCATGAGTCTTTCTCAACACCAGTTTTCAGTGATGAGACATCTGTTGCCAGCACACACTGTGGGGGTCCTACTGAGGAATGGGCCAGCTCAGAGAGCCTGCGACTGACCTGTTCAAGTGGCTTGCTGCTTGTTCTCAGAAGTGCTTTTAACTGGCCCAAACTGTTCTCGAAGGGAAATGCACTCACTCTGTCCAGTGGGCCATACAAAAGGCAATCATCTGCAATGTGGCACATCATATGCACATTATAAACTAAGAACTGTGGACCATAAAGTGAGGCCGCTTGCTGAGCAAAGTACTGAAGGAGCCGTGAAGCGTAGTTGTTCATTTCAATGCACAGCACTTGGTGCAGCAAAATGCGCATGGCAACATGTAAACAGAGGAAGTGCTGGTAGCAGTCTTTTTGCAGCAGGTCACGCAACAAAACAGGACCAGTGTAAAGCAAGAATGCCCTAAATTCAACGGCCTTCCACCTCTCCAGCTCGTCGAGAGACCTTGGTTGCCGAGCAAATTCAGTAGGCAGCTTACTCGCCTCCAATTTTGCACTCAAAATTCTTCTTTGTTGTGCTCCAAGACGGTGGGGCAATGGTCCTGAGATCCATGTGTGCAAGAGCTTGCGGACAACTCCTAAACACACTGAATGCATATAGTCAACAGGAAACTGTTTTACCATGTCAATGCGGAGTTCAGTAAGTGGACTCACTCCATGGTGGTGGCCAGGGTCTGTCATAGCTCGAAATGAACCATCGGTTCTGTGCTGAAAGGCAGCGCATATCGGAAACGTCTGCCGACGGTCAACTCGTTCACCTTTTTGACTGCAGCGATCGCAACCGTAAAATCCCATGTGTCCTTTTATGCACTTGACATATGACCTAGCTGGTGCATCGCATATTATGGCAGTTACCGAGATGCTATAATGTGTTCCATGAACATCTATCCCTGACACCTCTAGGTCCTTCATTTCATCAATAAAGGGCTGCAGAAAGTCCTCAATGCTAGTTGGTTTTTTTTTGTCACAGTGAACAGCAACGACAAATGGTCTGTTCTGTACACAATTTGATACACGACAAAGCACAACCCAAAAGCTGACAGAAGAACTTTTGAAGATAGGAAGGCCATCTATATTTACATGAAGTTCAATGCTGGGGCTCTGTTGAGGGCGGAGGCCTAATCTCACGCGATTTTCAATTTGTGGCTTCAAGCCAAAATATACGACATTTCCTCGCACATTTGCTTTTCTCTCTGTTTTCAGGAGAGTCCTTGCGTCACTTGGCATTGGATGACCAAGCCTCTGGAAAAGCGAGCAGAGATCATTGATGGCCGAGTGCGTCAACGAGTGTTTGAGAGCAATTTCCCTCAGTTCATCACGAACGTTAACACGTGAACCACTTGCTACTGGGCCAGAGGCGTCAGTGACAGCATCCGAATCAGTGAGCTCTTCAGCGACCAAGGCACGTTCTTCGTCACAGTCTTCGGAGAAATTCTCAGAGGTGCTTACTGAGCCAGAACTTTCAAAGTCATATTCCTGAGCAGACTGCTCTGCCAGATATGGACTTCTCTGGAAGTCTACGCGTGCGCCTGAACGGTCAGCCGGTTCAATGTCACGCCCGGTAGCCTCGCGCATAGTGGATGTTTCTGATCCATTTTCGTCATGTGAAATGTCACGAAAAAAGTCAGTGACCTCTCGCTGCAATCGCCGGTATTTTTCCCACTTACTCATGATTTCCGCATGCTCTGCAGCCGCAAAGGCTTAAACCAGCTTGTGAACTCCGGCCACCAACACAACCACCCGTCTGCGATGTCAGTCACGGCGCACTGCAGTGCACTCAGTACACACACTAAACACTCACTAAAATACTGTACAAAACAGGGCGATGCACTATACCGCGCACTGAAAACACTTTATCACACACTAGAGATGAGACACCACGCAAAAGACAAAACAGATAAACAACAGCAACACAATAAAACTACGGTTGGGGATTGGATTGAATTGGATTGGATTGAAGACCTCATACTCAAAAGTATGAGGCCTTCATTTCTCTAAAAGCTACTTTAAATAGAAATTACGAAAAAAAAACGCTGATATCGAAAAGCGGGTGTTAAAGAGGCTATCAGGACTCACAGCTTTCGCTCTATCACTATATGTTCAAGTCATATGCTCAAACCCGCACAATTTTTGTGCACTTTCACACAATGGCCGCATTTGTTTTTCCAGTCCCGGACTACTTGCTGGCAGGTCTCGGCTTCCGCTCGGACAGGAAAAGCGTCATGGTCACATGACATACTTGCCATAGGCATGCCATAGGCTGCTTTCGAACTCGCCGCCAGAGCCGGGCTCCCCCTCGGTTACCGTACAAGGACGCTGCCATCTGCTAGCAGACGATGCAAGCCACGGCCACCACGACGCCGAAGCAACGCCGTGCGCTCGATCATGATACTGAGTCGATTTAAAGACTGTACTGTCAGCTTAGCGTAGGTGCATTACAGAACTCAGCTTCGGAGGTATGCTCGCCGCTACTGCTTGCGGCGAAGTTCGCACAAAGTAGCCCAACTCGTTGCGGATAGGCAGATAGACGAAAGCCTTCGCAAAAATGTTGACAACAAGCTCTATAGCTGCTCCAGTATACGAGTGGTTCACCTGCGATGCTTTCAGGTAAGCGTACAGACAGCATGTCGCAAAACAAGCGAACGAGAACCTCTTGACGACACGAGCAAACAATACGCGCTCGCAGCTTCGAACGCGCGTCCGTATGCGGTGGATTTCAAGAAAATAAACGAAGATGCAAGAACAAAAAGTCTTGCGATGGCTCAGAGAGCAGCTACGGAGCTCATTTGAAGGTTTAACGCATGATATCGACCTCCAGGAACACGAAAAGTACTCAAAATGCACACGGAGTCTAACTCAATATGGCTGCCAGCGCGGCGCGCAGCTGTCGTCTGCTGCCTTCTCAGCAGCCCGCGGACTGCCATAGGCTAAAAACGAACGCGTTGCTATGGCGATGCAGGCAGGTGGGCGGAGCTTTCGGGCTGCCCGAGAAAAACAAATACCGGACTCGAGTCCGCAAGTAGTCCCGGACAGTCCGGGACTGAAAAACAAATGCGCCCAATGATAACCCTTTGGCGTGTTGCGGAAATAAACGCACGCCGTAGAATGCTTCTCCCAGCTAAACGGGCGTATTGTTCGAGCTCAAATTTGGCACAGAAATCGAATTTGGTCGGCAGAATTGTTTCATGCTACATCTGTTTGAGTTACTTGCCTGAATCAATCAAAAAAAGTCGTATAATCGCATCGAATCGCAACGATGACTGGATGAATCGTGAGGCAGATCGAGTGAGTTAATTAATTGTGAGTCTAATTGAGTGAGTTCGCAATTTCGGTAATCCCGATCATGTGTGAATATATATTAGATTAGATTTGAGGGAGCCGGCAAGCTGACCAAAATTTTGTTAGTGAGCCGAGCGCGGGCATTCTCGACATTGCCGAGGTATATTGTGCACAGTCGTCCACATGCGTGTATGTGCCCACTAAAACGACGAACGTACGTCATCACTCTTAATTAACAATAATAACAACAACAGTAATAATGTTTCATTAAGCATTCATTGCAGTGGCCCAGCCATGCTTAAAAAGGTAGTATTGCCACGACGGTTTGCTGACCCTGACCTAGGACCCTATTAATTAAGGTATAGTACGTGAGATGTGAGGTGAGGAAAAGATTAGATATGTGAGAGCTAGAGGATGAGATGTGGGGATGAGGAAAGAAAGGGGACCGAAAGAGAATAGAACTATGCACGGCAACCATAATTTGAGCCGCCTTCGATTCACCAGAACCATTTCAGGCGGTGGAAAAGACCGGGCGATGGTAACAGGCAACTGTAGCCGTAGAGACCACGGAGGAGCAAGGTATATAATAAGGGAGTAATTACTCATTGGCATCCACCCGAGCGCAGCCATACGGCTACAAAGGAAAGCTATACAGCTATCTCAGAAACTTCGTAGTTAAAGAAAAATTCGTCCTGGTCCGGGGTTCGAACCCAGGACCACCGCTACACCGGAGCAGTCGCTCTACCAATTGAGCTAACCAGGACGGCAAGCTTATGGTAGGGCGAGATGGAATTGATCAATAACTCGAAGTGGGAACAGTGTTGGTCAAATGTTTTTCCGTCCTGGTTAGCTCAATTGGTAGAGCGACTGCTCCGGTGTAGCGGTGGTCCTGGGTTCGAACCCCGGACCAGGACGAATTTTTCTTTAACTACGAAGTTTCTGAGAAAGCTGTATAGCTTTCCTTTGTAGCCGTATGGCTGCACTCGGGTGGATGCCAATGAGTAATTACTCCCTTATTACAAATCTACTCCACCTTGGGGGATTCCCCTAAAAACATTTGACCAACACTGTTCCCACTTCGAGTTATTGATCAATTCGATCTCGCCCTACCATAAGCTTGCCGTCCTGGTTAGCTCAATTGGTAGAGTGACTGCTCCGGTGTAGCGGTGGTCCTGGGTTCGAACCCCGGACCAGGACGAATTTTTCTTTAACTACGAAGTTTCTGAGAAAGCTGTATAGCTTTCCTTTGCAGCCGTATGGCTGCGCTCGGGTGGATGCCAATGAGTAATTACTCCCTTATTACAAATCTACTCCACCTTGGGGGATTCCCCTAAAACATTTGACCAGTAGCAAGATATCAACACAAAACTTAACGCAAAATGCAACTAGTAGTTTTTAATGTGTTATCCTGGCTCAGTGTTCAACACAGGAGCAAAATAACTGGTTAAAGTCCCGGCGCGACATGACTATAGCTTTGGTTTCCGAATAAAAAAAAAACGAGTGTGTTTTCGCGGTCAACTAAAAGTGCCAAGGCGACACACGGAGTAACGTCCCGTAATTTGCTGGCATTTATCGTACGAAAGAGTCCATTCTCTATTGTTCGTGGCGTGCAGTGCGGCGAGAAGCGATATGTACTCACAGTGCTCTGCAACTTTATCGTAGCCATCTTGGGAAATTTTCCCGCCTCGACCGGTGGGAAAATTTTCCAAGACGATTACGATAAAGTTGCAGAACACTATTTAGGTGGCACCTGGAGGGTCTAGTTTGCTTAGTTTTTTTTTTGCTTGTTGCATGTTAAAAAACAATACGACCGTTGTCTTCCCAGTACGCGTCTGCACGTTAAAAAAAAAATACTAGTAATGAATGTTTCGGTCGCAAGAGGACGCTTTCAACTGTTTGGCTTCAACCCTAGGGTTGAACCCTAGGTAGGCCCTAGGGTTTAAAGATAACAATGGTCATGTAAATAAATCTGCAGTGGAAGTCAGCAAAAAGCGATTGGAGGATTGGTGGCTGAAAAGCAGAGATGTGGCATAAGGTTAGAATTGTAGGAAACTGTAGGTAAAGATGACGGCGATTCTTAATAAGAATTGCCAACACACTAAACAAAAAAAAAATAAAAAAGAAAGAAAAGTTGAGTTTGGTGGCAATTGCCACCACCCCGTTTCAAAGGGGGCGCTCCTATCCATCCATCCTTCAACGTCTGCTGTTTTGTTTGTGTTTATTGATGTCAGAGGAGGCGCTGCGCTGGGTTACCCATCGACCATCGAAAACCTAGCCCTTTTCCGAGAAGCTCACAAGTAGCAAAAGTGAGCCAAAATCGAATCGGCAGCAGCGGTTGCGTCCGATGGATTACGCTCTTAAAACGGGTGGGCGCCGACACATACCGACACCCGATACAGGGAATGGTGAATAGATAATCATCATCATCATCATCATCACCTCGCAACTGTACCCTCGCAGCACCTCCTCATCCTCTCCCTCATCTTGCCAAAGCCAAAGCCACCAAAGCCAACGCGGCATTCCCGCCTTTTTTTGCCGTCGAGAGTCAGCGTGCGCTGCGTCGTAGACAGTCGTGTGCTGCATTACGCGTTCCCGCGTTTGCCGTCGACAGCCAACGTGCTCTGCATTATGGATCGCCATTTGAACGACCGGTAAGTACTCTTCTTGTCCTACTTAAATCTAACTTGTTCGAGCTTCTCTGCAGTTCAAGTCGATGGCACCCGTTCCACGTGTTGAAATGAAAGGCTGTTACTGCTGCCCGCGAATGCTTTGTTTGCGCAGCTACGTACAGGTTCGAGCAAAATAAAATGTGCATTATTGGCTGCAAACATTTTTTTCGCTTTCCCCAGCTGAAATTGCCATCTATTTGGAATGCGCCTGCAGTTAGTGGATGCTTGCCAAATGGGCAAGCACACACGACTAGCACCACTTCGCGCGCTGCCTCGACGTCGGCAGAATGCAACTGCTGGGCTTGTGCGTTGATGTTTTCTCCGGGTGGATTTTGGCAGCTTCGCCGAATTTGAGCTCGAGCTCGGATTTTTTTGTAAGAATGAGCAGTAGTACGAGCGGTGCTCTGAGTGATTCGGCTGGTATGATCACACATGGGCTACTTTAAGCTTACAAATAGGGCTGCTAATTGAATTGAATCAAACCTTCGACTGTCTTTATGTAGGGTGCGTTTTAGACTTGTGGGCGCTTTGTTGAATATTACTTGGCGTCTGTACTGAAATGCGAACCTAGCGAAAACAAACCAAGGCGTGCGCATAGGTGCCGCGCCTCTTCGATCGGTAGTCAAATTGGTCAAATCCCCTTGACTTGCGCGGGCTGACGCGTTTTTGACAGTCTTATAGGCCACATCTTTCAAATGTACACGCCTTCGCCGCCACTGAGGATGGCAGAAGAAAGCGCAAGAATTCACAAACAAAACAAGACCAAGAGGCGGCGCTCAGTTCGGCGGGAGAGGAATGGCGCGCGCGCGAAGTTTGGGAATTTTCGGCGCTTGCTCGCTGCTCCGCGGCCGCCGCCGCTTGTTATATAATTAATTTCGAGTATTTCTGCGCCGAGTTGGGCATTGATAACTACAGGAAGGGTAGTTTATAAGACATACTACCGGAATATATAATCTTCCAAAATTCGACTTTTTCACGATTTTTTGATTTTCAAAGGTCGCGTCCCCCTTAAACATATGGTTCTAGGAATGTCAGCATGGTACTGGCTACCACTTCTTTTTTCTTTTTTAATGACTGTGATGCATGCCGTAATGAACCCAAGCTGCTGTGAATGTAAAAATGTGCTTTGCCAGCCACTAAACTTTCAGCTCCCATAAGCGTATCTGTGGTGTTTGAGATGTAGCAGATGTGGTGTAATGGGTCTTTGGGTTCAACTTTCCTCTGCTCATTGATGCAATGGCACAAATTAAGCAGAAGTCTGGCTTAAATTGTCTGCATATTTATGTTATAGCTGGTCTAAGTTAAGGATGGGCATATCACATTCAAGACACAATGAAGTGCTCGCAAAATTTTATGCCTTTGTTTACTCTCTGCACAGGAAAAGAAAGCGGGCGCGACACGACCGCATGTACTGTGTGGTTTTGTTCACAAATGAGAAGGACTCCGTCGGGGCAGTGCCAGTTCGCTGGCTGAGCAAAAGCACAACAAGGTGCATGTGGCCCCCAAAAGGCACTGGGCCTCATGCTGTGGAGCAGATGGCCCGCAATATGCTGAAGCCTGGCCCTGATTGGCAACGGTGTCCCTGCAGGGTGCTGGGTTATGCAGGTATGAGCAGCTCCTTTATTCACAATATACTTATACTTACTGTCCTAAACCTCGCTACACTAATACTTACTTGCCTGTTTTGGCAAGAAACTAAGCTTATTGATTTTCTGACTAGCACAAGCAGCAAAAAATGGTGGCAGCATATCGTAAAGCACACAGGATAAAATTTACAATGTTGGTTTATCTGGTTGACATATTTCTCCACAAATACATGCAAGACATTTAAAGGTTCGGTGAGATTTGAGTACTGCTAAAAATTTGCTCCTAGTTAAGGCTTGCACAAAAATTTAAATTTGTAGATGACCAGTTATGAGAGATGACCTGTGTGTAAATGTTTTCTTGTAATATTGTTTTATCTTGCATGTATAGCTTATGTCGCTCTAGTCTATGCAGCTGGTGAAGCTGTGCCCAGTACCCTGTGCACCTGGTTTAGTCACCTTAATTCTTTTACAAAACAGACACTTACGCTGATGCCAAAAGAAAAATGGAAATCGCGGAGCAGACTTCGCACATTGAGTCTGGCAGCTCATGTGAAGATTTTCCGTCACCAAAAAGGCACGGTGAGTTCACCATTAGGATTTAAACTGTTGTTATGTGAAGTTAAGTTAATGCTTTGTTCCTGAAAGTGCACAAATAAAAAGATTAATTGGCCTTTAATTGCAATTAAACCAATTAAGACTGTGAGAGCACTGTTTGTCATGGTTTGGCATGGTTTGCTTCTCTGTTTAGCATTGAGAGACACATAGATGTGGCCAAAGTGTGTCTTCCCCAAAATGGAAATTGGCCGATTTTGAGGAAAGGAAAGGTGCGCTGTGTGTCTGGATGGATGCCTTCTACAGTAAGAGCATGCAATTGGTTAGTAAGAGCATCTCATTTTAACTGTCCCGCAAGGGCATGTGACATGTCTCAGGTTGGCGTGACACAAGTAATGGTCTGCTGCAGCGCTGCTTGGTTTTGTATTTGGTGAGAGCGCCAGCCCCGTGGCAGTCACTGCATCAGCTTGTGATAATTTTCGGTGCTGACATTTACACCTCTATCCACCAATAAAGATTTGGAGATGTTTTCAATTTGGTCACAAAATATGTCAAGGGTTGCATATAAATGAACAGTGCCAGTTGGGAGCTGCTCGGCTCTGCTGAAAATCTGAACAATGTGAGATTTTGAGATAAGCGATTTTGAGTTACAGCTTTACTGAACTACTCTCGGTGCTCGTTTGGCATAGTGTTTTTTCTAAAATGGCTTGTATTAACCACGTAGGCAAAATAAAGTGGAATAGGAAGCTTCTAGAGATGTGCAATACCATTTGTACCACTGAAAGACAAAAAAACGATGCAACAACGTCTGCGATTTAACGAAGTTTTTCCCGAATGTACGCCTTCATTATATTGAGGTTCAACTGTACTGCATTATACTGTGAGGGTTGAGATTTGCTCACAGGCCTTGCAGGGCTCCGAAAGGAGCTAATCGCGGTTAAGATTGTGCTGAGAGGTAATATTGCATTTGGGTATTTGTTTCAGTTCCAGATTTACAGCTTCGCATGCCTCGGGTTGAGGACGGTAAGTGCACTTCTCTTTCTTTTACATGGTGAAGTACAATATTAATATGCAACTCCTGGGGTTTTATGAACATCACATTTTTTGGCGTCTCTTTACATGTGCACAAGTGTTTTTCGCTATACAAAGTGGGACTGTTTTAAAACTACAAAAATAGCAAACTAAAATTCACTGTGGCCAGTCACAATGCGTTTCATACACTCATAACATCACAAACGTATGAAAACACTAACATGCACTGAATGTCTCAAAGAAAGGTTCTAAATGATGTGTTAATTGAAGGGACACAAAAGAGTCTGTCTAATTCAAAATTCTGCTGATGGATGGAAATGGACCCATATGCAATCAATGAAAGTATTTTTTGACAATTACATTTGTAGGACCATTGAAATCAATGATTAGGAATATACTGTCACTCTTCCTCGTTTACACGTAATGTGCGGTGGCAGCAGAGGGCAGCAAACACCAGCTGCATGAATTCAGCACTGTGGTCTCTTGTTTCTGCAGCTCTGGCAGTCACTCACTCCTGTGCATCTGCCATTCAACTGAGCCTACGATAGGCTGCAACAGTTTCCACTTTTCTCGGCTCGGTCAACAAGCTTACTAAAAGCAGTGTGAATCTAAATAATGTGGGGGGCTTACGCCGGTGGTCTGCACACCCTTGTGCTGTACTATTTACTCGCCAATGAATAAGCTAGTAACATAGTCATTTGTGGCTTTGGAAGAGGGTATTTTTATATTCTGTTTTGCAACGCATATAACTTCCATGGCAGAGCTTGCAGGTGATGTGTCAGTTGCGGTGTTCTTGAATTATGCTGTACGGGTGGCAGGGGCTCAAGGGCCACTTTAGCAGCATGTTCTTCCATGAGAAAAGCTTTACCAGCGGCACACTGGACCGAAGTTCTAATGTCATGGCTGTAATGCCCAAATGCATGCAGCAGCCACAACTGCTGTGTGGGCAGGGCTGTGGGACACATTTTTCAAGAGTTGAAGGAGCTCTAAACAGCTAGTTTATACTGTTTCACTGTACAATTCCAGCAAATTTTTTTCCAAGCAATGTTTAGAAGCGAAGTTGTTTGCAATCAAAGTTTGAAATTCCGTGCCTTCGTGGCATTCCTCCTTTTGATGTTTTTGGCATGCGCAATGGCTGGAGCTCTTCCTTGGGTCCCGTGCCCACCTTTGGTGGTTTTGTGCGTTTGCTTTTTTAGTTGTCTCTGCAAACAGGAACTTCTGTTCTAGCGTGGCCAGGCATGGTGGTCATCTGCTTCATGCATGCAGTTTTTGGCTGTGGCTCTTATTCCTGTGCCAAACATTCCAGGTGTTAACCTTGTGTATGATTTCGTGTTATAAATGCAAAAGTGGCGAAGGCCACTTGAGCCGCCAGCGCGAGAGCGGAAGTGCAAAATGGAAATCTTTAAAAAAACATTCTCATGTACTAAACATCCATAATTTTCTTTTGTGCTAACTGAAAATTAGTATTACTACTTCTCATGTGCAATAGATATGTGATGCATGCTTGCAGCTGACAAGTAGCCATTAAAAGCCGTCGATACATAGTAGTGTTGCACAGAGAGAAAGAGTGAATGCAAAAGTCAAAGGGGAGAGCCTTTCAAACTTAGAATGCGATTGTGGGCTGTGTTCTCCGGGTAGAGGTGTAGTATTTTGCTCTAATGTTTATTACAACACGATTAAGCAAGTGCGGTATATTATAACCCAAGCACAGGTGATTTAGGGCCCATTTAATGATATTGCATATAGTTCTGGCCGATTTGTACCGTCTTTGCCAAAAGTAACCAGGCTGCGTGCTTCGCTTCTGAGTTGGGTGGTAGAGACTTCATACCACTTATGAAGCATTAAATCTATGGAAAGTAAAGGCGAGATGCTGTCCTCACTTCTAAACAAGTTGTTACCTTCTGGGAATCCATGTTGGCTTTAGAATACAAGCGAGAAGCAAAACATGCAGCCTGGTTACTTTTGGCAAAGACGGTACATGATCTTTATGTTCTGACCTCATTTTTTTTAATAAGCTCTTTAGCACCCTTGCACTGTGCTTTTTGTACTGGTGAAACCATTTCTTGCTTTTTACTACCATTCTTTGCAGACTTAGCAGAGTATGCACACGAGAGTAGTGCAGAGGTCCTTTCAGCTGGTGGCCCCAGGGACCGAGCTTCACCCATGCCTACGACAAGCATCACCAGTAGTGAAGTCCGTCATGAGGCTGTCCGGGATGTAGTGCGGACTATGGATGTCCCCAGCGCACACAGTCTGCACGACGAAAGTGAGGACCTGTTGGGTTTCTGGATGTTGATGTCATTTAATTATACATTGGTCAGCATTGAGAACTGTCACAGGTGCTGAATAACTTATCATTTGAAATATATATAATATCATGTCGTAATAACCCCTTCCAATGAATATTTGAATGTAGCTCTCAAATCTGGCATGCTTTTTAATCTTCCTAGCTCTGCTAATGGGCACTGTGCAGGAGCAACTCGCGCCGCAATGCGTGCACCCCTCGAGGCGGGAAGGGAGCTCTGTTCGGGAAGGGTGTGCCCAGCCGCACTGTGGAGACGCTGCGGTTCTGCTGTGCGTGGTTCATATTCGCTGTTCGTTCCTTGTATTCGTGGCATTATAAGGTCACAAATGAATTCCTGGGTTGCAGTTTTTTTGGTCGTTTGGTTTCATACATTTTCACTTGCCTGATAGAGTGCTTTTGACACCCGAAATAAGATTAATGAAGCAAAGTGACGCGAAGCTTGGATAGCTGCCATCCAACGAGCAGTGAGCTGGCAATCATGTCTGGATCTGCTGCTTCCAGATTTTCCACACGGCGTCCTTCCCAATAGAGGGCACACTCCCTGTTCCTGCGTTCGCAGTCTTTCTCACATCAAAAAAAAGAAAGAAAGGAAGAAATCTGGCAACTCATAGGCATCTGCAATATCTGGAGCCAATTGCCATGCCCAACAAAAGGAATGCGCATGTACTAGGACCACCATGTGCACCCTGTGGGCCGCGCTCGTGGACACAGTTGATCATTGCGTAATCTTTATTTAATCTATCCTGTGGTCTATATTTCCTTGTCTACTGTAGCTTGCATGAGGACCGGTGCAGTGCAGAGATAACTAATGAAAATGTAGCGCTTTTACTGCATATTTACTGTTTGCGTTTTTTGCGCTTAGTTTTGCAAATTTGTCTTGGTTACTTTTTTTTTTGCTTTCAATAATTTTTCTTCCCTCTAGCTCACTCCTTTTTCCCTTCCATGTGCTGCCGCCGCTTTCCTTCTGGGCAGTTTTCTTTGTCCTTACTTATTCGTGGGTGCTCTGAATAAATGAGCATTCTTTACACACCATCCTACTCCAAACAGGAGGTCGAGTGGCTCGCTGCCACCTGTTACATTCCCCATCCTAGCTTAATTTGGTGGCAGAAGACTTGGAAGTACGGTCAAAGAACTAGCATTAAAGTTCGGATTTGAGGTAGGACTTTCTTTCAATGAAAAGGAAAAGTAGGCATCTACATCCTTTCATGACTTTTCTCACCACTTGAAAACTTTAAAAGCATTGAGCAATGGGCCTGCAATAAGCTTTGAGAGCTTTATGACCTACCTGACAAAGGAAAAATGCATGTGTATTAGAAACCGTAGATCACTTTTTGTGCTGTGCTCTAATGGAAGTTTTCCATGCTCATAGCTGGGTTGTTGTATCAGCGACCGTGTGCATGAGCATTGCATGGACAGAGTGATCAGTGTGAATCTGCCATCCTTTCCTTTATCATCGAGAAAAGTGCCAACTGCCTCACCAGAAAGATAGCCAAAGCTTATCAAAAGTCTTCTGCTTAATAACAGCTGCCTGTGGCTTGCCAAGCCCCAGTAATCGTTTTTGGGTCTTCAGGTTTTGCGCATTGCGATCATGTTTGTTTATTCTTTTTTCATGCCTTTTTCTCCTTTCTTGGCTCTTACTTCATTCACTCCTATTCTTTTCCCACACTTGTTTCATCCTTCTCCGCCGCTAAATCCCCCGCAGTGTTCCTTTATTTTTATTTTTTCCTTAGCCAGTCCCACATGAAGAATTTGAGGCTGGCTTTCTGTGAAACTGCACCGCATGTGGAAGGAGGAGGGTTCACAATTTTTTTTTAATTTCCTACCTTGTTATCATGTTTTTTATCCCCTCCTCTTTGTTATTTTGCTTGGCCTTTCCAAACTGCGCGTGCTTTTCCATCTGTCTTCTTCCATTTTCATGTTTTCAGCCTAGAAATAAATGCCCAGCAGGCAGACAGGGCTTGTCAGTGTCTCTCAGTCTTGCGCCTTGTGGTGCCTGCATTGTTCATGCTTCGCTATGTCACTCCAGCTAGCCCAAACTGTCAATGTTCCGCTGTGCAGACCCCAATTACTTTCCTACAGCCGCCTTTTTCAGGCGGGCGACCTGCCCAGGTGGCCGCGTCTATCCTTGAAAAACTCCGGTGCCCATTCGTGGCGGTGCCTGTTCACCGCGAGTGCTGCCCCGTGTGCTTCTGCATGGGGCCCACAGCTTCATTTTCTGGAGATTCATTCACAATATACATTCAGATAGATTGAACAAAGTGGAAGGCTGACAAGCTCTTTTCACTTAATTACAGTGCATTTTTGGAAGTGAAGAGTGCCTAATATTAAATATTCCTTGGTATACCTTGCACAGCAGCAGCAACGATGGCCAGTGCCGTTTTTTTACCATATACAGTAAAAGCTCACTAATTTGATATCGGAGGATATATTTATTTTGTAAAAGACTGACCAATGGTTGCTTTTTGATAAGAAGCGTGGAACAGTGACCATTGTTTCCTATTTTCAACCCCTGCGTCCTTCATGGTGTGACACATTAGTGGTGGTGTCCTCTCACAAGTGCCAGTATCGGGTGGGAGGAGGCTGCACTGAACAATGCGCCAATAGCACTTGGCGAACGCATACTATTGGCACGATAAAATAACTGCAGATGGAGGTGAAGGTGGTGAAGGCATGGTGAACCTTCCTTCATCTGTTACACCCTGCATTGTCTCTCTATCAGGTCTAAGGGGATTATACTTTAGAATCTCTCAGTGCCATTGGTTGCAGAAGGGTTCTTTAGGGAGTAAAATCCACCATTTTTTTCGAGCTGTAGCCGGCTATAAGAGTATACTATGTAAACGCCGCTGAAGCCTGTAACATTCAACTAGGTCAGTGAAACTGCTGGAAGGGCAACTTAGAAAACCTATGATCTGTGCTTCAACCATAATGTTTTAAACTTCCTTGATATCTCATTTACTCTTCTACTGAAAACCTGAACTAAAGTTGGCAGCTCTCTGAATTATCGCTTGACACTTTTAAAAAAGTTTGGTTCAATTTTGCAGGTCGACACTTAAAGACCCACGGTGTGTCGCAAACCAACGTAAGTACTCTTGTATCCTCTTACAATGATTTAATCGGCACTCATTTGCATCCTTGAAATACATGGAATTTAACTAAAAAGCTGTTGTTGAGATCCTTGATAACCTTGGAATTTGTGGGTCCTTGAAAACTGTTGAGTTTATGATTTGAAAAGGAGTTTGTGTGTGTTTTTGTAAATACCATACTTTCACGATTCTAAGCACCCCCTCCCAACTTGGCAAAAGAAAATTTGGACAGAAAGTTTGCATGTGAATCTAAGCACCCCCTTTTTTGAGAGGAAAAGAACGTAGACAAGGCTTCTATCATGCTTGCTCACTCAATCGAACTGGAGTCTGAGACCCGAGTTCGTGCAGTGTCCACGGCGCGGTATCCACTTGTGTTGCTGCGCTCCGACACTACATGACAGCTAGTGGCGCAGGATGGCAGAAGCCGGCTGAAAATGACCCCTAGTGCTCTTTCAGCGTGTTGCCACATGGACCTCGTAATGGCAGCCATTTGGCTATGTCAGCAGGCTTTGCGGGTGCTGTGGGCCCACATTTGCCTTATTTAATGTCAGCTGTTCGGCATCCATAACGAAAGTCAGATAAGTTTGAAGAGGGCTGTCATAGCTTGAAATTCAAGCGCAGTGCAATTGCGTTTTAGGAAGATGTTTGCTAATTTTTTTTGCCAAATGAATTGTTACTGCTTGCATCCATCTTGGCAAGATATTGATGCAAAAAAAGGGGGGTAGATTTTTTTATCTCCTCCCTCACTTTAATCACTGCTATCGAGAAAAAGGTTACTTAGCGTCGAGTAAATACAGTACAGTCAAATCTCGATGTGACCGATATGGGACCGCACAAAATTATTTATTTTAATATATCGTTGCAATGAAAAATCTGCGATTATAAGCCAGTGGTCAAACGTAGGTATGAAAATGACGTACCTTGGCAGTGGGCACGTGTGTAGACCAGCAAAACCTCAAGTGAAAATGTTGCACTAACTCCAAAGCTGATTTATTTGAAGAAATCCATTATTTTCCTCTGCCACGTGTGCCGCCGCAGTGGCTCAGTGGCTATGGTGCTCGGCTGCTGACCCGAAAGACGCGGGTTCGATCCCGGCCGCGGCGGCTGAATTTATTTGGAGGAGAAATTCTAGAGGCCCGTGTGCTGTGCGATGTCAGTGCACGTTAAAGAACCCCAGGTGGTCGAAATTTCCGGAGCCCTTCACTACGGCGTCTCTCATAGCCTTAGTCGCTTTGGGACGTTAAACCCCCATAAACCAACTAAACCAACCATCTTCTGCCGCGTGCAGCAAACACGACCGCGCACTACATTACACCACTACAGCACATACACCTTCCACTTTCCGGAACACCTCATCGCATGCATATTTGCACTGAGCGATGAAAATACGGACTTTGTCCATATGCAAAAAAAAACCAGAAACGTCAGTTCTCTATGACCCCATCTTCAATGCTCCCTGAAGTTTGAAAATCTTGTCTTGGTCTTTCATAATGATCGCGGCATTCGATGGGGCAATGCTAGCTGTCTGTAGAGGCCGAATCGCTTTTTCCCTGCGTCGATTTCTTGCAGGGAAAGCAGCTGTGTTCATATCTTCTTGGCATTTCGCTGGCTAATATCATCGCCTATATCGCACAAACTTCGCCATAAAATAATCTGTGGCAAAAAAAAATACCGTCCCGCACGCACGAACACACGAACGACCGACCCGCGTACGACACACAACACAGGAAAAAAAACGCAGGCAGCTAAGCCTGCTGGCTACTGCGTAATAAACCATAGCTTCATGGTGGCGCTAGGAGCTGGTACTAGATGTGCTGATGATGATAGCTACGGCCCACGGACCATACACACAGAAACGGCAGTTTCTGTTTCACGCGACAGTTGCAAGCTGCGGCGCTGTTAATTTTAGCCGAATTCGTAATACTGATATTCCAAAATTCTAGAAGAAGAAGTAAAATACGTTTGTTATTCTGAAATATACGCTATTTTGAAATTCGTAATTCTGAAATAGTTTTACATTGAAAACAGCAAATCTGCCGGGGATTCTTAAAAAATTCGTTAATTTGAAAAATTCGTTAATGTGTTCGTAGTAACGAGATTTCACTGTAGATGTAATGTAAGTAAGGAAGAGAGCAGAGCGGGTCAGTGAACAAATGCAGGTTAATAATAGGCTAGTCAAAAGAAAGAGGCAGGGAATGTAGTTGACGGTTAAAGGTAGCGAAGTAGGTTGCAAGATAAGGCATGTGTAGGAGACAGCAGGAAACCAGGTGTCTAGGTGGGATTAGCCAGTTTGCAGGAATCGAAGTGCATGAGCTGACACATGGCCAGGTTAATTGGAAGGATATGGGAGAGTCCTTTGCCCTGCAATGGGTAGTCAGGCTAATGATGATATTTAGTAAAGATGAATGTTTCATTTTTGCACTTCATGTGATTTTCCCCAGGCATGAACCACCGGGTTGTACAGCTACTAATGGAAATCCGGGCTGACATTAAGGAGCTGAAAGGAAACTACGCAGCTGCGTATAGTGAAGACCCATGTCAAGAAATCGGGCCGGCAACCTCTGTTGAGGTACTCAAAGAAATCGAGGAGGAGCTTGCAGATCCCGACAAACGAACCTTTCTGGTAAGCTCCCTGTGGTAGCCATGAAGACAAGCTGGCGTTGTTGCAAAATTTGTCGTTGGCATTGTGAGCTAGAAATCACTTGCAAGGTGCTGGAAGCTGGTAGCTTGCATGGCTGGCCAATGATTTTTTTGTGCAACTGGTTTGTTCAACTTAACGGGACAGCATGATATCAGAAAGTTGCGGGGAGCTGCCAGTTCGGGTTGTTCATGTGAGGTGGAAAGATACAATCGGAATAAGAATCAACCTTCCAGTTCTCTAGGATGTCGAGTCAAGCATACTACTCCTAGGTTAAGAAGGCACGACCATACAGCTTGATTAAACCAGTGCTTTATATGTTGGGTTGTCACCTGCATTACAGTGCAGTCCACTTATAACGATACCAGATATATTGATGTCAGCAAGACGTGGTCAGTCGTAGCATGCATATGGTGGACAGTGAGGTCACTATCTTGCGTCCTCAGACTCCCTTCAGTGGCAGCGGGCATTGTTTGCAGCCGGTAGCTGGGGTACTGTCGCGATGGATGCATCATGCCTACATTGTTTCCAACAGATGGGCTAGCAAAACACTGTTTTCAGCATACAAAATGCATAGCTGTCTGCATCATTTTTATTTTACCAATTTAATGTAAAAACAATGCATTCACCAGTGCCTGTTGGCTAGTTTGCTTGTGCAAATCTGGTACTTCTGTATTCCCAACTGGCTCATGTGCCAAAAAAATATTGATCGGTTCTGAAGTTTTTGTTAATGCGGAACAAAAAGAACGCTCGCTGTTGAGAGGCGGCAAATGTAATGATCTCTATGGGCGTTCACCAGGGCTGCCAGATTCTTTGTTGCTGCTGGAATTTCATTCTTGAGGGCTTTCATTGCTGAGGTTTCAACTGCACTTCGATGCAGTGATGCTTACTGAAGGTGGAGTGGAGAGCAGCAGTTTTATTGGCCTGATTGTTGCCAGGAGCCTTCATCATCATTGCATCCTAGCAAATATAGTAATATCCTATTGTCATTTCTTAATGTCATTGAGTAATATTAGTGTTAGCAGAGTTGTTATTGCAAAGCATCTTTATATGCCAAAACCGAAAAGTACAAGGGACTCCGCTGTATCAATTGTGCAGCTAGCAAGGTAATTCTTGTAATTTTTCTTTCAGACGAAAAAGCTTGGTTTGATTGGCGGAACGACTCCGGATGAGGCTACACGCCTCATAATGAAGACGTTCATCAAAACACCAGTGGCCCTGGAATACACGTTGGAGGGGCGAAGAGACAAGCCAGCCTTCAAGGACCTAAGGCTGTACAATGTGATTGTTGGTATGTTTCTGTTTTACACTAATTTTATATGTAACTGACCACATTTTTAGTCCTTGTGCCTGACTCAAGGACCTAAGGCTCTACAATGTGATTGTTGGTATGTTTCTGTTTTACACTAATTTTATATGTAACTGACCACATTTTTAGTCCTTGTGCCTGACTTCGGGCGTTATGCTTACATGTGTACTGGCAGTCTACAGTTTGAGTGCATCAAGAGCAAATTGTACTGATACAGTGCGATAAATGTATTAGGTTCGTTCAATAGGTGAATTGAACGAACCTATTAGTGTGATGTTTAGTTTGGTAGGTCTTAGTATCTCGCAAATATTCAAAAATATTCTGGCATAACCTTCTTTGTTTAGATGTTAAGTGCCAATGAAGTTTTATACCTTGAAAATAAAAGTACATTTTGCTATTGGCAGCTGCATAGCTGTTTTGATGCATTGGGGCATTCTTTTCAAATGCTAATAAGATGAGTGCTCTTCCAGCTGTCTGAATCGATTGTGTCATAAATGAGATTTATGTGATTTCAGCTGCTGTCCAGCGCCGGATTCCGGATGCGGATGTGGCAGTAATCAATAACCGCATCGCCGGGTATTTGAGAGGGGCCCGGGACCGGGATGGCGGCCGCAGGGCCAGGATGAAGTAGCACAGTAGGATGTCCTGCAGACAGTGTTTCTTTTTTTCTTGAAATAAAATATGTTAATTTGCATTTTGATGGCTTTGTGTACCTCATCTGTGGGCTGAAGTGGCATAGCAAAATACGTCACTTGCTCACAGAATCTGACATTCCAGTTAACTATTACAGTTTATCTGAATATCATTGCCGCCACTTGCCTGTCCCTGTTCAGGGGCTTAAGCCAACCTAAGAAACAGTAGTGGCTGCCCAAGATAGCCCGTTGTGGATCCCTTTAAGGCAGCCCACCTGAACCTGCTGTGGGCCCCATTGAGGAAACCTACATAGGCTGCCCACATCAACCTGCTGTAGGACCGACTTAGGCTGCCGATGTAGGCAGCCCACATCAACCTGCTGTGGGCCCCATTGAGGAAACCTACATAGGCTGCCCACATCAACCTGCTGTAGGACCGACTTAGGCTGCCAATATAGGCAGCCCACATCAATCTGTTGAGGGACCCGTTTAGGCTGCCGATGTAGGCAGCCCACCTACTTTCGCTGTTGGACCGATTCAGACGTGCCTCACTTGGGCTGCCCCGATCGGTCCAAAGTGGGACCAATGGGGTAGCTTGGTGGGCTGCCCTCTTTTGGCCTACCGGGGCCCGAGTTGCAGAGCCTGCGTTGGCCCGACAAACATTGCCCTCATCGGGCCCACTAGGGCCCGCACATGATAGCCCACATTGTGCTACTTGGGATACCATATTTACTCGCGTAAGGCCCACAACTCCAATATGGGATGAAAAATTGGAGGAAAAAAAGAGAAGGAACTGTCATGACCGAGTTTGCAATGCGCTACTCTGAAAGATGTTTAAGATGACAGGCTTTTCTAACACCATGGATGGCAAGGAAAAAAACCATCTATCTGGTGAGCTCTTTGGACAGTAACTATAGTGAAAGCTGATGATGACAATAGATGGTGAAAGTGCAGCTTTGGCTAAAGAGGGCCATGGCTCAAGGCACTTTCTTTGACACGATGGGGTTAAAGGCCCATTTCCAAGCACTTCACCCAGCAAAAGCCAGTGGGAAAACTTGTGTATTGCATCACTGGTGGGTACCCAGTTCTAGTACTGAGATTCCAACCCTGCACATCCTACATGCGTGGTGCATCCTTAAATGACTATGCCACTGCTGCAGGGAGAGTGAATGCAGCAAGAAATAAAGAATAAAAGTATCACTTGTCATCACCTATATTCCAAACAGAATAGCAGCAACTCTAAATCAGTTTTACAGGCATTTTATGATGCTTGAACACCTGACACGTGTAAGGACCTCACTCTGGCAAAACCAGAAAAGAAAAGAAAAAAACAGTGGGAGACTAAGACGAGTGAATCTGGAAAACTTTGCATTGCCTTGGGCAACAAGGTAAAGAGCACAGAATCTATAGGTAAACACAGGACAGGGTCAACCGGGAAGTACAGGGTCAATAGGTTCAATAGAGCAGAGAGCTATACAGAAACATTGGGCAGGCAAATTTTCTCAAATGTTTTCACATCATAATAAAAGAATTTCCTCCCCAAAGATAAATCAAGGCCGGTACAATGATCATGAATCAAAGTCCACGCATGATGAATTACATGTGTGCAGAACAGAATTTGGTATCATAAAACTAAACTAAAACATTCTCACGATACACCCCATACAGCCAAATGTTGCCTGCTCTTAGAAGAGCCTAAAAACGGAATGGCAAATGTCCGAATGCAAGCGAAATGCACACAGCAGCAAACGTAGTTTCGACATAGGAATGCTTCGCACATGACGAAGTGAGGTCAGTCACGTCTGACCAACCACAATTAATCATTGCGCACTCTTCAGCAAAGCCATAAAAATGCCCATAAACCATTGAACAGCGGCAAACATGATACCATGAATTCGCCACACAATACTGTCAGAACAGATTTCGCAGAGCCCCAAGAGTTCATAAAGCCCCAACTAGTGGACAAATCAAGAATGTAACCTGGTGGAATCACATTGAATGACATAAGCAAGCATTTGGAAATATCTGAGGCTATACAGCGAAAGAATCAATATAAAGATTGATACGTGAATCACACACGCACCAAAAGACAAATTATTTTAATGCTTGCGATATTCACCCTGGATGTTCCTGCGTTAAAAGAAAAACACGAAAGATTATCTCATCAATGAAATAATCTACTCCCACACTTATCAGAGCAACCACAAATATCCAGCTTAATTACACATTATTCTCTTTCATGTGATCTCGCACATCCTTTCGCAATCACCATCACTTGAGTTACAAAGATCCTGCTTCGATTTCTGAATGATAGGATGGAGTCTGAATCACCCCATTTTTCATCAAAAATAAAGGTGTCATTTTCTCCCGTTTCTATTTTTAACCGAGCATAGTGGTTTCGAACCAATGCCTCTCCTTTATTTAAGATGAGCACCAGCTGCTTATTTTTTTACAATTCTCGAAGTCACAAATTTATTTGACAAATGGACATGCAACGTCCTACAGGCACCGGCACAGACTTTCTTCTGAAAATATACAAAATCACCTGAATGTTATAACTGCCCTGAAACATATGACTATTTCATTAATGGTCTTGTGGAATGCAGGACAACCATTCAGTATCCTCCCATCCCCTATCCAGGTGGTCGAAATTTCCGCAGCCCTTCACTACGGCGTCTCTCATCGCCTTAGTCGCTTTGGGACGTTAAACCCCATAAATCAACCAACCAACCAACCCTATCCACCCCTTTTTCGTGGAGTGCCTGGCTTGTCTAAGATAGCTGGAAAGACCACTGGCTCTTGCACGACAGGCATAAATCTTTCTTGGTGCTTGGTTTTGAGTGACCAGCTATGATGCTTCTAATACTTTTACTACTGAGTGCACACCCAAAAGTACATAGGCCACAAGCTGCGTTCGACGTGCTCTACGTGGTCAGGTGTTAAGTTTGTACCACGACAGAAATGGGAATCTAACCAAGAGCTTATTTTAAACTGGTCAACCATCGCACACAAATGGTTTCTGCTCAGTGACTATCAAGCCAAAACGAACAACGAGAACCCAGTGCCTTCTCAGCCTCAGTAACAACTCTTAGAGACCACCATGCAGCTAACCGTTATTCCCTCCTTCCTTCTCTTTTCGGCAAGCCTGTTGACATTTCTGTGGAAAGAATTAGATTGTTTACGAAACGAGTTCACCAAATGAAATTTTTATTTTCAAAGTGATGCCCATTTTCCTCACTATTAAGATCCCTGTAATTGAAGCAATTACATCAAAACTATTTCCAATCCACTTTGTGATAGACACAATGCACTGAGATCACTGCACATGCAATTTTTCCAGGTTATAAGCATGAAGCAATGGAATCATGAAAGGGTGGCAGGCGTGGAACCTTGTACGCATTGGCTTTTCTGTAATGGCCTGCAAAATAAAAGAGAGCAAAGGAGTGTCACTTTGGAATGAACACAAACTCAAACTCAACATGTGCGCTTTTGTGTAGACGGCAATGCACAAAAAGCACATCTAACAGCACTTTCTGTAGCATGTCTTCTCTAGACACAAAATGTGAAAGGATATGGATAGGAAAAAAGAAGAGCAACTTGCAATGTGCTGTTAACTGCGAGTGAAAAAATTTGAAACTGATGTTTTCCACCAGTTAAAATGCAATGTCAGTTGTGGTGCCTTTAACAATGCTTGTCATTTCGGCCCAGCTGGTCGGGTTAGTTATCTTGTAAAAGCCAGGTGGATTCTCATGAACATAACTTTGCACATGCAAATAAGTGAAAGTAAGGTTCTGCCCGTGTTCGCAGCAGTACATTGCTTTCGGAGGTTGTTCCTCAGGCACATTTTACCCTGGCCTCGTAATACTGGTCCTCATGTCTGAAAATCGAAACAGAGCACAGTAGACTAAGCAGGAGTCTGCAAAGCCACAACAGCATTGTTTATACGCTTTGTATATAGAGCACATATCATGTAGCAGACCCTAGCCTGTTTTAAAAGTATCTGCTTGTGTCTGTGGCATGATGCACGTGCAATACAGTAGAGCTCACTTATAACTGCCACAGACACAACAAACAATTGATTGACATGAACAGGTGCGGTGCCATCGTCAAAGTATGTCTTGAGCGATGGCAATATGTTTCAGATATAACAAACACCTTTGGCCGCATCACTCGGTTATAGCAAACAAGGAGGTGCCATTAATCAACCTGAATATGAAGAGGTCGTGCTTCCAGTAAGCGCGGAGATCGAAGCGCGTCTCAGCCCTCGTGAGACCGCCCGGAAAGAGCATGTCGACCTTGCAAAGAAATGAAAATGCAACTTTGTAACCGTAAGCTGACGGCCTAGAAGGGCCTGTGCGCTCACAGAAAGGGCAGCATCCAAAGTCGAAAAAGAAGCGTGACAAAGAGAAATTGTTGAAAGCGAACCTGCTCCCCATGCCTACAGCCTCCGTGAGGGATGCTCCCGAAGGAAAATAGGCCTGCAATGGGACATTGCAGGCAACTACTGCAAGCGGACACATGATAATGGTTTCATCGAGAACTTTTGCCACTTAAGCGAGGCTTGTTTACACTCTTTTTTTCTAATTTTCTCTACCTTTCTCATGATGCCGATAGCAAATGTCTAGAAATAAAATTAAAAAAGAAACAAAGAGCAGTGATTTGAGATGTTTGAACACCTTGCTGTTCATGTTGGTCACGTGATACGCTTCACCTGCCCAGTCCACCGGTCCATTTTTTCAGCTGCTACCACACGCAGGCAGCGTCAGAGAGCGGACAGTGCAGCTGATACATTCTGTGCCACGCGTGCTACGCTACTTTAGTCGCTGCATGGGCATACGGACTACAGATCAAACTCTTGAAAACACACGTGATCAGATGCATGGAGACCTGTGGCAACGCGTCATTGATGCATTGCTGGCCAGATGTTTCCTCGCAGGACAACATTCTGGCGGACCACAACATAGCGTAGCTCGTGTGCACTGACGAAACTGTTGAACGCAAATTAAAAGAATTCCCCTACCGCTAGTAATCCAATTAATGCGGTCAGTCCGTCACCACATGCCGTGGATGCTTCAACTGTGATTTTTTAATGCGATACCGTTAAGGAGCCAGTGTCGCAGAAAAACCAGCATTGTTATTGGTGTCGTAGGCCAAGAGCGAAAAAGCTACGAATATTCTCCAAAGATGCAACGTAGGTGGCAGATGAGCCAACTGAGTCACATGACTTTGCGATGTTATCACAGCCTCTCGACCAGATTGTGATCAAACTGGCCGCCGTGGCAGTAGGCATTTAAGTAAATGCTTGCTCGTGAGAGATTACTGGTCATGGGAGGTTACACACACACATATATAGTGGCAGAAAAATATGAACAGATTACCAGCCATGGAGGTGATATGAAGCTGTGAAATAAACTTTGAATACTGATACACCGGCGCTTCTGGCTTTGTAGAAATTTTATATGCTATCTCAGAATTTCATTTATGATGAGTGATCAGAGGCTTACCATGTTTTGTGCGAACGTATGTGGCTGCAGAAATTTCAGCGGATAACTGGGGCTTCCAACATTAAGGTTTTCAAAACATGCTACTGCAAGGCTTGCAGGTTACAATGTGACCCTGTGCTTTTCCACAAAAACATTTTTTCTATTGGCCTATAGTCGCCATCGTGACGTATGAAAACACAGTACGTAGGCCAGAAAGATGTTCTCCATTGTCACTTTGGAGGTATTACTAAACATAAAAATATGGCAGCACTGATGGATGACAACCAACCAGCCAAACCAAATTCAAAAGAGTGTTCTGGTCTGGTTTTAAAGGGTTTAACGACCCTAAAACGGCTCAGGCTTTGAAGGACACCGCAGAGGAGAGTTCTGGATAATTTTGACCACCTGGCGTTCTATAACATGCACTGACAATGCACAGTACACAGGCTTCTAGAATCTCGCTGCCATAGAAATGCGACCGCCGCGGCCGGGATTGAACTAATGTTTTTCGGGTCGGCAGCTAAGCGCCATAACCAATGAGCCACTGTGTTGGCTAATAGATTAGTTTCAATCTGGTAAGTAACAAACATGCATGACAAACAATAAGATTTGCTCAACCAGAAAAAGATTTCCTAAGCTGCAATTACAAGCTGAATATCCAACTGCACTGCAAAGACAACTCCTGTCTTACTTTTATACAATCTTTTCACCTGATACTTCCAAGCACAAATGTTATGCCAACTAACTGACAAAAAAGCAGATATGAAATCAATACAATGATAGTTAGAATTAGAAGGGGCATAATGACAATTAAGGAAGGAAATTTTGGAAACAAAGAGGAGATATCGCGTAACTTGCAAGGAACTCTTACAAAAGCACACATTGGCTAACGAGCCATCAGACTCCAACAAACATAATAATAAAAAAACTGCACAGCACATCACAGAAATTGGAGGAATACAGCGTAGGACACCAAAAAAAGCCTTGAATGTTAAAAAAACACACGAATTCAAAGCTTACAAATAAGGGACTGTAGATAAACAAAACTAGGTGCGGTGGCACTTGCCACAGGCTTGATACAAAGGGGATGCCAACAGTGATTTATTTATCTAGGGGAGATATCTTGGTGTGTGGTACAAAGACATGTCCCTCAATACATTGTTTTACAGGACAGGAGCATCAAGCTGTGGGTCGGCATCAGTTGGCAGCAGTTCCTCTGGCATGTTCTTCCCCTGGCGACTGGTGCTCCTCCAATGCCTGCAAAACGAGATAACATGTACAGCACACACACACACAAACGAGAAACGACACCAGCATTGCTCTACAATGCAGGCAGTGCTGTATTTTAAATCAGACCATTTAGTGCAATGCTAGGGTAACATGCACTTTTCATTCTTGGGTGGCGGCGATTAGGACCTGAAAAAAGGTTTTTATACTTGCATGCCATACCAGCATTCAGAAGGGTAGAAAATTGGGCGAGTCGGTAACTTTGATTCTTGGTATGTGAGGTAGCGCAAAATGGGACAAGGGACAGAGAAAGGCGCACATAACACAGGCGCTATGTTGTGCTGTGTTCGTCTTTCTCTGTCCCTTGTCCCGTTTTGCACTACCTCACATACCATGAACCATACCAGCATGCAGAGGGTGACCACCTGTATATACAAAAAAAAAACCTGCTGAGATGCAGAAACTGCTGGCTGTTTGCACAAGTTGTTGGCGTAAACTGCTGGCTACAGGAACCGCCTTTTTGGATATGGTCTGGCAGCTTGCACAAGTCACCACAGTGCACCGTGAACGCTATTCATAAATACCACCGAATAAACTAATCGTAGCAGTTTCCACGTGATTACGGACAGAGGAGAACGCATACATCGATCGCCACAAACTTTCTGTGTTTGCTAAAGCCCGCTACAAGAGAAATAAGGCGTGGAAAGCTCACTGGCGACCGAGTGAGTGACACGGTCAAGGTAGAAGACACACACGTAATGTATTTAGATAGTTTAACGTCAGTTACAATCCTGTAACCTGTTGCGTTTACTTGCCTGCAGATGCAAGTGTTGAAATAGCAGGTTTAAAGGAATAACTCCGGCTGGTTTCTCTGAAGAAAATTTGTCCGGTATTGCGGTTATACATTTCTGAGGATTTAATGTTACGTAAGGCGTTAATAAGGAATCCTGAATTTTTCGTGACTCCGCGGTGTCATTTTGGGACACGCCCGCAAAGACGGACCATGTCTTAACACGCGCACGCTGCAAAAGTGCCGTTCACCGGGTTGCACGAAGTTATCCTTGTTCTGTAGGCACATAGATTTCCTTCTGCAAAGCTGCTGCTTCTCACAGACTGACAACACGCAAACACGAAAATGTAAAGCATTGACGAACTTGCACAACTGGCAAAACACGAAAAGTACGAAAAGTGTGCGATTGTTGATGCCACCTGCGATGCAACTATCGCCATCATACATCTTACTGCATGGTTGGCGTGGGCACATTTTTATACGATTGAACATTTGAGGACCATGTAGACAGCCTAAATTAACTATATCTTATGGCGCTGCAAAGTTTCATTCGTTCACAAGGTATAGTTGATTGAAAACTGGCCGTCCATGATGACAGTTGTGACCTTGTAGCGCAAGCGAAGAAAAACCGAAACTACACTGTTTCGATGGAGGCGGAACGCAAGGCGCCTGTTGTTGTTGTTGTTGCGATTGAGGGGACTACCAGGAGGTACTCAGTTTCAGTCGGGCCGTAGTTTTTTTTTTAGTGGGCTCCGTCACGTAAGCAAAACGATGAGTCCGGGCGGAGGCTGAGCAGTTCCTTCGAGGTACTCAATGAGAGGCAACAGTCGGCAGTCGACCCTCTGCTGTTGGGCAGCGTGGATGTGTTGACAGCGCCGAAGAAAGCAGATTTGTCTTCGGACTCATTCGGTGGGCACGGAAGAGATACTCAGCACCCTATAATTCTGACCTGAATTACCCATCGTGGGTAATTACCCATCGTGGGAACTCCTTGAACCGAAGGCTCCAGCAAGCAAGCCGCGCTGATGGATCTACCAACACAAGGTGTGATCATAGCTCACGACTCGAAACGGGGGGCCGTACAGGTACGGACGAAATTTCTTGACTGCCCACACAATAGTCAGACACTCCTTTTCCGTGGTGCAATAGTTCGCTTCCGAACGGGACAATGTGTGACTTGAATATGCGATCACGCGTTCTACATAGTCTTGCCCCTCCACAATCACCGCACCGAGGCCAACATTGCTGGCCCATGTGTGCAGTTTAGTTTCGGCCTCCTCGTCGAAGTAGCCAATGATAGGCGTAGATTGGAGGCGGGCCTGAAATTCTGCGTAGGCTTTTTCCTGAGCCGGGCCCCAGAAGAAGGGTTGCGGCGTCTTTTTTCAGGCTAGCTGGCGGCTCTGCGATCTTGGAAAAGCTTTGAACGAACCTCCGATAATAAGCGCAGAGCCCCAGAAAACGACTCAAGCTTCGTTTATCTATTGGCTGAGGGAATTCATCAAACGGTGGCCGTCTTTGCTAGGTTGGGGTAACGCCTTGAACGGTCACGATCTGGCCGAGAAACTTGAGCTCCCTAAATGCCAATTGGCACTTTCTAGGCATGAGAGACCGAACTGAGCAAAGAATGGCCTGGAACACAGCGCGCAAACGCTTCAGGTGCTCCACGAACGTGTTGGAGAAAATCACATCGTCGAGACACACAAGGCAAGACTGCCACTACAGGTCAGATAGCACAGTGTCTATCATGCATTGAAACGTTCCAGGGGCTGAAGACAAGCTCAAAGGAAGCACCTTAAACTCATACAATCCATTACGAGTAACGAAGGCAGTCTTTTCTTGGTCACATTCGTCGAACTCGATTTGCTCATAAGCGCTACGCAAGTCGAATGACGAAATATAGGTGGCGTGGCGTAGGCGGTCTAAGGAGTCATCAGTGCGCGGCACCGGAAAGACATCCTTTTTGGTAACGTTGTTGATACGTCTGTAATCGACGCAGAATTATAAGCTGCCGTCTTTCTTTGCGAAGAGAACAAGAGGTGATGCCAAGGGGCTCGTCTATAGTTGTATGGCGCTGTCGTCGAGGATTTCGGCAACTTGGCGGCGGATGGCATCAAGTTCTTTTCACGAAGCAGCTAAGGAGGCTGACAGAGCGGTCTTTGGTCACTAACGACGATAATGTGATGCTGTGTGGTATGCGTCCGGCGAACCTAGGGGGCTGACGCAAAACAGTCGCGGAAAGAGTCCATAAGGCTGTCCTCGCGGCGTTTCTCATTGGCCAGAAGGTACGGGATCACGTCGGGCTTCATGGCTGTTGCCGTGCCCTGTTCCACGGTTCCGGGATTCGTTGTGGTGGGTAAGGCACATTGGCCGGCATGCACGCCAAGTTCTTCAAAATGAGCAATCACCTTTTTTATGCGAAGCATATTACTAGAGCTACACTACAGCCCGTCGAGCGCGGCGGTGGAGCTACCATTGACCTTTAGCGTGACCACGTGACACCAACGTGACAACATGACGTCACAGCAGAGGAGAGATGGGCTGCCGGCTCGCGCGGTCGGCCGCGGCGGTGGAGGCTCCGCATCAGAGGCGCGGCGGCTGACCACGTGACAACATGACGTCACAGCAGAGGAGAGATGGGCTGCCGGCTCGCGCGGTCGGCCGCGGCGGTGGAGGCTCCACATCAGAGGCGCTGCCTGCTGCTGCTGGGGGTACATCAATACAGTCTATAGGGAATGGTGGCGGTGGTGGAATAACTAAGGGTGTTTCCAATGTACTTTCCATGGGTGCCAAGAATGCTGTTGTAGGCGGTGCTGGGGCAGCGGTTGTACACTCTGCATTGAATTCACCGATGATCCTGTATATAGCTGCCACGGCAATCCTTGCTACACTTCTAGTGGTTGTATTAAAATGACCAAGTATTCAACCAAGGAAAGCCATGTATTACCAAGCCTAGCCATCAATATGCTTCGCATCTGACTAGGCTTAACCTTAGCTAAGCCTCAGCCATTTTTTCGTTAAATGTTGGGGTTCGCAACTAAAGTTGCTCACTAAAAGCTCGGTACGCCATGAACAAGGTCGACAAGGGTGCGAGCAACGCCAGCTTGCAGACACAATAGCAGCGACATCGGCAACATCAATGAATTTCTCTCGAACCGAACAGTTAGGCTCAATGTCGGAGAACTAAATTCGAAATGGACGCGACTGGGAAGTAGGGCCAAACCGCAAGGGCGAGTGGGGTACTCTCCCCATTGCTCTTCACCATTGCCCTAGTGGGACTATCGAGTAGGCTGGACAGCATATGGGGTGCCAAGCACGCGCTGTATGCTGACGAAATTACGATTTGGACCTCCGGAGGGTCAACTTGGAGCATGACGGAAAGACCAGAATGTCCTGCCTTTACCGTGCAACGATACGCTTATGGCTATGGACTCCAATGCGCACCGAACAAATCGGAATTACTAATGTTTAGGAAGAAAGGAGACTCTGACCGTGTAGTAGTATTTTGAGGGGAGGAGCGCAAGTTAAAGAGAGGCCACTTGCGAAAATCTTAGGTCTGTTAATAGACGCCAAGGACAACAACCTGGAATTGATTAGGTGATTGCTGGCAACCGAGAATAATTAGTAGGGCATCAAACCATAAGCATGGACTCAAAAAAAAAGGAGCCAAAATGTTAATGCACGCTTTTATTGTCAGCAGGATCGCTTACAGAGCCCCTTATCAGAAATGAAACAAAAGTGAAAAGAGGATGGACGTCATAATACGCAAAGTATATAAAAGAGCACTTGGTATCCCGGTCAACGCAGGAACAGAAAGATTACTACAACTGGGCATTCACAATATTGTAGGTGAAATTACTGAAGCGCATTCGATATCGCACAGTATACTGCTATCAGCAAACAGAGCAGGAAGGGAGGTACTCGATAGGCTAGGGCTACCATGCATTTGGTCTACGGAGGACAAAGAGGACTTGGGAGATTAGCTCAGAAGCAAGATCGAGCTGCAGGCAATTTCGAGAAATATGCACACCGAATATCACAAGAAAAGGAGAAACGCTAGGGCGAACTCCATCAGGAGAAAATGGGGTGCGATGGAAGAGCCAATTTACGTGGACGCACCGGGTCATCAGTTCCTCCCTGTCCTCATAAGTAATGCGCTGGCGGAATGTGGCTCACAGAGCTGAACGAAAAACAGCGTCGGCTATCACTCATCCTGCAGCAGTTCGGGACATAGAAGGGCGATAAGCCACATTCAAGTCCAGGTACACTTGCAGGGAAGGCAATGCGGCAGGCAGAAAAAAAAAGGACTCTAAAGCAATACTTTTATTTGCATAACTAGTTCTGTTCAGAGATCTTGGCACCAGCCGTAGAGGCAAGTGCTATAATAAATGATCAGCTTTTCTCGAGGGTGTCGAAGAACATACTGTACAGTCGCGGGTAAAAAGATTAGCTCACATGACGGAACACCAGAGCGCCGGAATGACAACGCGTGGCGCTGCGGGTGGCGAAGAGGCTGATAACGAGAGTGCCGGGCCGTTCCCATTCTACAGTATTAGGGGGGGTTCAGCGGACTGCCACGGACAGCAGAATTACTGGCTAAAAGCAGCGCTATCATCTATTGTTCCCGCGAGTTCCTTTTGACCAACCATCGCGGACATACAGTAATAAAAAGTAATAAAACAGTAATAAAAAGAATCCATCTTTGCTCATGATAACCGAGCCAAAATAAATGCTGCAAGCACAGTCACGTAGGGTCGGCACTTCGACGCTCGGGCAGTGCACGCTTGATAAAGCTTACATCCTGCCGTCCCCCCCCCCCCCCCCCCCCCATCTTAGGCTGCAAACATGGAAACGGCCCGTTAGGTAGGTCTGCGTACCGCAGCGCCGCGTGGTGAGATATACGAATTCTGATCCCCAGTGATCTGTGCTAAAATTTTTTGCTCGCGACTGTACAACAAATATACATCCCTGCTGTCTGCTGGTATATTCCAAAATTCAGTGGTGTGACGTTTTAAACGTTACCTTGAGATTATTTGAGGAGGTTAAAAATTTACGGATGATTTGCCTATGTGTTGCGGCGAAAAATAAAACAAGACATTAGAGCACCGGTGATGCATAAAGCTAGACTAAACAAAAAAATTTGGAAAAGCCAGTACATGACTTACACAATGTGAATGGTCCCAGGTTCTCTACATTCCATGCCGCTGCTTTACACAAAGAAGGATGGGTAAGATATTCTGTAATTGCGCTCGCACGTATGTAACCGTACCACTTCCTACGCAGACTGCGTTTCTCGCTAAGAATTGTTAGGTTTGTTTGATTGAGAAGCCTTCTATGGAATTTGAAATTTCATCATCATCGTAGGCATCTATTTTTCTTAATGGCCCTTCGGTTGGGGCATTACTTAAAGGGGGGGGGGGGGTAAAGGAAGATCCATAACATTAGAATAGTTGTTCACAGGCAAGCAATTCCCGAGACGATAAGAGTGCAGGAAATTTAGGCAGTAAGGTTTTTACAGGACAGCTGCAGGAGGGGCGTGTTCGCTTGAGCGGTTCTTATCGCATTCTCTCACTGTATATATGCAGGCAACTTTCTCGCACGAAACTTAGCAGAAATTACATAGTGGAAGCATGCTGCGTAGCGAGATATATGCCCACTACCGTACATTAAGTCGAAAAAAGCGTCATCGACGCTAATAAACGAGCATACTAATATCATGGTACGAACAGCAACGAGTGCTGCACGACCTGAGGCAACAAATCCTATTATCCTTCACTCTATTAGCTCCACTTCTTCGGATATGACGCCGGAAGTCCGTATAAGTATCTTGAGAAACAGGCTAGATAAATATAGCGGGTATTTATCAAGGACAAGGCAGATTGTGGGCCACGTGCTGCATGTAAGATGACATATTGCTCAAACCTTGAAAGCCCTTTGCGCGCCATGACTCTAAGTTTTCTGGGAAATCAGATAGTCTTTTGTATAATAAGCAATCACTTCGACGTTATGTAACCGTGCTTTTTGCGCCGCTCTTTAAAGATTTACAGCCTATCGTGCATAACGCAACTTCTGCTTCGCGTCATTGCCTACTAGCGTTTTATGACGAAGCTGGGGACAGATATCATCTGCATCAAGAAACCATTTTGCAATTAGTCTTGCCTCGACATTTAATTTTTTTTTCAATTTGCTGCGGGCCGTTCTAAGTATATTAGCATGCTTCCATCATGTAATAACGCCTTTGGAGTCTTGGGGCTCACTCTTGCGAGCCACCTTCAAAGTAAATGCACCACAGAATGCTTTCTATATCTCTGTGCATCATTATCTTACAGGAAGCTGGCGGTGTGACGGCTTTCCCATTCTACGAAGATAATCCTCGCCATTTCAGAGTGCAATTCGCCCAAGACGTGAGTTAAGCGCTGTTCTCAATAGATTGGTTACAAAGTCTTCCACAGTGCGCACCGCTATTTGCTCGACTAGAAATCTCGTGCAGAGCACCAGTACGAATCGGGCCACAGCCGTTTTCCCAGTGTAGGATACCTGAAGGTATTTGCATTAAATACTCCCGTACATCCGGTACAAATTGTAGATGACATAGTAAAATTTGTCCATAAATATAAGTACCTTGGCATAATCATGCCAAGGGACATGATGGAAATGGGACAAGCATGAAAATGGGAGAAGCATATAGCATACGTAACATCCAAAGCATTTTCCGCGCTTTGCTCATTAAGGCACTCCATCAATTTAGCCTCACCCGATGAAAATTGCTTGCTTATACATCCCTCGTGCGACCAATCTTAGAATACAGCATAATATGATGGTTTCCGCACACAAATAATTTAATTACCAAATTAGAAAACATACAACGCAAGGCAATTAGGTTCGTCTATAACAAGTATCGCCGCCAGGAGTCACCATGCGAAATTCGTACCCAGGCTGGCCTCAGCACTATTAGTAATCGCGCCAAGCATAGACTTCTGAAATATATTTATCTTCTCTTGTCTGGAGCCTTTGGAATCCACAGTGAGAGTTACATCTGCCGCTCAGCTCACCGCAGCACTAGAACACAAGACTCCAAGCATTTAATCAAATACCGGGCACACAGCAAGACTTTTATGTATTCGTTTTTCCCCCAAGCAGTCCGCGAATGGAATGCCTTACATGATGAGGTGGTCAAGTGCCCGTCCCTGGAAAGTTTTCTTTCCCAGATATCAACTGTGCCCTGACTGCAGAATGTTCTCCATTTGTTACTTTTGCCCTCCTGCAAATTTTTTCGGACTTATGATCTCTGTCTGTAGTTTTGTTTCCTCTGTTCCGCTGTGCCAATTAGAACTGTATAACAATCAATGAAGTGTACTTTGTCTTACTGTCGTTTTTCTCCCCTTGTATAATATGCCCCAATCCTGCAACAGCCTCGGGAAGAGGCTAGCAGTAAGTACTAAATAAATAAAATAAAATAAATACTGCTTTACCAAGCGTACAGGAGTCTACATGAAGTAGAAACAACAAAATGATCTTGAACACAACTAGTCTCCTCAAAGACATACAACAGGAAACGTGAAATGAACATTGATAGGATTCGTCTGGAAACTTTTCACAGGATTGGAAAAAAAAACAAATGAGCTTCAGTGGCTTACTTTGCCGCGTTCTTATTCCTGAGCAGCAAGCGCACCAGATATTCTTAAACGCCACCACTACTTTGGGTAGTTTACACTCTACTCAACTGGATTCACAACTTCACATCCCAAGAATCGTAGAGATGGAGTGTAGCTGGGGATCCTGAATCTTAAACACGGTCTCTTTTAGGCTGCGGTACTAGGATCACAAGACTAAATTCTTTTATTGTACAATTCTTGCTTTAAAAATGCAGAAGTTATGATGCGAATGCACATGCAACATGCGCTTTATTAATTTTTCATCCTTATATATACTGAAGATGCATGTGTTAGTTAAGTGCCTATTGTGCGCATTGTGTTTGGGTTCTATTCACCCGTAATCTTCCATTTGGGCAGTTTAAATTTTCGAAAGAATTTTTAAGGCGTTTCGGGCGTCTTTTGGAGCCGAAATGATCTCGCTTTCCCAAAAATGACGTTCTCTTCCAACTACTCCAGGTAATAATCGCCTGAAATAATTCTGCAACGGGCTGCAACGTACTGTGTAAATAATGCTTAACACGATTAGTTGTTCCCATGTCTCCTTAGAACCTTTACTCAAGCCATGCTAATTGTTGCAAGTAGTCGCATTCTGTATCTGTCCTCGCTTCGGCGAGCGCGGCTTCGGCCGCTCATCTGTTTTTTCAGCAGCGTCCGCTCCGGCGGACGCAGTTGTTGCTGCTGCGACGAGCGTCTTTTCTTTCATTTTTCTCTTTCCTCTTATCTTTCAACTCTCCTCTATCTGCACGTGGCAGCGGTGGTGGCTTGGCTCGAGCCATTAGGCAGGCCCGTGCAATTTCCTTTTCATCCTTCTCTCAGTCGCAACAGCAACAACAGCGCGTAGCGCATGAAGGCACTTTCTGAAAACAATGTCTCCTGCTTCTCCATAACTTCCAAACTGTCCTTCAACTGCACGTATTTGGACTATCTACCTACTGCCCAGTTCCTGCCTGTGGCATTGAGCTTAACCATCAAAGCTGGATACTGATGATTTAACAGGAAGTTGCTAATTGAATTTTTTTTATTTGGGAACACCTGTTGATCTAAACAGATGGAAAAACGTTATATGTAGTCAGTTTACAAGCACAAGTGGCAGACCGCAAGAAGAGTGACGTATTTACTTCGGAACGCGTTACGGTGCTAGCGTAGACGAATTCCGCCCGTCTACTCCGCTCAATACAAACAAAACTGCACCGACGTCAATGAAGTAGGGGTCCATTGAATTGGGGAGATGGTTTTGGTTTTTTGAGGAAAGGGAATGGCGCAGTATCGGTATCAGCCGCCGCGGTGGCTCAGTGGTTATGGTGCTCGGCTGCTGACCCAAAAGACGCAGGTTCGATCCCGGCCACGGCGGTTGAAATTTCTATGAAAGAGAAATTCTAGAGGCCCGTGTACTGTGAGATGTCAGTGCCCGTTAAAGAACCTCAGGTGGTCGAAATTGCCGGAGCCCTTCACTACGGCGTCTCTCATAGCCCCAGTCGCTTTGGGACGTTAAACCCTATAAACCAGAACAAACATAAATCGGCGGAGACCTGGGCGGACACCTGAACCGCGCCGTTAGGAAAGGGAGAAAGGTGGGAGCGAAAGAAGAAAGGGAGAAAGTGGTGCCGTAGTGGAGGTCTCCGGAATAATTTCGACCACCTGGGGACCTTTAACGTGCGCTGACATCGCACAGCACACGGGCGCCTCTTGCGTTTCGCCTCCACCGAAACGCGGCCGCCGCGGTCGGGTTCGAACCCGGGTACTCCGGCTCGGTAGACGAGCATCTTACCGCTGAGCCACCACGGTGATTGTTAGGTCAGTATCAAGTTATTTAGTGTGATTCATAAGGTGAAACTGGAAGAGCGATCTTTGGTTGTTCGTTTATGGATAAATATAATTTACGGGGATGTATTTCGCCCTTGTGCTCCCGTAAGTCAGAAATGGAATTGAAGGTTGAGAGATTGCAATAGGTCTATCGCATAGATTTCTTATGAAATAATTTTTTATGCTAGTTTTGGAATGCCTTCAGCATAACATGCAGGCAGACTTGTCCATCAGCCTATTTAGTGTCTGCTGGCGAAGTTGGCCTATAGGAGTAGTGCCTTGCAAAGTTTATTGCTTAAGAAGCCTTGCTTTCAACATGCAGATGAAAAAGTGCCTAACCGCTAATAAAAGAGCACCTTATCAGCGAGCATTGACCCTAAACAACAGCATCTTGCGATTTCGTCTAATATTCGTGCTGACATTTGGTCAAAACACAATCTGAACAACTTTGTCGCTGTTTTGGAGGGTATAGAAGCTACCGCAAAATAAAAGTACAGTACTAGGCAATTTCTGCGCTCGCCACCAGTTTAGTGTCCGGATATTCGGTGCCAGGTGACGGACGCAAATCAGCGCGAAATGGAGTTTTAACAAAGGACTCGCTAAGGTAGCGTTTCCAAGTCTTTTCTTACGACACTTCTTCCCCATATTCTCTCAGTGTGTCCAGATTCACATGCCTTTGTATTTACAGGCAAAACAAAGTAGCAATACCCTTTCTGTAGTGCCGACGCGATCTGCCGTGCGCAAGGGGGTGGAACATATTCCTGATATTAGTAGGAAACGTTTCCATTTTTGCATAACTCGCAAGATTTCTGTGTGAGTTTTTACATAACTTGTCGAAACTGTGCGTAAATTTATTTAACCTAAATATATTATGTTTCTTCGTCATTTCGGAGCGCCATATTGTTATGATGCGGACAAATATTACACGATATCTTAGTGACTGTGATGGCTCAGTGGTTATAGTGGTCGGCTGCTGATTCTAATGGCGCATGTTTCAACTCGGGCGCGGCGGTCGCATATCGATGCATGCGAAATGCTGAAGGCTCGTGTATTATAGCCGGAGTCTTAGTAGCTATGGGGCGATAACCCCGCAAACAACTATCTAACCTTATTATATCATGTCAGACACTGCAAAAATAATTATGTAAGAATGCTCAATTGGGCAACATGCTTCCCAGTACATACACTGTCCTCGATTCCATCTCACAGGAGTTACAGAAGTAATATTCGTCAGGAGGCAAACAAGAAGTGACCTACTGGTCCCAAGCACAATGTGCCAAGCGATAAAAGTCATACGGCACATTCACGGCAACAAATTCGAAGTCTTAGTTGCCTACACTCCGGTCCCAAATGCTTCAAAAGCACTGTAAGTACTCAACTCATTTATAACTTCTTATTGTTCTTTCCAAAACATATATTCTAAGAATCTTTCCGTGCACTAATATTTTGTCTTTTCCTAATAGCGAAGTGTTTTACAATGTGATGACTATCTCAACAGTCCCGCGGCATCCACAGCCGAATGTCTTGAGCTATCAGACAGTGAAAGGTAAGGCATTAGTTCCCGCTGTAAGAACAATAAACGACCACAAATCAGGTGTATACGTGTTTTATTATACGAACATGAATGTTATACAGCGGTAAATAAAAGGGGCGTTTATAGTCGCCTTTAAAAAATACAGTTACCATGTGCCGCGCAAAACAAAGACTGATTGCTACGGAACATCTGGTCTCGATTCTTCTCGACATTCCGAATCTTCTTTTCTAGCTTCAAAACACTGTAGCGTGACCGAAGACGAGTACAAAAATGAACAGAAGGAACACCATGAGTGCTCACTTTTTAGTATGGCGACTAAGAGGCCTATTTGGGGAAGTATTAAGCCGAGTTAATTTCATTGGTTAAAGATATTATTCCACTAAAGAAATGCTCCTTCAACTTGTTGTATCGAGTGCGTTGCGACTCCAGTTTTTCTGTAGTCACTTGATTTTAAACGAAACAAATTTCGTGTGCTATAGGACAACGGGCGAACGCAACTGCGGCGCCGACGGGGGGCGCCTCTCGCGGCGAGGAACGCGCATGCTGTAGGATAAGCTCGCCCCAACGCGAGCTCCAACGGCCGCAGTCTGATCGCGGCGGCGGGTGATGCTGCGTTCTCAGTTTGATAAGACTGCCGATTTTAAGCGCAAATCATGGGATTGTCGACTGTGCAGGCATGCACATGTTATATTTCACCGTGAACTCGCTTTAGCCGCTCCAACCGCTTAATAGCGCATATCAGGCAGCAAACGTTGCATCGCGCGCACTAGTGTTTGTCAATTAGTGTAAAATTAATACTATGAAAAAAAAACTGAATGCATCAACAATACATATTGGTTCAGCACACGCCACTGGAGAATATAGAGCAAGTACTTGCGGTGCGAAAGGAAATGAAAAGATCAACCTGGCGTACTACCGCTCGGCTGTGTTCTATGAGCGACACTTTTCACTGTGACGTCTGACTAGTGCAACGCTAAATTTTTGTGCAAGAGAAAGTTTTTAGAAGTACATTGTTCGGAGCCCACCTGGCGCAGTTACTGCGCAATTACAAAGCTGATATTCGCTGATCTGCGAACAAGGCACACATGGCGGGCACTGCTACTGCCGAACCTGTTTCTAAATGCCGCCGCGGTGGCTCAGTGGCTATGGTGCTCGGCTGCTGACCCAAAAGACGCGGGTTCGATCCCGGCCGCGGCGGCTAGAATTTCTTTGGAGGAGAAATTCTAGAGGCCCGTGTGCTGTGCGATGTCAGTGCACGTTAAAGAACCCCAGGTGGTCGAAATTTCCGGAGCCCTTCACTACGGCGTCTCTCATAGCCTTAGTCGCTTTGGGACGTTAAATCCCACAAAAAAAAAACCTGTTTTTACATAAAGCTTTCTAGTCAGCGCAAAGTGCCCTCAAGAGTGTTTACATGAATCATTGAAAAACTTTGGGAGCGCGCTGAGGAATTATGAAAATAAAGATAGAGTCAACGGTTTCTCGCATCATGCCACAACGTCCTCTTTCAAATGACTTCAAAGAGCATTATTACTTTACTACCGGTCTGGCACACTCGATCGAAAGATACCACCACCTTTTTCAGTGGTCTCAAAAAATTTTAAAAATTCGCTTTTTGGAGTCAAAATTTGGCTTCGGCGGCATGGTATTCTTAGTGTTGGAGACACGAGAAAACTAGTGCCTCGTCTTCAGTTGAAAGCTTTTCAATTAATTTTAACTTGTAGCGTGCCATCGTGGTCCGGCAACCGAAGACGACGACTGTCCCAGTACGCCTGCCAAGCACGCGCAGACTGGATTTTCATGGCTGCTTAACTGCAAGGCCGGCGCAGCGCTGTTCTGTCCCAGCCTGGCTGAGCGCGTCCAGCCGAATATATTTGTGGGGACCTGACGATGACTGGTGCCCACGATTCGTCTCCACAAATTTGGTGACTCCGGACTTCGCGTCTTCGTTCTCAGCTCCTGCCCTGCGCTTTGCATCAGCCGCTTCGCTAGGCCTGCCACTACCCGGATCTCGAGACCCCGCCTACCTTCCATCGTGTAAGCCCTGGCCGTGGATCCCTCCACCCATTTACCGTCTCGGTCGCCTCACACGCTGCCACTTCATGAGTCCGCGGTCTCCGCCCTCAAGCTCCCCGACTTCTAGTCATCGGACACGGAACTTTGGTTCCTCACCATCGAGGCCTTGTTCCGCCAGCACCGCATCACGTCACAGGTGACCGTGTTCGACCATGTCATTGGTGCGCTCACGCCTGCTACTGCTGCGGTTGTTCGCGACGTCCTGCGCTCTCCGCCTGTCGATCGCCCATACGATCATCTCAAACCTATGCTCATCCAGAGAACTACTGAAACGGAGCCGCGTCGGCTGCAGCAGCTCCTTACCTCAGAAGAGCTCGGAGATCGCAAACCTACCGAGCTGTTGCGTCGCATGACCGCCCAGGCTGGAGACTTGGCTACTTCCCACGACAGCGCGCTCCTGCGGGAACTCTTCCTGCTGCGCCTGCCTCCGCAGGTGCGCATGATCCTGAGCGCGTCTTCGTCTCAGACCCTGGTATCCCTGGCTACGCTGGCGGATAAGATCATGGACGTCAGCTTTCCCTCTGTTGCAACACTTCATCGCCCTCCTGCCCCTCAGCTATCGAGCCCAGCTCCTGACGATTGCTATACCCGTCTCATTGCTACTCATGAGGAGCTAGCCCGGCAGGTGGCGCAGCTTACAGCGGAAGTTGGAGCCCTTCGTGCTCGCCGGCCGCATTCGTCGTCTCCACTCCGCCTAGCAGCCCCAGTTTTTCTGACAATCGTTCTCCGCACCCGACGACCCTTTGCTGGTTCCACCGCCGATACGGCTCTCGCGCACGCCACTGCCGCCAGCCCTGCTCCTTCGCGGGAAACGGTCCGGCCGAACACTGAAGGCGGCCGGTGTTCTCGGCCTGCGATCCAGTCGCCTTTTCCACGTCACTGATCGTGTAACCAAAGTCCGCTACCTCATCGACACTGGTGCCGAGATCTGTGTTCTTCCGCCTACGTTGGCTGAGCGGCGGCGTCCTTTACACTCTCCTCCTCTGACCGCAGTCAACGGATCCACCATGCGGACATACGGCCAGAAGTCGGTAACGCTTGACCTCGGACTCCGCCGTACCTTTCGCTGGGTATTTTTTATCGCGGACGTGCGCACGCATATCATCGGCGCCGACTTTCTATGGCACTACAGGCTCCTAGTTGACATGCGGCAAAACAGAATACTGGATTCAGAAACAAGCCTAGTCGTACAAGGCGTCTCTTGCCGCGCTCCACCACTCCGGCTCCTCCAGGCGCACAGCACCGTTTCCGACCCTTGGTCCAGCATCCTTGCTGAGTTTCCAGATGTCTTCCGACCCCCGTCCCTCCAAGCGCCAGTCGCTCACAACGTGACATCATATTGTGACGACTGGGCCTCTCGTGTTTGCTCGCGCTCGTCGCCTCACACCGGATCGCCTCGCTGTCGCCAAACAGGAATTTGAGCATATGCTAGAGCTTGGCTTCATCCGCCCCTCCTCCAGACCTTGGGCGTCGCCTCTCCACATGGTGCCCCAAAAGACCGGCAACTGGCGGCCGTGTGGCGATTACCGGGCCCTCAACAAGGCCACAGTCCCTGACCGCTTCCGATTCCCCACATCCAAGATCTTACACCGGCTCTACATGGCTGCACAGTCTTCAGCAAAGTCGATCTTGTGAAAGCATATCATCAGATTCCTGTGGAACCGTCGGATATCCCGAAGGCCGCCATTATTACACCTTTTGGCATGTTTGAATATCTGAGGATGCCTTTCGGTCTTCGCAACGCGGCCCAGACTTTTCAGCGTTTCGTTGACCAAGTCCTACGCGGTTTGACGTGCTGCTTTGCCTATCTTGACGACATTCTCGTCTTCAGCCCTACGGCGGAGGCCCACAAGCTCCACCTGCGTCAAGTGCTCGAAAGACTCAGCCGCTTTGGTCTCGTGGTCAACGGACCGAAAAGCGAGTTCGGCGTTGCTGAGTTGGACTTTCTAGGCCATCGCGTCAACGCCCATGGCATTCGTCCCTTGCAGGCCCGTGTCACCGCCATCAGTCAGTTTCCCCGGCACACCACCACCCGACAACTGCGCGAATTTCTTGGCCTCGCCAACTATTATCGGCGCTTCATTCCTCGCTGCGCTGCAATACTGCAGCCTCTCCACAACCTTCTCTTGGGCCACAGCAAGCCGACCGCTCTTGTTGCTTGGACCGATGCCGCTGACCGCGCATTCAGCGGCATCAAAGCAGCCATTGCCGGAGCGACGCTGCTGGTTCATCCTAAATGTGACGCGCCCACGTCCGTCATGGTTGATGCATCGGACACTGCTGTCGGCGCGGTCTTGCAAGAGTTCGTCGCTTGTGTTTGGCAGCTAATTGCCTTCTTTTCCAAGAAGCTTGCGCCCCCTGAACGCAGCTACAGCACCTTCGGCCGAGAGCTACTAGCAATATATTCAGTCGTGAAGCACTTCCGACATTTCAAAATTTCGAAAAAGCGATTACGTTCGGCGCTGTGGCTCGAAAAAATTTTGCTCCTTGTGCGTGGCCAGCGCGTTTTAAAAGATCCCCAGGTGGTTGAAATTTGCCCGGAAACCTCCACTGTGGCCCCTGTTTACATCTTTCTTCTTTTCTTCTTTCATTCGTTCCTTTATCCTTTCCCTTACGGCTCGGTTAAGGTGTCTACCGAGATATGTGAGAGTTTACTGTGTTATTTCCTTTCCCCAAAACTATTTCCACAATTTTTCTAGTTACCTGCACTGGAGGGGCTGCTTTGCCTGCACGCTTTGGAATGCGCATGTATTTTCGCACGATGCAGCAAAGATTTGTACAGGCATAGCAGCTAGGGTAATCGCGTTTTTGAAATTCTAAAAACTGATATTGCTATTACTAACGACCGGCTACGAATTTCTCATTGCACCCAGTTGCCTCTCTGTGATAGTCACAGGTTAGTTATTGGAAATCAGTCAGGCAGTTTTCTACTTAAGACAGTTCACCGGCTTTGATCGGCCAAAGCTTGTAAGACTATGACGCAAAAGCGATATTTTCACCCCGAAAAGCCTATCTTTAAAAATTTTTGACACTCTTCCCTGAAACATCTCGTATATCTTTCCTCTCCTCCCAGGTAAAAATATCCTGAGTGTTTGAACTGGTTTATGGAAGTTTGTTCCATCTGGTATAAACTGGGACGTCGCTCCTCAGACAATTCGATTACGTAAGATATTTTTATTTAAAAAGGTTGTTTTTTAAGAACACTACGACAACGGTATGCGAAGTCTCAGAATCAACCGTTAACTGCCACCTGCCAGGGTAGCAGGGTGGGTGGGGACTTTAATGTTGATAGAAAGGCAAGCGGGAATTTCTTACCACTTATGTGGGAGAACATCCCGTTCCTCTCTTTCATAACACTCCCGAGGCTGTGATAACCTCGCGAAATACTTGCGCAGACCTCGTCTTTGAGAACCAGGCATTGGCGCAGCAAGCCGAGCATATATCCAACTATTTCTCCGTCCACAAAGCTTCCTTCATGACGATCAATCAGCTGATGAGCTGCGCCCAAATTTCGCATTAATAAATAACGTCATCATCACCAATTTTTTGTTATCCTTATGCTCAACAACCACCCAATGCTTTGATCACGTTCTTATACCTGCATAAATTTCTTAGGCTCGCGGTTTGCTGGTTCGCCAGCAAAACTTCAGGCCTTGAACAAAACACGCGACAGCTGCATCATGGTCGCATTTTTTTGCTTGTCGGCACTGCAGCCGCAAGTCGCCTCATTTAGGCACTTTCTACCGTAAAATCCTCCACTACGTCAACTATGACCATGCGGCAAGTGCGGACAAGCAAAACAGCCAGAACCTAACCCAAAAATCTACAATCAGTAGCGTTTATAATTTAGCACGGCGGGGTGTTGACCGTCCAGGGCGTCACCTCAGGCGCCTGAGACTACTTCTTATTTCATTTATTTATTATTTGTTCATTTGTAGATTCTGCAATCCCAAAACAGTGATTTTAGCAGTTGTAAAAGTGTGGTTTAAATGATTTCATGTACCGAAAAATTGCACTGAATACTAGTTATACGATAGAAAGCCCTAAGAACACACAAGGCACAGCGGGGCTCGACATCAACAAATAAATAAAAAGTCAAATTATCCCGCACAGGGTTGCAGGAGCGCACTATTAAATAATACAGGAAACAGTAAACTTGATAAAAATGCAGGTAATGTATGCGTGTCGTGCTTATATAAGGGCGCATCGATTTTTAAATGTCTTTGTGCGAAAAGAATTAAAGAATTACAACTGAGAATTCGACCGCTTTCAGTACAAAGTTGTAAAAACTATGATTCGCTTGATTTCTCTCACTTTAGTTTCGGGCTGCGCTAGCTTGTCTACTACGCGGGCTGTATTGCCGAAGCGATCCGGCAATACTTTCTCCGCTTGTCACTTGGTGGCGATGGCGTCTAAGCGATTGCGGTGGCTCCTATCGAAGGCCCATTGCCCCATATTGTTTCTTTAAGGCGGTATAATGAGACTCCAGTTTATGTCATTCCCTGGTTTGCTTCACTTTTCTGCCACTGCGATGCCAACTGCGTGATTAGAGATGGTCCCAACGTTAAATTCCAAAGAAGACCACAAAATATTCCGTCCTATTGCTCTGTTGTTAGCCATGTTTTAGCATAATGCGATGAGTGTCGCACTCTTGTTATCCGGAAGGTCGAGCCACGGGAACAGAATGCATCTGCCAAAGTTAAGCCGGGAAGCATGACGCAGGACTTACCTATTACTTCGCGCAGGAACATAATGAGGAGAGAACAAATCTTTCGGCGCAAGTACCTCGGCTTGCAAAAGAAAGAATCTGAGAAAGAACAGGGTTTATGGAAAATGAAGCAGCCTTGACCGGCTGGAGAAACGCTACAGAACAATTCACATCAGATGTCGACGGTAATTTATAAATTGGGGGTTCTACGTTTGGAAGTGGGTAATGAGCTATGAGTCACGGCGTAGTCACTTCAGACCATCTGGGTTCTTTAATGTTCGATAGCGTCCCGCGGACGTTTCTGTGTTGCGCCTTCATTTGATATACGGCCTCCTTGCCGGGATCACACCCGTGATCTCGGGATGTGTAACCGAACGCCTAAGCCACTGATTAACCGCAGTGGGTCGAGCTTTTGCACTCGTGCGAGAAAGTAGCAGCAGTCTGTCCTTCATTTTGTACTCAATTACTGCAACCTTGTTCAATATTAAGCAGACGCAAGCGGTAACCAATCAGGGCAAATGCTCTATATAAACAGACCTGTAACACAGAAATCGCGAAACACACCGCTGCCTTTGGTTCTGGTTTTCTTTAAAGCACGCCCCTACTCATGAATGAACTGAAGGTGAATTTTAAGGCAGAGTCCTTAAAATATTGGAGGTGGCTTCTTCCACGTAGTCGCTTGACTTCATGTAGCAGAATTAGTAGATTATGATGTAGCATGTAGTAGTATCATGTAGCATGTAGTAGATTATGATAGCAGAATATTCATGGTTGTGCAATGTGATATAGCCAGAGATGGTCATCTTAACAATGGTACCATCTTAGTAACGGACCCATAACAGTACCATACTGCTCCCAAAAATACATGCATCCGAAAGCTGATTTGCTCAGTGTTCCCAATGAGCACTAATCAAAAGGATCGCTTACAACAAACCTGCTTGTGACGGCACGGGCATTACCTGAAAACAGATTCGAAGCTGATTTTCATTAACTTGTTTCCAGGGGAAAATCGCATTCGAAATGCTGCTCTCTTAAAGCGATGCTTTGTATTGCGCGTCTTTCCGACAAAATAAAAGTATCAGAAACGCTTTCAAGAGAACAGTCCCGTGTGCATAAACGCCCGGACTAAGCATGGTGTTTAACTAACAGCTCACATACTTGTCTGGGAGACATAACAACGACATTCGGATCGCAGGCTTCAAAATCACACGTAGGCCTGACAGTTGAAAAAGGGGCCCCTGCTGGCTAATGCTTTCCTTGATTGTATTCTCCTTGGTTAGAAAATAAAAAGTAAAGTACCCTTGGACAAAATATACAACACTAACCAAGGACATGGTACGTAAACTCGCAGCAAATTCGTCATAGAGATGTCACGCTGAAATATCCCGTAGTATGCGGGACTAATAAAAAAATAAAAAAATTTCGCTGTTTCTTAATATGCCCCGTCTCTAGCCTGTTTGAAGTTGTTTTTTAGGCAGTTTCAAAAAATGACACGCTTGATTATTACGCTTAGTTTGGAGGATTTAGTTTCCTAGGGACATCTTTGTTTTGTAGTAGAACCTAAACGGTAATTATTGACCGTGATGTTCTTGAAACCTCACGAAGAGAGCATAAACGAGGTTTCATGAAAAACGCGGAGTGTTGTGTCATTTTTTTTCTTATGCACAATATAGGTGGAGCAATGTATTCTTTCAAGATCTTGTATGCTGACCACTTCAATGGTTGCTTTATCCTGGTTTCTTACAATAAGCATCACAGAAGAGGTGAGTTTAATCCACGACGGTTTTAGCACCGGCCAGTAAAAGTCTCCCGACTCAGTTCATTTTCATCGACATTACAAATTTCCTAATATTTACAAACTGCTCTTAAAATACTTATAACCGAATTGTTGTATTGCCATCTTCTCCTCTTGGTTAGATCATGCCGGGAGCCGTACCGTTGATAGAGCCTGAACAAAGTAAAAAAGTTATTTCAACTCTTTCACCGAACTTCGACTACATTTTGCCAAAAGATCAATTCATTTTATCCACTTAGCATCCACGGTCGTGTTTTTCAGGTGGGAGCGTAACCGTGAGTTCGGAAACGCCAATAGCCTTGTTATATATCCGCAATAAGGTGCGACAAGGAAAGCTTTTCAACGTAACAAAGTACCTGACTATCGCTGCATACGTTTTAACACATGCGACTTCATTCAAACTGTAGCAAGCAGGATCATTTCTTTTTTTATACATAAGCTGTGCTATCTGCTTTTGCGTTCGGCAAGCCAGTGGAACGCGCAAGGAGCCACACCTTCGTGTGGCGCATGCTACAAGTGTCGCTGCTGAAATCGACCTAAGTACCGAATGCTGCGATCAGGAAACAGGTCTTGTACACGTCGAATCAATATGAGTGAACACATGACCTCTTCGCCTCCGCGTTTCTCAAAGCACTGCGACCGACAGCCGACGAGAATGGGAGGCACCAGGGCCATGTCTGGAAAGAACACCCGGCTTTGCTTCATGGACATGCGTCTTTGCTGGCGATTCGTGCCATCTCTCAGCGACTGCGGTCCACGAAGTCTGGAGGCCATGCGCTCCCGTGTTTCCTATGAAATTGCTTCTAGCTGTACATATGAATGAATAAGTCCAAACGATGACTCCGTAGAACTATCTAGTCGCTGAAGAGTGAAAACCTGTTCAACAAAACCTTCGCAACGTTACCCCAGGCGCTGAAGTTTGCCTTACTATTGCGCAGTTCGCAATGTTTTCTTCTTACTTCCAGTTAGTTCATCGCTTACTTCTACAGCAGCCGCATGTGCACCGCCGTAATTATGAGGTACGGATGAAGCAGAGCACAATGTAGGTTAAACAGGAAGGAATGTAGTATACATATCAACTATAGGAACACAAATGACGAAAGCAATGCAAAACTGGGGTTTAACGTCCCAAAGCGACTTAGACTATGGGGGACGCCGTGCGCAGTGCTTCGGAAAATTTCGACCACCTCTGCAACGTACACTGACATTGCACAGCACTGGAGCCTCAACTATTTCGCCTTCATAGAAAGGCGACGCGGTGGCCGGTATGGAACCCGCGTCTTTCGGGTCATCAGCAGCAGCCAGGCCACCATAGCAATTGCACCACCGCGGCGGCCGAATAACCAGTTAAGAAACAAGAAAGCAGAAGGAGCGAAGTCGCTCACCACTATAGAGCAATTTCCAACAACTTAAAGGTTAAAGGTTATGAAGATAAAATCTAAATTAATTGTAGAGGAGGAAAAAATGCTGTTAAGCGCTCTGAATAGGCATTAGGCAAAATGGAAGGACGGCGATAGATATCTGCTCGAAAAACTATCGCAGTGGCTCAATAGTTCAGGCGTAGGGCTAACAAGGTCATGCTGGCGGGGTCAAATGCTGCCTTCTGTTGCCGCGTTACAAATTTAGAGGCGAAATACCAAAACTATCGTGTGGTTTGCAAAGGCAGGGTGCGTCACCTAACACTGTGAGCTCAAACTCATCCGGGTTTCGCGCTATGGCGTCTCTCATAGCAGACGAGCAACTTTATGATGTTAAATTCCGCACATTTAACTATGCCTGGCTTTTTTTGAATTCCCGGATGTAATAAAAGGATCCCTTTTACATGACCAACACATTTCAGATTGATCTTTTTCGCCGCCATTTTTTAATCTGTTTAAGCAGCTAATAAAACTTAGCGTTTCATTAAATGAAGTTCATGTTTGAAGAAATATCTCACAACGAAAAATATCAAACAAAAATAAACAACTCCCAATTTAAATTAAAGCCCAAGCTTGGGCGGCGCGTAAAGCTGAATGTTTGCGGTTCCGTAGTTTTGACTCGATATGTGGAGCCGGAAATTTGGACATTTAAGTATCCATGATCGTGCCGAGCTGCCCACTTGCGTGAGCTTTTTGAGAGCGTGTGTACTATTTGCTAACTCGCTGCACACTTGCACTAATGACCCTAAATCGACGTGCAGTGTTTCGAGCACAGCGTCCCATCTGGGCATCTTCCATGGCCTCGTAGCGCTTACATTTACTTATCCAAACATTCAACCTAATGGGGACGAAAAGATCATCGCAAGGAAATCTTTCAAAATTCAGTGGAACGCCAATAAAAATTTACCAATGTTTCATTGTACTTCAACAACAGCTCATTTCGCCATCGTGCGTTTCACGCACCTGCTGCAAAGCCATCCACGGAGCGCAATGCATGTCACGGTTCCGCCTCGCCGTTGGATGTGGAAGGTATGTCCACGCCAGTGAAGTTCGCGGTGCTGTACATCGTTTGCCGCATCCGGTTCGCGTTAGTGGAATGCCCATTACGTTCTTTCTCTTGGGCCCTCCGCACAACCGCAGAGAAAGGGTGAACTCAACCCAGCGGGTTACGGGGGGCGCCGGATAGCGGAGGATTACGGGAAAGGTCAAACTCCCTTCAGGGAGGGATTCATTAGGTCGCATACTGTGTGCACGTGCGTGCGGTGAGGCGGACCCGCGTCACAGTGCGTGGCTTTTGTCAAATGTCTGCAGCGGCGTGCGTTGACAGCTTGAAGCGCGGTCAACAGGATATTGCCACGCTAGCGGCAGGCATGAGGAGCGACGATGCTGAACAGATGGGTTGAAGTGACTGTCCTTGAACTTGGGTCAACCGGACGTTGGGAAAGTGAGTGTTCGCAATGCTCGCAGCAGGAAAGCATAATTATCCGAAATCGTGATGGTAGAAAATGTATATATGTGTACGTTGTCGCGATGAGTTACCTTCTTTCCCCAATCATTGGTTGGTTGTGTTATCCTTTCCGAATTGTTTATTGGTGATGTTTTCCTTTCCCCAATAAGTTCTTGGGTGGATGTTTGTGCAGTACCTGATTGGTTATTTTCCCCACCGAGGGCGGGGACGTAAGGTATAAAACCAGCTGTTTCGGCAGGACCGAAGGCTGGTTTCGTCACGTAGAACTACGAGCCAGTCGCGTGTAAATATGTTTTCTCCTTGCTTGCATCTTTCTTTATGCTTTTAGTTGTTATAAGAAGTTAACCTCTCCAGAAGTGTCTTCTTGCAATGTGATTGAGCAATCCGAATCTGCAAGACGTCAAGCATCCTTCAGTAATCATTATCATCAACCCAATTTCCCTCTACGAGATCCAAGAGAGGGAATATCAACTGGCGCAGTCAAGACAGGATTTCAACTGGCGCAGCCGTAGAGGGGACTTTAACTACGCCGTTCATCAAGCCACCACTAATGCAGACGCGGTGACAGTTTGCTCACGTGGAGTCCGACCTGGACCGTTCATTTCTCAGCGCTTGACTTCTGACCCTGTGATAACGCTCCCTGCAGCTCTTGCCAATATGGTGCTAATAGGTGTCCATGAAAGCATTATGCACTGCTTGTGGAGTTAGTGAAATAATATCTGTTCCAGCCCATAGAGAATGCATGTTTCTTCATCTGTGCTTGATTTTTAGTAATGTGGGTTGCGCGGCCATAACGAAACGTTTGCTTTCTTTTTTTCGCACGACACTATTTTCAGCAAATGTTTTTGAGCATGACATTCTATGTCAAAGCCTTGAAAATAGAACAATTTTTTTTCAACTAGAACGGCTCAGGCGATGCAGGCTGCAATGGCTTAATGAAGAGAAACTGTTATCATTCCGAGCTATGCAGTATTTTCTGGTTTGGTTTACGGGGGTTCAACGTCCCAAAGCAACTGAGAGTGTGGGGAACACAGTAGTGAAGGGCTCAAGAAATTTCGACCACCTGGGGTTCTTTAACGTGCACTGACATCGCACAGTACACGAGCCTCTGGAATTTCGCTTCCATCGAAATTCGACCGCTGTGGCCAGCATTGCACCCGTGTCTTTCGGGTCAGCAGCCGAGAGCCACAACTACTGAGCCGCCGCTTGGACGCAGTGTTTTCTAATATCAAACATATCCGGGCGGTGTACATTGGTAAGCGCGACATTCTGCCACTTTGAGTAGCTTTTTTCTGCCAGGTCAACTGACTCAATATCTATTAGTGCTCATTTATTGCCCATGTTTTCCCAGTTAGTTTGTTAGTTTTCCCAGTCAAAAATTATCTTATAAGTTTATAAGTTTATAGTTTATCTTATAATTATCTTATTATCTTATAAGTTTTGATGAGGTGCAAACTGCATTCTAGGTGCGACGAAACTTCGGTCCGTGTTTAAAAATCGTAGGGTGCTCGAAAATAATCGAAAGCGTTCTACGACATTACGTATTACCATGCATAGTCTTGCTTCACCTCCTAGCAACACTCAAATAATTAAATTTTTCCACAGCTTGCCGGCTTCTCCAGACGAGCAGCACGGTGGATAGACGCATTCCCTTCATGTGCCTGAGAGTCTACAATGAGAATTGCCCTCAACCTAGTGTTGAAATTTACCTGCCAATTTGTCGGCAGGTATTCGCGTATAATAAAGGGCCGAGAAGATGAGCCTCTAATTGATATGGCGTGCTTCTTCACGTGATGTACAGAGAATAAAACCTGTGTAAAAATGCCTCATTATTTTTCGCACCCACGTTCAATGACCTTATAATTGCACAAATGGGGTAATAGAAGTCTACTGTATTTTTGGAGGGACCATATTGTAGATTTCTCAAGGGCAGAAGTGCGAGGAATGGAATAGAAATAAATGCAATATTACTAAATAATAACAGTCATAAGATATAGGCACCAAATGTGTAGGAGGGTAAACTTTATTTATTAAGAAAAATAAAACCTTTTCCTGAGGCGCTGGTCAGCCCATTCTCAGTAAATTTTATGCAGGCCACTCTTCTTTCGGTGCTGCTAGGGCTATCTTCTAAGATTTCATTTTTCAATCAAGAGGTTTCAGGCACCAATTCAGCGTAAAACCTGGCGTTCTGCCTTCACTGTCCGTTTTGAGGGGGAAATTAGCTGCCGACTAGAGTTCAGACGTGTGTGTGGTGGTTGCTTAATTGAACCTTGGTGATATGATAAGGAATTAAGTAAACTGTACACGTGGTAATATGCGAAATAGAAGTTTTCATAATTAAGTTAACGAAAGTGCAGTAGAGAGTAATGTGTTCGTCCGTTAACATGTAGTTTAGCTGGTTGGTTGGTTTATGGGGTTTAACGTCCAAAAGCGACTCAGGCTATGAGAGACGCCGTAGCGGAGGGCTCCGAAAATTTCGACCACCTGGGGTTCTTTAACGTGCACTGACATCGCACAGTACACGGGCCTCTAGAATTTCTCCTCCAAAGAAATTCAACCGCCGCGGCCGGGATCGAACCCGCGTCTTTCGGTTCAGCAGCCGAGCACCATAACAACTGAGCCGCCGCGCTGGGATATAGTTTAGCGATATGTGAATAAGTGCAGTGGACCAAAGCGATGGTAGTGAGGTACAAGTTAAAGTAATTAAGTCAAAGAAACTTAATAAGAAGAGTGTCCTTAAACCTGTAGTTTGGTATTTGCTAACGTGGAGGGGAGAGGAATGTAGGGACGTGATAACCAGTGAGATAGTATTTAGAAGAACTAATTGAAGTTGAGTGTACAGCGGCGTCACGTGACAGTATTTTTGACCTCGGCTTGTAACGCCCTGGGAGGTCCTTGATTTCGCGCATGGAGCATCACGAAGGTGCATTTCACCCCGCCGACGGTTTATGCGCGGTGCCTCCTACGCCGGAAAGTTAAACGACATCGCGCGTGACGTCAGCCAGTTGAGTGGTGGATTAATTGTCGCGTATACATGTGTTGCCGGCGGTTCGCTGTGAATCGTGTGCCGTGTACTTGTGCTGGATCGTTGTGTGAGTCGTGTGCTTGGCCGTTGTAGACGAAGCCTATGTTGGTCATTCCCTCAGGCAGACCAAGACAGTGAGTTGTTCATCCTTGGGAACTAGCCGTGCTCGGGTCAAGGTGGGTTCACGCGACGGACCATTGGCCTGCAGACCAGGTGTCATGTGGTGCACCACTTCATCTCCATGAGGTTCACGCCTTGCCAATCATGTTGATAAATGCCGCACCGCGAACGTCTGTGTGAACGCTTGGCTAAGTTGAGGATCGTAGCCGCTGGCCGTAACTAGGCCTGCCCAGGGCCTTCTTTCCCTTGTTCGGACAGCGGACCTCGCGGAGCGCAAAAGTACTTTATGTGACGCTTGGCCCACGAGCGAATGATATGGCATGTAATTCGTCTTTACGGAAGCAGGTGTGGTCCGAGCGAATGCTTGAACTAAAAAGCGCGGCAACTCGGCTGACATGGATGCGTAATAGCTGTTAATGATCGTCCGTAAGAGCTCCGACTGGGTCCGTCTCCGATACCAGGCTTCTTGCTCGCAGCGGGCCAGGGACGCTACACAGTTTGGGATTCCATCCCGCTGCGGGCCAGTGGCAGCCACTCTGCAGTCCGGACGTGGCCCGCGATCCGCGGGCCGGGATCGAACCTACGTATTTCGGGTCAGCAACCCAGCGCCTTAGCTACCAAGGCGCCACGGCCGCCTTTTATCAAGTAAGGAGTTTTGTGTAATGCAGGAAATATTTGACTTTAATGCCCCTGAGTGGCTGATCAGCTGTGACTTCTGCTGAACCGAAATTAGCGTGTTCGTGAATTACCGCGCTACACTTGAATATTCTTTAGAAGAAAAACTTCAATTAAATTACATTTTTGGTTGTTTTTTGTAGTTGAACATCCCGAAGCGACTAATGCTATGAGGGGCGCTGTAGTGGGGGGCTCCGAATAATTTCGACCACTCTAGCTCTTTTGATGCGCATTCACATCTAAGAGCACATTGGCCTCCAGATTTTGGCCTTCATCGAAATGCGGCCGCCGAGCTCGGCATCGAACTCGCGTCTTTCGGGTCAGCAGCCGCATACCATAGCGTACTATATTAGATTTTGGATTATGGCAAGGAACCCGGGCGTACTCTAAAATAATTCAACGCCACCCAGTGAAGCGTGTCTATTTTACCAATTATTGGCGTACTGTGAAAAAGCACATACACCAATTATTCTGTATTTCTTTTCTGACAGCTTGCCGGCTTCTTCAGACAAGCAGCGAGGTAGATCAACGAATCCTATTTATGTGCGATAGTCTACAAAGAGAAAAGAGGCTCCAATAATTTTGCGACATGCCTTGGATGTCAAAGCACGCCGCTCCACGAATATTGTCCGGCAAGAATTTCTTTGGTGAATACAAGGGGGGTACTGCGCACAAAAAGACAAGGACAAGAAGATAACACAACAAGCGCAGACTCGCGACTAACTTTATTTGAAAACACGACACTCCTTTTATAGTTTCAAAACTGTCACATCACACACATGATGAAACCAAAAACCTGTCTTCATTGTGATACAGTTTGAGAGAAGAGTCACTTACGCAATCTTTATCCTTCTGTTTATCAATCTTTATCCTTCTGGCGCGGAAGGCATCTGATGAGGACCAGGAGCGGTGCCTACTAGATGGTGTTGACAGCCTTCTACGGACTGCTGCTAAGCCTCGGAGGTCTGCGAGTGGGAGCACTTCACGCCTCAAGACATCAGTAAAAGAAGTTGTCTCTTTCTTCAAAGACAACGGCTTGGCCCTTCTGCAAGCTGATAAAGAGGGACGCTTCGTCGTCCTGCCTTCGGGGATGTTTGGTGAAAAAGCTGCTCAAGCAGTCGAGAAGAACTTTGTTCGGAAGAAGGTGAAACCGTCAAAGGTAAAGACCCAAGCTTCTGTGCTGTGCAAGGACCTTGCTTTAGATAAATTGTCGAGAGCAGTTATTAACTCCAAGCGCGATAGCTTAGAACTGTTTTTCACTGTAAAAACACATAAGGTTGACAAGCCCTTTAGGTGCATAGTAAGTGAAAAAGGTACTTGGCAGCGTGAAGTAAGTGTGTTTATTCAAAAGTGTCTGAAATTGGTGGTAGTGGAAGACCCATTCTTAACTAGGAACTCGGATGATATTGTCGCCTACCTACAGGATGCTCCGCCTGTAGGCTACGCCTTTTCAATTGACGTTGAAAACCTGTTCTTTTCAATACCCCACGATGCCCTGTTTTGCGCCGTCAGGTCTTGTATTGAAGATAGGGGTGTAATAGCTTTTCAGAATGCCTGCGGTATAACGCTGAACAATTTTATGTCTTTACTTGAGTTTTATCTTGGTTCTACCTTTGTATCTTTTAACGATCAGGTCCTTGTTCAGCGCAAAGGAATTTGCATTGGTTCCTGTGTGGCACCTGTACTAGCTGACATCTTGTCCAGCATTGACCGTGATTTGGTGCGCTATTTTGACGATGAGACTACTCTGAAAATATTTAGGTATGTTGATGACTATTTAGTGTTTCTTAAAGATCGACCTGGCGCGACGCACACTGTGATTGTGGAAGAATTTTTATCGATTTTCAGACAACATGGGAAGGGTCTAACCTTTACTCACGAGTTACCGGAACATGACAAGCTGCAGTTTTTAGATATTAACCTGACTATAACACCAGATCACGTTTGCTGGATGTACTTACCACGTGCACGGAAAGACCTGTTGCCGTTCAGGTCAGCACATTCCAAGAATGTTAAACGGGCTATCGGAACCTATTGCCTGCAGGGCGCCTTGTCTAAGTCTTGCGCTCACCTGGTGCACGAGAGCCTCAATAATCAGGTAATTAGGATGACGAAGGCTGGTTTTCCTGCTTCAATCATTGTTCCAGTGGCAGAGAAGCTTCTGGGCAAACTGAAAAATAGGACGTGCCGGGATAGTGGCCGTTCTGAGGAAATGAGGCCAGCGGTTCTACCGTATATTCACAGAATTTCCCACAACTTGAAGAACGTGGCGAAACGGTACGGCGTGCCGGTAGTTTTTACCGCCCCATGCAAGTTGGCCTCATTGTGCCCTCAGGTCATGTCCGTAGGGAAGAGGAGAGCAGATTGCGAGAAGCGTCATGCCACTCGTTTTTTCAGGTGCCAGACGGGTGTCGTTTACCAGATTCCCCTCACCTGTGGCAGGGTATACATCGGTCAGACAGGCCGATTTCTGAATGAGCGCTTAAGAGAACACCAGCTTTCCATGAAATCAGGGACAGGGTCGAATTTACCCCTGCATTGTGGCGCATGCCCGGATGCTACGCGCAATAACCCTTGCCTGCCTTTGCTGACAGATACAAAAGTTTTGAGGAGGAGCCCTGACCAGGTGGCGCGTGAGTTGGCGGAGGCATTTTGCATCAAACAGAAGGATAAAGATTGCGTGTGTGATGTGACAGTTTTGAAACTATAAAAGTAGTGTCGTGTTTTCAAATAAAGTTAGTCGCGAGTCTGCGCTTGTTGTGTTATCTTCTTGTCCTTGTCTTTTGTGCGCAGTACCCCCCTTGTATTCACCATGATTGACCGACTAGCCCAACAACGTACGCTTTTAAAGAATTTCTTTAATGCCATTTGTAGAAGATTAGTTACCTCTAGTCAAAAATGTAATTTCAGCATCTTCGCGCCTTTCCCTGTCCTCTCGTCATTTTTTTCACGCTTGAAGGTCAGCGCTCCTCCCCTGGCCCCACCTCCGGAGGGCGGAGCTTCCTGAACTGCTGCAGCTACGCCGCTTATTGACCGGTGCCGTGGTAGCTGCCTGACGTCTGAAAGGATCTAACCATAGCCACCTCTCAGCTTGTATACAGAGGTGCGTGGATCAGAGGAGTGTGCGAGCATAAAAAAAGTCGCCAAGAATGGCTCCCCAACTTTAATGCGTAATTGTGGGTCCTCTGCTGAGTGCAGAAGTGTATTGCTTGGCTTAGGTTCTCATGGCATCGCAGTGCAGTGATTGAGTCAGTTGATGTGCTCTACTGAGAAGGTGTTTCAGAGCCCCTTTACTACAATATGTTCGAAATGCAGTTTCAGTACATACTTTTCGCTAAGCATGCTATTGGCAGATTCAGCTGAATAAAAGAAAAAAAAGCGGACATCAATACCGTCATCACGTTGGCGCGGCAGCATTGCCAAGATGCATCGCTCAAACTCCTTCTTGTTCGCCATGCAAGTTACGCTTAATTTGCTGCTGACCTTCTGCATGTAATTCGTCAACACAGTTGTTCTGGGTGCGCGTGATCCTGGGACATGGCGGCCCGCAAACCCGTCCTTGTTCGCCATTCAGGTAAGGAAGCGCTTCGGCAAATCCTTTCGTAGCAGCAATGTCTCTCTACTTTTACTTCCGTGCCCACAGCCTTTGCTTCAATGTTTCTGTGATCTGTCGGTTGTTTCTTGGCAATCCTTGTAGCTTCTAGCAGGGAATGTTGAGACGGCACGATGATATTAGACTTGAGGAGCAACTCAGACTGACTGTGAATGACATCCATGAGAAAAAAAATCAATAGAAAACTGTAAGCAGTCAAAAGCTAGCAGCAGTTGATGAAAAGCTGGGGAAAATTGGCTAAATGGAAAAACAGGTCTTGGAATGCGTACAAAGGGTTGACAAACTAGATCTGGTTCTATGCTCTACTAAAATAGTCAATGAATTACATAACAGAGGGTGTAGGTCTAATCTTGTCGTATATGGTCTTCAGGAGCATGAAAATAAAACGCACCAAGGTCTGATTGATGCTCTTGCAAAATTTTTTTAAGATAAGATAGAAATAAAACTGCTCTCATCGAAACAATCCACCCTGTTGAGCGAAAGCAAGCGACTGACAATCCCAAGCACAGAGCTGATATTCTAAAGTTGGTTTAATCCCGATATAAAGGCATTGCAAGCAATAATTGCTGAAAGCTAAGGAGAACGGAATAATAAATTAGTAATAATGTTTTACGTACATTAAGGCAAGTTAGAAAATTATGGGGAAAGGACTAAAAACCATCGCGACCAGAAAGACGAATATTTCTTCATATACATCTGGGATGATGAAACGAAAAAATTACGCAGTGGAAATTGCAAAAAACAAAAGCACTGTCGACGGACCAGCCAGGTGAAATGGAAACCACCATCGACCCTAACTGTTCTCACTGTTGCCGGCATTCACAGAGTAACCACCTGTGCGATGCTGCACCGAGTGAAATTTTTCTATCTCGTCATGCATAACAAGGATAAAGTGGATTCTGGCGCCAACATTTCCGTTTACAATTTCTGAAAAACCCATCTTGTGCATCACGTCGCACTCCAAGGATATCTGTTAGCTAATAATACATACACTCTTTCGTTTATCTCGCGAGCTGGAATGTTTCAGCCTGGATGGTGGTCGCAGAGCCCACTATCGACAAATTTGTTGCACTTGCTGTCCAAGCTGTGCTCACAGCAACGAGTAAGTGAAGCCTTCATTATGGTGTGAATATAAGATCATGAATCTGACCCGGTCAAGTGGTTTAAACTAAAACTACATTGAGATTGTAAGTTCATTTAAAATTACAGGGTTGTTTTTACTAGCCATTTACTCTCGGACAGAATGTAGACTATGCAGTTCAACATATGCGTGTCACTGGCGTGTAGTATCGTCACTCATATTATTTCAACTCCAATCCAACTAGTTCTGGTAAGTCTGTTGATTCTCCCACCATTGTAATTGTGGACTCCTATGCGGTACGTCACTCTGAACTAGCCTCCAGACACTTCATCCTTGCTTCTTTAACTACGTAAGTTACTAGTGCTTAAACTTCGAGAACGCGGGAAATGGCGGAGTGTTTTTACGTGCTTTCCTGTATGACGGTAATGACATCTGCACGTCGAGAGAGGGACCGAGGATCACGTCCCTCTGCTAGGCACATCTCTGTGCAGGCGATCTGGCGGGCCCAGCGGGTGGGTCGCAGCGTATTTCGATGATTGATTCAGAGAGCACTTCTTAAATAATTTTCAGGAAGGGTCACTGTTTCTTCCACACCGGCGCTTTCACCCGCTTGACTTGCTCTGCTCCACGCGCCTGTCGCCCGTCGCTGCCAGCCTGCTTCTCGCTATAGGCCTACAATCGGAGTAGTCCCCGTACACAGACTTCTTGAATCAATCTTGCCCCTGCAAAACCCGGGCCTATTCTTCAGCGTCGAACTCTTCGGGCGTTACAGACTTCCTGAACGGAGTACTCCATTGTCTTCAGCCTCATAAAGGCCCGCAACCACAAGTCACAGCACCGGAGCCCGGTTCCGCCGGCGTCGGTTCGGCCTAATGATGCACGAAAGATTGTTGTTCACGGCAGTTGTAATGCTAATGCAGACAACATTTGCCTGAATAGATAAAATATTTACTTTGACTTTTAACATATGATTCATAAGCGTAAATTTCCATTATTTTTCATGCCGTGAAAGCCTCTACTGTAAAGCGCTTTTTCATGGCTGCAACACATTGTGAACCAGGAGGAGGAGGAATTATTGATACTTGTAGTGCACTAGGACTTATAGCCGCCATTCCCGCATTTGGGCTTGTGTGTTTGTCTGTCTCAAGCCTGCTTTGTGGCAGGCTGCCCACCTGCCCACCGTGCAAGGCGGCAGCCCATTTAATCGCGAGTGGCTGCCCTGGAAGAGCAACCTGGGCCGCAACCCGACCCAAGCCACCCAAGTCCCGCCGATGGCAACACCTGCAATAGCACCTGCTGCCTTGTGGCATTGCGGCACTGCTGGCCTGCCCACTGGCTACACCTTGGCAAGTAAGCCACCCGGTGGGCAGGGGAGCAGTGGAGCAGCGCCCCAGGTTCTCGCCTGGTTACCACCGGCTTCACCTCGGGTGGTAAGCTACTCGGTCGATGGTGGGCATGCCCTCTTCTAACTTTTGCATGAACGAACAACCAGCTTAACTTAGCACAGCAGGGCAGCACCGAAACACATCATTCTTGCGCACATATTCCAATTGGCAAGGCAGAAATTTGGGCGAGTTGGTAGTATTCATGATTTTGTTCACAGTGCAACAAGAACGGGAAAAACTCTGCCTCTCCCGTAACCGAGAGTAGAGTAAGCATGAAATGTTTACGGGCCTAATGTCATCTCGGTGGACACCCGAACCGCACCGTACAGGAAGGGAGGAACGCCACCACCCGTTCAGCGCGATGCCTTGCCATTTGGTTTTTTGAGGAAAGGAAATGGCGCAGTAATTCTCTGCCATCTCGGTGGACACCCGAACCGCACCGTAAAGCAAGGGAGGAACGCCACCACCCGTTCGGCGCGATGCCTTGCCCTTTGAACGCAGCGCTTCTCCCCCGGGCCCCTGTGCACCTGCGCAGCTTTGCTTCGATGCGCGAAGCCCCTAAGAGATCACGTACGACAACGAAGTGTACGTGGCATTTATGTGCTTTTTGCAGGCGTTATTAGAAATCGGAAATTATAATTCCGTGCATTATCAAACGCACAGCGCGACTGATATCTTGATAAACATTGAGAAGGCACTGGCAGCAGTTATTTTTTGTGACTCGTTTGGAGACCAACCGTTGCTTGCATGCCGGTCGCGTAGGAGGGCTTAGAGAGTCTCGTTAAATCTCGTTAAGTCTCGTACGGTGCCCGGATGTTCTCGTTTCAGAGCCCGGATGACTGGAATTCAGTGCCCGGATGACTCGATTTCAGTGCCCGGATGACTCGATTTCAGTGCCCGGATGACTCGATTTCAGTGCCCGGATGACTCCATTTCAGTGCCCGGATGACTCGATTTCAGTGCCCGGATGACTCCATTTCAGTGCCCGGATGACTCGATTTCAGTGCCCGGATGAGTGGATTTCAATGCCCGGATGAGTGGATTTCAATGCCCGGATGAGTGGATCTCGGTCTCGGCGTGACGTCACCACACTGCCGACAACGGGGGCTAAAAGCATTTCATGCTTAAAACGAAAGACGAAAGAGTAACACAAACAAGCGCTGACACAAGTCAGCGCTTGTTTGTGTTGCTCTTTCGTCTTTCCCGTTCTTGTTGCGCTGTGAACAAAATCATGAATATCCCAATTGGCCTAATTACCCAAATCGGCTAACATTTTAAGCATGAAATGCTTTTAGCTCCCGTTGTCGGCAGTGTGGTGACGTCCCGCCGAGACCGAGAGCCATCATCCGGGCACTGAAATCCACTCATCCGGGCACTGAAATCCAGTCATCCGGGCACTGAATTCCAGTCATCCGGGCACTGAAATCCACTCATCCGGGCACTGAAATCCACTCATATTCCAGTCATCCGGGAACTGAAATCCACTCATCCGGGCACTGAAATCCACTCATCCGGGCACTGAATTCCAGTCATCCGGGCTCTGAAACGAGAACATCCGGGCACCGTACGAGACTTAACGAGATTTAACGAGACTCTCTAAGCCCTCCTACGCGATCGGCATGCAAGCGCCGGTTGGTCTCCAAACAAGACAAAAAATAACTGCTGCCAGTGCCTTCTCAATGTTTATCAAGATATCAGTGGAGCTGTGGGTTTGATAATGCACGGAATTATAATTTCCGATTTCTAATAACGCGTGCAAAAAGCACATAAATGCCACGTTACACTTCGTTGTCATACGTGATCTCTTAGGGGCTTCGCGCATCGAAGCAAAGCCGCGCAGGCGCACAGGGGCCCGGGGGAGAAGCGCTGCGTTCAAAGGGCAAGGCATCGCGCCGAACGGGTGGTGGCGTTCCTCCCTTCCTTTACGGTGCGGTTCGGGTGTCCACCGAGATGGCAGAGAATTACTGCGCCATTTCCTTTCCTCAAAAAACCAAATGGCAAGGCATCGCGCTGAACGGGTGGTGGCGTTCCTCCCTTCCTGTACGGTGCGGTTCGGGTGTCCACCGAGATGACATTAGGCCCGTAAACATTTCATGCTTACTCCACTCTCGTTTACGGGAGAGGCAGGGATTTTTTTTTGTTAGGTCGGTGCGTAAATGGTCCACACTCTATCCTAGCGGTAATCTCCGTCCAGGTCGCCATCGGCGTTCGCAATCCGGTGCGTCCGCCTAATAAGCAATTGCTGATTTTTCGGAACTGGGCTCAAGAGATACGCCTCCTAAGAGGCGATGGGTAGGGGGATGTTTGGTTGGTGTTGCGATGGGTCGGGGCAATCCCATAGGGTGTGGACAAGGTCGAATCTAGGGTTTTTTTATATTAGGCAGCGTCTAGGATATTTAGGGGGGTTGAATGGGCGTTTGTGGTAGAGGTTGAGGAAAATGCGCTTCTGAAGCAGGGGTCAGCCTGTGGCATCCAATATGATTAATTATATGTTGATTCATGGAAGTGTTCATTTGCAATATTCGTAGTGCTTCCGTATGAGTGCGTATATTAGAGACCTTTTGGGTGGTGGTACAGGGAAATTATCCTCTAATTGGTTTCTAAATCGCTAGCCAGATGTCTTGGTGATTAATCGTTATTACTGCATTGAGCGTAGGCATACAAACGAGCAACCTTTGCTTTGTACAGACCCAATTTCACTTCTCACTAGAATGATATTTTTTCCTGACTTGAAGCTTAAGATTTAGCATTTGTGTGCCGTGGGAAGTGTTCTTCTCTCATGTCTGTATTGTTCAAGTATGAGTGTGCCTGTTAAAGGTTATGTAGGTGGGGCGTTGATTCGCTTTTCTCAAGCTTGTAAATTCATCTTTAGTTGATCGCACAGCCTCATTCCTAGGCTCTCCAATTAGCCCTTATTTCGCAGCGGCGGAACTGCACTTGTCACAAGAAGGATGTTTTTTCTGACATGATGATGTAAAATAAAAATACAGGCATAAACACATAAATGTTCGGCGCATATTCTAACTGACGCACATGATGAAAGACTAAATAAGGCACGTGGAATACTCGTTGTCAAATTAATCATAAGACGAAGTTTCATGCCACGTCAACGGACGGAGGGCTTTTTGAAGTAGGGCTTTATTATATAAACGCGATGACTGCGATACCTTAAGGTTGGCACCGCCTCGTAAAGAAGTAGACCGAACGATGCTTGCTGTATCAGTTGCTATCTATATGGTAACAGGAGTTTTAGGCGCTCCAGAGTTTCTTTTCTACGAAGATGATCCTCGGCATCACAGAATGCACTTTGCAAAATCTGTGAGTTTGAAGGTTTTCGATTATTTTTATACTTATGTTCATATTTGTGTAAGGTTGCTTTCTCGAAGAAACACCAGCTAAATTGCAGGATTACAGGACCAGCTTCTAAAAACCAGGATTACAGGACCAGGATCTAAGGACCAGCTTAGATAACGAGACCCATGGACAGTGCTTACAGAACAGAGAGACGTGCAGGAGTGGTGGCGAAGAAATGCTTGGGCAATCAGGAGCACCAGAATGCAAGTTTTAGCACCAACCTCCAGGAAACAATGTAAGCGGCGAAGAAATAAGGTGGTGGACGATCAGATTCAAGCGGTCGCAGAAGCAAAGAAAGTGGGGTCCATGATATTGAACGCCGCAGACATTTGAGCCGACCGGCAGCTGTACAAAGCGGCGATGAAGCAAGAAAAGAGCAATTAAGCGTATGCGGAGATCATGGTGAGCCAGGCAGTGAGTCAATGAACGAACGGAACAGAATATTTGGAACTTTGCGAAAGTTCGGTCGAATAACAAAGCATATCCAGCACATCAAGAAGGTGAATGCAGTAAGTGGACAATGGTTGTGAAACCGGAAAGAATTAGAAAGCCGATAGCACTTCACGCAGAATAAATGCAGCTACTCTGAATGTAGATCCCCGATTTCGAGGTTAACGCAAGGTATCACGAGAGCAGAACTGGAACAAGCTTTGATGAGAATTTAACGTAGAATGGCTGCCGCACTAGCTGAGACCCATGTTAAAGTTTGTAAACGAATTAGAAGCGCAGTTGCCGAACAGCGCATCGCAACTGTTTACAAACGTTAACAAAGGTGAACAAGTTCCCGTTTTTTCCATTGCGAATAATAACTCGAATTTACCTGCTGCGATTTTTGCATGATCCAGTGAAGATTGAATCTCAAATTTCTATCATATGTGTGGCTCGACGCGCAGCTACCTCCTTTTGTGCCCCTGACTTTTATAACTTTTTGCGCGGCTCTTCGGCGGTTCGCATGAGGGGGGGGGAGGGGGGGGGGGAGGGGGGGCGCATGCTGGCTGGCTACCCAGCCGTCACACCCGCACGCACCGATTGCCCTAGTCGCGTGTCCGGGCGCACTTGGCCGGCGTTTAGCTGCAATTTCAATGCTGCGCTAACTGTTAACTAGGCAGTGTGAAAGCTGACGTTGAGGAAAAAGGCTGCGCGCCTGCCGTGAGAACAAGCGAGACATACGTTTTTTTTTTCATTTTTATGCTACGCTCCTACATATCTCCTCATCGACCTTGAGGCCGCCAGTACAGACTGTGAGTATGGCAGACAGTGAGGCAATAATAAAGCTTATACGGCTAATACCTGTCAGTGGTAACGAGGAGTATGAGCGCGATCGGGGGTAGCGAGAGGTACTTACGACTCTCACGGATGACGTCTGCTTTTCGAGGCCCTACCCAGGAGCCTACCTTCAACGAATCAGTGCACGGCATGGGCCCTACGCTCATCAGGCCTCTTTCCGCCTGGCCGTTATCCTTCATTTCCGGAACCCAACCCCATGAGAGATGCTTCTGACCATACAAGCTGACGAACCCCTTCAACTGATTTACCTTGCCAGTCTAGAGGCGGACTACAATCTGCGCTAGTAGATTGGGAAGCCCTCCAGGGAAGGGTCTCTATTTTGAAATAATGTTCAGTCGGGCCCTATCTTTCTCTCGCCTCTCCCTTACACTACGTTCATAAAAAAGACAAGAAGTGCGAAGCAATGGCTATACGACCGGGCTGGTCACGTGACCACGCGTGGTATCATTGTTAAGTGACCACGCGGTCATGGCGTAATAGTTATCATGCAGCTATGCATCTTTAGTAAGCCATCACCAGCGCAGTAGGCGTCATCGTCACGACCGCTTCATTGCCATACCTCGAGACCTACAGAGATACGGGAACCATGGCGTTAACAATTAGGGCAATAAATACAAAACTTCGGGCGAAGGAAAGAAGTCCTGGTACAATAAAGTATACCCCTTCTATTTCAGGAGGCAGCAACTAACATTTATAAATAGCTTCGTGTGGTAAAAGGGGCCATTGCGACCAGGTAATCCCAATTTAATCGTGTTAACTACTGTGTTGGTTTAACAAAATACAAATATTCCGTTTTTCAGCTGTAGTGGTACTCACGTGATTGAAATTAGGGTAGCTGGCCATGACTACTGAAGAGATATTTCTCACACTATTTAGAAAGCGGGCGTTCACTGTCCGCACAGCGATGTCCACGAAACCGCGTCGCTCCGCGGCCCACATGTTCGCTAACTTTCTCTGACCCGCGTGCGGTATACGAGCGCCGCGTCGCCCGCCGCTGCTCACTGCTCCTGTGCAACTCGGGAATAGAACGTCATATCTCACGTGGGCCGCAGAGCAACGTTCACTGGTATACGTCGCTTGCGCGCAAAATGAGCGCGTGACTTCCGAAAGAGGCGAGCAATGACCACATTTTTTTTAGCCACTGATACAAGAGTAGTTGCTTCCAAATTCTAACAACAAATGTCTCATTTCCCTGTACCACGCTGACTAATCCTCTTACCTGAGTTTTGCAGGTTCACCCAGCGCCAACCCCCCGTCGCAGCCCCTTCAAAGCCTTTGTTCATTACACACCCTCGGGATATCAGTTTTCCCACTAATGCAGCTTAACGAATCAAGATTCACCTCCCTCCCCTTCCTGACACGCATCCCCTCTCACACCACTTTCCTTCCCCACCCCCGGGGCCTTCCTCCTCGGAGCGAAGGCCCTATTTAATCCCTGCCAATGATGAACGCTTTGCCCAGACGAAGACAAGTCCCCTTGTCGAAACGTTGGCTCAAGCAACCTGAGGTTTTCCCCTCCCTTGTTCATTTTGTGATCGCCAAGGACCATCTACCACACCCTCTCTCTACCATGGACTATTAGTAATGGTTACCTGTAAAACTAATTGCAAAAAGGTGTGCATTTCTATGGTTTAAAATACTACTTGTTAGATTTTGGTTAACCAGCTTACAAGTGCACATGATTCACGCGTTTCTAGCGTCCGCTAACGCCTGCATTGTTTTGTCACAAAAGGCGTGTTCTTGCTTCAAATGCTTCTTTTTAAACTTAGTGGCGGGCTTCCCTAAAACACACTGTTTATTTTGGCGTAAGATAATAAAGTGACAAATACTGGATCTTCATAAACTGATTCCGAACAGCATTCAGAACAGAACAAGAGTGGATTCAAACTACGCTTTTTCATTAACAACAACCCTCTCCCGGTTAAGTGAATGGTTTTATCGTATTATGTCTCTTGGTCCCACAGAACGCCCTTGACATTGATAGCTAATCCGCGGTGTTAACATACAACGCTTGCAAAAGATATCTCTCTAATCACCTGGAAACTCACTGAAAGCACCAGGAGGTGCATCAAGCTATGCTACCGCTCTCAGATGATGGTAGCTATTTTATACTCTGTTTGCATCTGGGCTTAAAGTCACTCATACGAATAGATGGAAAACTATATCCAAGCGTGCGCAGCCTACGGGAATGAGCAACTGGGATTGGTGTTGCCAAAAAAAATGGTAAATAAACCTTGGAAAAAGTGGCCTGTAAACAAAAATAAACGGTACAGTGTTCGTGCTGTGACAGTATTTCACTTTGTCTTGCGGTGCGGTTTTCCCAGTGTGCTTAATCATACCAGCCTGCGAAGTCGAGTGGACGAAACAGCGTTGATAATAAGTTCTTCAGATGTGAGCCGTACCAGCAAAAAAACCGAAGAAATTGTGTTAAAGCATTTGGCATTTGTCAAAGTAAATCTTTGCGGCCGCTATATCTACACTTATTGAAGAGGCAGTGGCCCTTAGGAGAATTTAAGCATTTTTTATTGATTAACTGGGTTTTCGCCCGTTAATTCATCTCTGAACACAGGTTTTTATTTCATATTTTCACCGGCTATGGTTACTCTTTGCGGAAACATGTCGACGATGATATTAATTTGAGCTTGAGGTATAACCATTATGCTCCAACTAATATCAAAAAGCACCAAGTGTTGCGAACATTTATAGAGTTTGTTCTTCCAGCTGACAGATGGCAATGAGATGCTGTGGGTGACATTGCAGAGCAGAGGCTCGAGATTATTATCTGCCGCTCCTTGCCAAGCGATACAAAAGTCGCGGCCAATCAGTCACAACCAATTCCGATATATGGTTTACTCTACACCACCTTTAACTGGGAAGGGAGCTCTGTGAGTACTGAAGAGTTTCTTTTTTTTCTCTTTTGAGTCAAAGAAAAACGGTTAATTTTGAAGTCTTCACATTCCTCCTGTTTTCATCCTTTATTACCAGCGGAAAGTTTTCTGCAGTATTGACTACTTCGAAAACTACGTCCCACTATTATGAGAACACCATTAGTTATCCGACCACTAACGGTGAGTAAATTTTTCAGTATGCCTAGCTTGACAACTTGACGCATACGGGCATTCATTAAGAAGAAATGCACAAATTAAACAGGATTAACCTTATACACACAAGGCTGACGGGACGCACGGTGTTGCCGGATGAGATAAGAAATAAAAATAGTTGAAAGTAACATTTGTCCACTTAGTCTTATGTGGTGTATTTACATTAGGTTATCGCAATTTGTTCCTCATAGAAATTAGGTAAACGGTTTGCCATTACTACCTAAGCACAGTAACCGCTACCTAAAGCGCTCCTCAGCAGATTCACATATGTCGAAAAAAATAGAGCTGTTTTTTTTACTTCTTGAGCGGTCTTAAAGGAACTGTATGCCATTGGGTAACGATAAAGGCACCAACAAAGAAAACAGTTACGCTTTATTTACCATGCGTCTAACGCGCCGAACACAGGAAGGGATTTTATACCTCTGCACGCTGTGAAAATTTTTCATTCACTTCATGTGTTTCAGTCTCTCGTCTTGTGCATCTAGACATGCAGATGTTTTCGGGCAGTACGTTTGTGGGCACAGTTCCAAGCGCATACTCACGACGATCAAGCCACTGCGTGTTACAGGGCACTCATCTACCGCCTGCCTGCAGCACACGGGAGGCGTTTCAAAGTTGTCGGCCCGCCATTCACCGCACGCTAACTCGATGACGGCATATCTGGCACGACATCGAGGCTCCAAGGCGGGCTCCGGGGGCATAATGATATCATGATTACTGATCACTGCGCGTCCTACCCGAAAATGACAGAGATAGCGCTCCACGATTTCGCCTGCAGCCACAGACAAACCACAGCATCAGTTCCGGGGAACGTCCCATAAAGGCCGATTCACACGACGGACCGTTCGCCCGCGGCCCGCGCACTACGTGTGCTTACGTCAGCACTTTGAGAGGCGCGCTAGATGCATGGATGGATGGCGGCCGACAGCGCGCCCCTCAATGTGCTGACACATGCACACGTAGTGCGCGGGCCGCGGGCGAACGGTCCGTCGTGTGAATCGGCCTTAAAGGCCGATTCACACGACGGACCGTTCGTCCGCGGCCCGCGCAGTACGTGTGCATACGTCAGCACTTTGAGAGGCGCGCTAGATGCATGGATGGATGGCGGCCGACAGCGCGCCCCTCAATGTGCTGACGCAAGCACACGTAGTGCGCGGGCCGCGGGCGAACGGTCCATCGTGTGAATCGGCCTTAATCAGCACCCCCTCCCCCTGCAATATTGCCCTCGCGTGCTTCGTCTGAGAAAAAGAAAATTATCTCCTTTCACTGCTACAAAAAAAAGACAAATAGCAGGCCCCATCGGACGTTGCACCAGAAACCAGAAGAACTTTATTCCTGAAAAACTTCTTATCAGGTGATAACGTGCTTGTCCGGCGCTTAAAAATGTTTACGTCTCGGCCGATGGGACCAGCTGCGCTCGTTTTCCTGTGCTCAAAAAGCTGTAGTGATAGCTCTGCTCATCTGACTATTTGCATTTATTCAAAAAACTAATATTGGACCAAATTTTCATACTTTTTTATATTTGTGTTCTTTATGTGAATCCACTTTAGGTTTTTTCGTGCTTTTATACGGTGTGGTATCGTATGTTGTTTTAACAGGAGAAATTTGCACCTTGACTATGATAGACAGCGCAGCGGCGCGCTCTGGAAAAATTCGAGACACCTGGAATTCCTTAACGTGCATGTTCAGCCCAATAACACATGGGTAGAATTAAATAGTGTGTTATTTATTTTAAAAGAGTTAGCTGCTGTGCTAGTTGCTTGTCACACCTAATAAAAGAATTCAAGAGCCAAGGCGTACAACACTTGTTTGGTGTACGCCATGGCGCTACAGTTCTTTTAATAAGATTTGTCGTTGATATTTTTGCATTATAAATTTCTAAACCCTTCCCGCAAAAGCAGTTTGATTTTTATGAGTGTCTTTCCAGCTGGATGATATTACATACACAATCATCGCAAAACCAAAGCACCAGCATTTGTAAAATGTACAGTCGGGGACAAAAGTCTCCGGACCACGTGTTCCTCAAACGAAGCTTATAACTCTACTGTCGTACAGCGGCTGGAGACCGAACTTCTGGAGATGAATGAACAAAAATTTACCTTTCATCTCCACAAGTGTGGTCTCCAGCCGCCGATTAATAGCAGAGCTATCGGCTTCGTTAGAGGAACACGTGGTCCGGAGACTTTTGTCCCCGACTGTGCATTGACCATCTCTGATATGTACTTATTTCTCATAAAAATAATTTCACACTCACAGAACACTGATTTTACCCATCGGTCTCGGAAACATCTGAGAATCTACATACCTTCAAATTAAGATTCTCAGACCTCATCTATACACTCGAAAGACATCCACAGGACATCCACAGCAGAAGACAAGCCAGGACGGGCGCAGACATTCAAATGAGGTTTATTCGAAGAGCAAGCAAGCCTGCAATGTACTGCCAGCACAGGCTAAAAACGGTTTTAAAAGCAGATATGAGAAAAGGCCAAATCAAGACATCACACGTTAGAGGCAACGCACTTCAATGTCATAAAATTTGATCGAACCGTCCCTTACAGCCTCTAGCTCTCGACTTCCACTAAACCACCACAGTGGACGAGGCAATTTGTGATTGCGCTATACGGCACCTATATACGAGAAACTACGCAAAGCCCGAAGGCAACTCTCATATATTGAAGATAAGAAAATACCCATGGTATATTTCGTCCATCGCGCTTTTTCTGGATGTCATTCCTGGATCTGTATTCAGATATGACGGAAACACTGAAAACAAAGTTTGCGGCGCTCTACGGAATTCATTAGCAAGCATCCACGTAGCACACTGTTTTTTCTTATTGAGTTTTATTTTGAGCACTAAATGCTTGAGCTCAGCATCACCTTTTTCGAGGGTCACAAAACATTCAGCAGAAACTATGCATTGAACGAGGAGTAAAAAATAGAGTTTACACTCTTTTTAAAAATAAAAATTTTAGGTGGCCGACCAATTCTTTATAAAATCTTGTTTGCTGACCTACCACGTGGCTGCTACATCCTGGTTGCTACAGGGATGAAACGTGAAAGAAGTGAGTTGAACATTTCCCAAATTATATGGGGTGGATAGAACTATATGCAGCCCTTCAGGTTTAGCGGCCTTGAGAGCATGTGGCTGTCTCCTGTGAATATGTTTGACATGTGGTTGTGCTGTACATGTAGTTTTCTCCATTTTTTTTTCTCTCGTGCCCACAGCTTGAACACTGTACTCAGGCGTCACACAGAGGGTACACAGAATAATATGAACACACGTTTGTATCTACTGTATACTACTTTATTGCGAAAGAAGGAGTTGAAATGAAAAATATTACAGAAACATTACCAATTTCAGATCATACCTCGAAAGCGCCCTCCATCAACGCTTCGGGCCACTCAATATTCGAGAAAAAATAGGGGATAATTTAATATTGTTATTTATTACTGTCATTGAATTCTAAATGTCTCATTGCTGGAATAGAGCGCTTTCTACTTTAACCAATAAAGCGTTTGGACTTATTTATTTACAACGACAGCAGTTCTGTGCGAGGACAGGCAGCGCGCGCGTGTGTGTGCACGTTTCTACATCCCCGAGTGGGAGACCAGAGCTGCGTGAATACGGAAGGCTGAAGACGGCTGTTGATAGGCGAAAGGAAAACCACCATAACTGCATTGCTCTGGGTGCAAACCTCAATCACATCATGAGAGAAATTATGAAAACATAGTGAGAAAGGCGCTGTCATTGAGACGTTCAACGGCAAGCGGCGTTCCTTTCTGCGTTCTTTTACTCTGTAGACCACGTTGCGAAGCTGTTAACTGAAGGGGGGTCGGAAATCCGGGATTTCATCCTTTGTTCTGGAGCTCAGCACCTGCACCCTATTTTAAACCAAAAGCACCCGTGGGCTCTGCATTGACAGTGCATGTTAAATATCCCAAGTTGTCATTTCAGAGCGCTCTAGTCCGCCAGCACAGTTTATCTCTTTATTATTTATTCCCATTTTCCTCCATTTTCTCAAGGTGCGGTTAAGGTGACCACAGAGAGGCGACACTACAAGTGCATCGTCTCCTATGCTGATAATCAACTTATTTTTTTTTGTTGTTTGAAAACCTGCCATGGTGGCATCCGCAACGTTGGTAGAAAGCCGGGTTCTTGCCCTATCCTGATGCACAACAGCTAGACGCCCTAGACCACAATGTCATGGCAGCGATAACAAATTGGGCAGCAGGCTTTAGTTCCAAATCCTCGTGTTCAGCAGCCGAAAGCTGCAGGAGACGCTGTGACGGTGTTAGCAAGTTATGAATTCACATGTCTAACACGAATACAAAACAATCCAGAAAACCATAGGGATCGACTTGGTCTTTGGAAAGAACCGTTTTAATGTGGGCAGGCTAAATTTACCTAAACGCGTAAGTTGCCGAAATCATCGAATAGTTTTGAGGACTAAGTTTTCTGGTAGTTGTAGTGCATATTATGCATGCAGCATTGGAGGTAAAATACACAAGAGCAAGGTCCCAGGCTAGTTGATACTAGGAGAACAGAAGATACTTAGATACCTAGAATAACAGAGATGGAACCAAGACGACGGACGAAAGGAAGCAGTGACACATGCGCTATCACATGACGTTGTTCTTCTATGTGGGCAAAAGAGCGCGCAGTTACTCAGCTGTAGCTGCTGTTATTTTGCAAGGTACTACCAAGAAAGCAGCAACGTTTTTTATAGTGAAAGCATATGCTGCCTTTATTATTTTGCCAGTGTACTGGCTGAGATCTCCTATTCTGGAAAGCTGAGGGTGGTGCTCCAACGCAATGATGTTTTACAAGGGGCGCTGACAACCGGTCGTTGTCCATGAAATGGCATGCATGGCCAGTTGCAAAGTCCCGGTCCCTGTCATGCAAGACCTCTGTACTCTACCGTTCAGGGCCCTGTATTTTGCCGTTTACCCGTGATATAGAATACATTGAGATGACAAAACTCATTAGGTGTCTCCATAAAGAATAAAAACCTCGTTAGTGCCTCGCGAAGAAGATGAAACGAATGCAGAGTCGGGACAATTCAGCACCACCTATTGCTCAAAGCATTAGCGTTAGCTCTGTGACGGCACGGTTGCCGTCAGTCCTCAACTCGGTGCTCGGCAGTCGTGCAGGAGGTTTTTGATACACTCAGCTATTCAAAGAAAGGTGGAAGCAGTTCTCACGTGATAAACCAGTTATAACTAGTAAACGGAGCTCTTCCTTCCAGAGCAGAGTTTTGATGTGTGCGTCAGCATTTTATTAACTTGCAGTGTTCTTGGAGAAATATTTTCAATACTAGAATATTTTAAGGTACTCATATGAAATTATAGAAGGCAGTTCGTCCCATGCGTAGCAGAATCTTTCTCTTGAAGTTTTTGTATCGCACGCAAGGAGCACTTAAGACTGTCATAAAAAAGCAGTGGAGGATGATTCTGACTATAGAGAAAATGTTAATAGGAAAAATGCAAGCCTGCAGACGGGAGATACGCGGATATATTGAGTGTTGTAGTGAAATCTCCCAAAGTATTAAAATATTGCGTTCATGAACCCTTACCGGGCGAAATATGTTTTCGTCCAGAATGGCCGGGTATGATTCGTTCTTTGCCTTGTACACTCGGTACCTGGTTGCTGATACATTTGAGATTCCCACTAACCTAGGGCTTGTGTTTCCGACAGCACGTCTGCTGCTCAGGCTGATAACCCTAATGATTCTTTGTAGGTGTTTATGCAAATACTAGAACCCACTCCTTTAATCATACTCATAAAAATACCTTGCGTGTGTGCATGCAATATAAAACCATTCAAACAAAAGTAATTCTGTATTATTGATGCATAATACTGCGTTCTTTATTCGTGCGTCTTCAAAATAGAGAAGTATAATTTTCTGTTTCGCAGCTTGCCGACTTCTCCGGACACAGAGCACGGTGGGAAAGCCACTTCCAACCGACTGCGAAAGAATCTACATTCAAAACTGCCCTCGTCAAAGTATTGAAATTTACAAGCCAGCCTGCCAGCGGGTGTTCTCATTAAATGTGGGCCGAAGAAGCTGAACTATCCACTTATCGCATGGCGGGCGGCGTCACGAAATATTCAAGACACAGAAATATGCAAATAAAGTAACGATTGCATTCTACTGTATATAGGTCAAAATATTTCTCTTTTATTTTTTTTAACAAAGCTTTTTGTTCTCTACCCACCTTTATATCGGTCTGCTAAATATCTTCCGGCTTGAAGTTGAGTACAGTGTCCGGTAGATGAGACAGTTGCTACAGAGAATATAAAGGGCTCTTCCTATCGAAGAATGTCGCTTGACTTGAATAGTGTAGCAACGAGTTATGTCTGCTTCGGATGTGCCGAACATGAGTTCTTACGTGTCTGTTCTGATTTGTGCATATTTCCTGCAAGCGAGATGCATATGTTTCTCTTTGTGCTGATAATGAGGCCACATCTGTGACAGGGCTGTCTCTCGTGACTTCATGCGTGCTGCATAGGAGTAACATTTGCCTAATATGTTTGCATACGCGCTGCACACGAGCGCTGAGTGTCACAAATGTGTGCATATGTTGTGCCTACGAGCTCACGTGCACAACGTTATGTAGGAAATAATTTTTGGCACACATCTACCCATCGAAAATCGACACACGGGAGCTGATACAAGTTCACATGTGCATTATATCTACTAGATGCCAACGCCCATTAGAAAACTCCTATGATCTAAATTAATGCGCAGCCATTCGTGTCCCTCATAGGCCATGTGTCGCTGCGGGAAATTATGCCCCACAGGTTTCATTTTTTTTTGTGAACTAGAAGCTGCCACATCTAAATTTATATCGGCTGATGCGGGGCTCATGTATAAATATGCACGTGTTTCGCATGAGCCGCTGGAGCCACGCTATTTTTTATGTAATCATAGACAAAAGTTTACGAGATGCAAATTAGAGAAAAAATTATCTCTGAGTGGCCTTGCTAGCTAGTCAGCTCGCCATGCAGCCCATGGCAGGCACAATCCTCTTCATAATGTTTAGCATTTGTGGCTGTCCGAAGGGCAATTTTTTTGAAGAAACAGCACAATCCCGACTTCTACCCGTGACTGGACAACCAGCACGTTTTCTAAACAAGTACTATAAGATCCCAAAACAATAATATCTAAATTACAAAAATTATTCTGCAACATAATCAAGCACTCACTCTGCCACAATATGCACCTAATACACCCACACAATGCCATATTTGTTGTATTGTCATATACCAGCGGCGAACTTTCCAGAACAAGATGCCAGCTTAACAAAAAGCTTTCAGTGCCTCAAAAAAGGAGAGAAAAAGCAACGCAGACTTCTATTCCAGCTAAAACGGTCGCCAGTGTTAAATAAACTACTATGCAACAGCTAGAGCTCTACCATACTTTCGAATACATATACAGTGAATCGCAATTGGGATCGTGGAACTGCCGTCGGCGTCATTGTTAGGTTGTATTTAGGTCATGTGTGGTGCCCCCTCAGGGTCTATGACGTGGTATAAAGCCGCAATAAATTTATTGGGCCTACCATTTATAGTGCCACAGCACGACATTTCAGTTTGAAAGTACATAATATAGGATAATCTGTAAGCTCATAACCTTTGACCTACAAATCAGTTTTAGCTTGTTTATCAGAAATGGTACATTGGACGTGAATGTTTCCACAAGATGTGCACGGTGTTTGTGCACGGCCGCGGCAAAACCCATACCTGAGATGACCTGGCTCGATATCTGCGGGTTTGCAATATAAGAGACACATAGTCTTCAGGAACTGCTGGCAACATACGCTTAAAAAGAGCAGGAGGTATAGTAGATGGCAAGTGTAAATTTGTTGTACACCAATTTTCCGAAATTGTCGACAATAAACATGCCACAGAATTCACATAGAAAATGCAAACTGCTAATGGATCTGAGTTTCTCTACCAGTAAACTAATACAAAACAGCTTAAAAACAAATCTTGTAGATCCATTCTTGCAGAATGCTTACCTACACGCATCAGCCCTTTCTTCCACAAGCCTGAGCGTAATCTTGTCAGTTAGCTTCTTGCATGAAAATGCAACAAGTAAAATTTCAAAGCAGGAAGCACTTCACCAACTGCTAGCAGCATCTCCTGCCTTTTTGCAGAGCTCCTCCGATAATAAGGATCATGACATATTTAAACAAATCTAATTTCGCCTACACAGGCAACATTTAAACTCAAAAACCAGTAAAGCCACCTGCCAGAAAAAAGTCAATGTGCAAATAGGTTTATGCGGTTTAACGTCCCAAAGCGACTGAGGCTACATACAAAGTGATTAATAAAACAATGCAACTTGTGCAAAGTTAAACTCGAGAGAGAGTACAGTACACAGGCAATATTGCACCTAAAGTGCACTAACACAAGAGAGAGATAAACAAACAAAACACAATTTATTCACCGGGCACTGCGACAATCCGACGACCAGACGTCCACGACGATGGCGTCCCGCAGACTGGCGCACGTTGTCTCGTTGCTCCGTGGCTGGCCGAGTGGTGTTTTCCCCGGGAGTCGAACGGGCGCGCTTCTCCGAAGTTTAAACGGCGGTCCGGAATAATCTGACAGCGGTGAACGCCCTTCTTATATAGGCTTGGTCCGCGTCTGTTTGTTCTACGCGCCAAAGTAGGCGCTCACATACACGTAGTGTCGGCTGTGCAGACTTTCTTCCTTTCTCACGTCGGCGGCGCGTCCTCATTGGTCAAAAGCCGGGAGACGCTCTCGAAGGTTCTAGCGTGGGGCCGTCGCCGACGTCCGAGTGCAGAGGAGGAAGACATGTCTTGCGCAATGCTGCCCCCTTTCCCCCGGTTAGCAGTAGAAGCGACTCGGACGTTCGAGAGAAATCGGCGACATGGGTGACTCATTCCCTCCCCGCACGCCGTGTCGGTGAGCGGTGGTGGAGGTGGCAGCAACGCACAGCAGGTTAGGGGCTCAGCGGGGGTTCCCTTTTCCCACGTTATACGACCGCGCCCGCGAGATGCGTCCGCGCGGCGCTGTTTTCCTTTCCTTGTTTCAAACATTCGCCGAATTTTGTGACATCTTGCAACACAGACACCCTAGGAAGTGACGATTCCAAACATGATATTACAGCAACGTTAAAGGAAGGCATCTGTCTAACTCTGCCAAAGAAGTATGTACACCGCTCGTATTCAGCCCTGTCTATCTTATCCAATAACTTTCTCGCTCAGCATATTGTGCTGACCAGGTATGTTTGGTAGGGCAACCGACAGCTGCGATTTGCGAGCCGCAGTAGCCCACTCAATGATTTGGTAAGCGCAACATTTGCCGCTATTACTAGCTTCGTAATTGAACGTTCCTGCTCGAAAACAAAATGTGAGTGGGCCTATAATCAACGGAAGTTGCACGCAGCTTGCGCCACGTGTGTGCATTAGTTAACATTAAAAGCACACAGCGTTCGCTGTACTGTCGTGTATTTTTCCCGGCTGAAAACAAGCCGTAGGAAGTGATCTGTAATGAAGTACTGGTATCCAGCTTTACACCTACAAGCAATCTCACGAAGCATTAACAATACTTAATTTGTACAAATGAAGCACATTAATTTCAACCTGAATAGGTGCATAGGCTTGATATGCATATTAAAAATTGTCATAAATCATCTTGAGTAAAAATAAAATTAGCTGAAATTCAGAAGCTACTGTGAGTGACGCCTCATGGCGGCATTTAAAATTTCGCTGCTCTCACGCACCTGCAGCATAAAAGCTGCCTTTAGGGGAGTCGTTCATGCTGCAACGAACGCTCTGTGTACAATAAACACGAAAAATAGGCATTTTAATGAGCTAACACTAGGCAAGGCAAATCTGATTTGGGTGCATTGTTGACGAAGCAGTGAAAAGCTTGTCATGCCGAACTACGGATATGACCTCGGAGAGCGCTTGGTACTTGGATGGGAGAATATCAAGACACAACTGCATGCAGTAGAGCAGCCGCCAATTCTCCATTTAGGTGCCTTCCAGCAATGTTTCCAGGAGTGGGGAGGCAAACGCGTGAGGTATTGTGGTGGCTTAATGATCAGGAAGCGCTTGTGTAGGACAAATGAGATTACCTTGCCTTCCTGCAAACAGAGTGGAAGATTCCGTTTAGTACTCCCGCAACTGGGGTGAAGACATCAGGGCATAGGTATGTGAAATAGTCATAACAGGCAAGCTAAAAAACGTAAGAACACAGACGAATCAATTGAAACTGCTCTCCTATATAGCTTCACAATCGAATGCTGAATTATTCAAGCCAGTGGTCGGCTAACTATCGTCTAACGATGACGATTAAACAGGCAATATACTACGCGGTACAGAACAATACCAAATACAAGAATGATAATAGTCCTATAGGTTATGGCCTTTTTTAACCCATTTAATGGCGCTCCCAGCTGTGCGGAAAGCAGCTGGCCCTCTCGGCACCTTGTGGTGTTCCACACTACTACGAAGGCCTACCTCATTGTAGAACCCCTGTCCTGAATTGCAAAGAAAAAATATGAATGAGCAATACAATAAAAAGACCTAACGGAATACAATATTCGCAACATACCTTGGGACAGATGTCATCGGTGGTTATTTTAGCTACAACTTTTCTTAATGTCAGCAACAAAGTATCCATCACCATTTGTGGACTCTTCTGGGGAATGCGTAGTAACTTAACCTTTCACTTGCCGCAATGAAAATATTCGCTCAAGAGCACAAGTTAGCCAAGAGTACACAAATCATGACAACAAATGTTTTAAAAGTCTGATAGCTATGTGTCGATATCATCTACATTTAGAGGTTGTTTTGGGTGCAGGTAACTGGTAGTGAATATTGAGTGTTTATATTGTGTGTATTGACGGCCAGTTGGTCAGACATGAGAATGGAACAATCATCTAACTAAATAACCGTACAAAAGGCGTGGCCACCGCATTACAACACTCTACGCAGCCGATACAGGTCACCCTGTAGTTGCCTTCATATTTACTTTAGAATCATCTCAGAAGCACATAGTCAATGGCAAAATAGGCATGATGCGATCAGCGCTTTCCTTGAAATGCACATCAATGTTTCCATCACTAAAGCAGCACTAGCAAACTTAACTACTTTTGGGTGCGCTTAGGGGCCTAAGTTATTTGTGTGCTTGGGAAATAGATTTAAGCAGGCACCCCGGTTTAGGGAAGTTCGATTTAACATACGACTCCTTGAATATTTAGTCTCGCGGAGATTCCGTAAAATGAAACATTTTGCATATTTCGAGCTGGACGGACTAGCTGCCCCATAATAAACCGATTTTACTGGTGCATCACAGAGTAGCTGAAGTAGAAAGAATACTCAAAGTTACTTTTTCAGGTTCGTACAAAAGTCACCAGAACATTTAGCAATTCATTCATTCATTCATTCATTCATTCATTCATTCATTCATTCATTCATTCATTCATTCATTCATTCATTCATTCATTATTTTATTTCACATTCACTGGGTTTGTGGAAGTCTAAGTAAAAGCAGCATGCAACCAGCTTGAGCAGTCCCTGACCTCTCTACAAGAATAAGCATTGGAAGGCATATGCTCATAAGTTCTGGATAGCTTTTGCAGGGTGACATATCACGCCTTTTGTCATCACTGAAAGCAGAATTCTTTATAAAGAATACTTATACAGTTGCGAATGATGGACAGCCTTGCTGCTTCCGATTTTTTTCGATGCTCTCGAGTGTAAAATAATGTTTTGCGACGCCAGCATCGATTTCTTTCTTTTTAACTTCTGAAACATTGTGAACAATTATTCTAGTGGTTTTTAAAATCATTTACACAATGGAAGTGCTTGTTTGCAAGCAGAAAGTATAAATATTCACCGAAATTATTTCATAATATCAGGCAAGCAGGAGATCAAGCCATATTTAACTGTGCAGGGGAAAAGCTGCCAGCGAATTGTAACACGTACGCCGAGTGAATGCCTGTTGCAGAGTCTCCTTCCTGACATTTAGTATTCTCCAGTGATTCGAAATTTTCTCCTGAAACAATATCCTGGAGGGATCACCACAGAAATCAGTGCGTGGGTGTACAAATCAGACTATTTAATCACTTCATGGCTAATGTGGCGTTACATTCACGATGGCACATGCGATTCTGAAAGGCGCCTGACACATACATATTTATTAGCACTTTCGGAAAGACGACGCCTGCCAAGATGACATTCATCAAAAACATTTTCATCGACACGATTATGGTCTCATTAAATAGGAAGAATAAGGAAAAACGACTCAAGCCTCATCATTTTTGAAATATAACTTTTCGCTGAAAATTCCAATCTGCGTCCAGTCCCATATTGAGGGTAAATAAGTTCTTTCATCGTGTGCAAATAATCGAGGTTCTGCTAGTGAGGCCCCAGTTGTGCGTCGCAAGTTTTAACGAAGCAGGCCACGCAATGCGGACTCCCTCAGTGGGCGTTCATATACTAGCTGCAGTTGCCTTAGCTTGGGCTCTTGCTTTTTATGAAGACAGCCCACGATACTCCAGAAAGCAGTACTAGAGTGCAGTGAGTCAAATATATTCTTAGTCTTTATTTTTTTCAATTTAATTTTTCGAACAGGTTTCACTTCTCACCTTATTATAGCTTGTAAAAGTACTTTTTTAGCCATTCGAGGCGTAGTTTTCTAACGATGGATATTACTTCCTGATCATTTTGTCCTTTTTTATTTGTGGCTGTTCTAGGCGACGTAGACGTTTGTCAATGACGTCATGCTGCACGTGTCAAGAACCCATACATGATGCAACTTACCGGCATAAACCCGCCCCACGCCGACGGCGACGAATCACTGAATTTGACGAGATGTGTGACACGTCTTATGATCTGTATCGAAGCTAATATCGTGTTGCGAAAGAACCTTGGCTATTTTTCGGCGACTGATTGACAATGTGTATGAATTGTGACTCGTGTGAACAAGATGCGGCTGCTGTAATGGGATAGTGTCCGCAACGCGATCACTCCAGGCGTGCGTATTATTGATTTATTGATCTTTCTTCATCTGTTTCATTCCTCACGGCTGACGTCCGGTGCAAATGAAATGGGTACGAACTGAAAAAGAAACAGAATTAGGCACAACAAGTTACGGCCTCTAAGTGTTCTGAGAATGTAGAGAACTGACAGCTGCTCTTCAATTCAGAGCTTATAAAATTCACGGAGAAGTAAGCAGACTCAAAGTTGACATTTAAAGCAGTGAAATAATGCAGATAAAGCACCTCCAGCGTGATTTTTTTTTAAATTTTAATGGCCCGCAAAAGCTCAAGGCCCGGTTGTCAGGGAGCCACAGGTTCTCTATGGCTGCGGCTGAACAGACGACTTAAACTTCCGCTTTGCTAAACTTCCGCTTTGATTCCGCTTTTTCATCGACTGCGCGGCTGAAGGCGCCATCTATTCTACATCTGTCAAGAAAAAGACTTCCACTTCATCGGGTGTGAGCATTATTCAAAGGTACTCACATCTTTCGGGTCAGCAGCCAAATGCCATAACTACTGAGCCACCGTTGCTGGACACGTCGAAAAGCCCCACTCTTCGACTGAGAACAGATGTTTCACATTCCGCTTTATCACCTCAAAGGTTCGAACGTCACTTCTGTATAGAAACATTTCATGCAGCCGTCAGACACGTCACCCGGTCATGAACAAAGCACCGGGTGAACTTGTGGCGCTGCGCGATTAGAGTTGCCAGTGCCGCAGAAACAGCGTTGTTATTCCGTCTGTAAACTTAGGATGTTCTGCAGCCGGAACTGTCTCAGAGTAGCAAATATTCTCCTAGCGGTCTCCGGCTGCTACTGTGTTCTCCGTCGGTAACAGAAGCCTCCACGATGATTTCGGTGCTGCTGGGTTTTCAGGCATTTTCAGCTATGTCAAGCTTGCTCAGTATGTTGGGCTGTGCGGCGGCTTTCAGAAGAGGTTTTGGAGCACAGAGCACCTCCTCATGGCATGTCCGCAGACAAAAAATACTAAAAGTTTATGGGCGTGAATTTTACTCCTTAGAAACAAAACTAGTTATGGCAATGTGATGGCAAGAACTGCACTCAGTGATAGTGAAGAACGCACTTCCCATTGTTCTTGGCAGCGTTCACTTTCAAGGTGACAGTGTACTTTCGTGGCATGATATAGCGACGATCAAAAATCGCCACAAGCTCGAATTTCTTCGAAACTGTCGCGCATGTCAACACCGTTTCAGAACGCTCTGGTGGTATCTCGGGCATCAAATTGGCAACTGAAGGTTCCCCCGCGATAAAGACAGGATAAAGAAATACAAATAGAGCTTCGCGACAACAGTAGGTTTCCCGAAGGAAGCTTCCGTTCAGTTCGATAACAGGGGCCGCATTCTCTAAACCGTCCATCTTTCAATCCCCATTAGGCGTCCACTTCGTTCCATCGTTGGTCACTGAGATCACCTGCGGCTTTCAAACGTCTGTGCGAAGCTACCAGGCCTTTGCGTCGTTGGCGAACGGGTCTCACCATTGGCTGCATATAGCAATATATGGCAGTAAATTGTGAGATCTGGTCGCCAATCGCGCAATGGCCAGGTCACTTCCATCCTGCGCTTGAGAGCCACGGGTGATGTGAGTGACCAATGAGAGAGGACTAAACTGAAGTGAAACGGACCGCAGAAAATGGGTAGATTACAGAATAGGGCCCCAGATATATGCGCGTCTTCATTCTTACATTCACCGTATGCAGTTCACAGGCCTCAGTGAATTGCTTTTCATCAAGAAGCAGGCGAGAAGCCAACTTTTGAAGTCTTTCTTTCGCTGCCAGGCAATGATGAAGAAATTTCGCATTTTTGTCAACGTATTTGAATAAAGAGTGTTCTACGCCTCCACTACGACTCCGAATAGAAAGTGAGTGATGAGGATTTTGCTGTTTATTTTCTTGTATTGTGTGTGAAAAAAAAATCTTATGATTGTGACGAACGCTCCGCTTCTGTGCATATAGCAACACCTTTGTGACTTCGTTGTACACTTCGAGAACACCACCCCATGGTCAACCAAACGCCTTGACGTTAATGACAGGAAGAGGTAAGCTTCTTGCATATATTTATTTATTTATTTATTTATTTATTTATTTATTTATTTATTTATTTATTTATTTATTTATTTATTTATTTATTTATTTATTTATTTATTTATTTATTTATTTATTTATTTATACATACTGCAGCCCTATTGGGCTATTGCAGGGCTGGGTGTGAACAACAATGTAGGAAAACATGGAGCACAACAATGGCAAACGTCCGAAACATCCGAAACAGTATGAGTGAAAACAAGAAAAACGAAAAAACTATTCTATAGCGGCTGAAAACAGCTCTAAAGGAAGAGAGCGAGTAGAACCGGGTAAACAATTCCAATATTCGATTGCACGCGGAAAAAAACTATTTCAAAGTGTCCGTGCGGGCAAAATAAGGCGTGTTGTTTAGGCTGTGGTGACTTCTAGTTTAAGATGGTATAGCAGGGATTAGGTAATCAGTTGCAGAGGGCCGGCAGGAAGAGTTAATAATGAAATACAAAAATTTTAAAGACTGAGTCCTTCGTCGAGATGAGAGTGGTTGCAGGACCAGTGATGAAAGTGCTGTGGAAGGCGAAAAATGTCTACCAAACCTGTGGCATATGAAGCGAACGGCTTTCTTCTGCACTTCCTCGATTTGGTTAAATTCGCGTTGTTTGTTCGGGTTCCATACAGGGGAGGCGTATTCAAGTAGTGGACGGATTAGCGATTTAAACATTAGTAGTTTCGTATCTCTAGGAGCAGCTTTTATTGTGCGACGGAGGTGTCCTAACTTTCTAAGTGCCTTTGAGGTTATGAAATCTATATGTTTGGACCATGACATACTGGGTGTGAAAATAAGACCAAGGTATTTGTATTGACTCACACTCTGGATGGCGGTATTGCTAATTGTGTAAGTAAACACGGAAGGTGTCGTTCTATTAGTGAAAGTCATAACAACGGTTTTGCGGATGTTAATAGTCATTTGCCATGTAGCACACCAAGAGCTAAATTCTGAAAATGATTTCTGAAGGTATAAGTGATCATAAAGGCAGGAAATTTTGTGATACAACACGCAGTCATCAGCATACAAACGTATGTTACAGGTGATGTTACTAGGTAAATCATTTATAAAAATTCAGATACTCTATTCATACTAATTCAGATAAAAATTGAGATAAAAACTTCAGATATCATAAAATAAAGGCAGGAGACCTAATTTGAAGACTTCTGACTATAAAACCCCGTGCATAATACGAGGAAAGCATTGCAGGCGTGTAGGTCGTAAATATGAGCAAAACATAGGCCAAACGCATAACGCAGCAAGTGATAACATTCGAAGTGAAAATGATTACGAAGGAAATAAAGTAATTAATACAATGAAATATTATTAAGACATTTGATGTATTCGTCTGGGCACCGAATATCTTCTACTCACAATCAACAAAGCACTGATCAAACGGTATACCAGGCTGATGGGGTAATGGCGCAAAATACAGTGTTTCAGTTCTTTTCTAGACGCGCATTAAAAAAGGTTAATGACGTCGCACGCCTACGCTGCCAACACTGTACCTTGCAGCCTCCTTCACAGTATTTTCTTTTGCACGATATTTTCCTCGCAGATGGCCCTTTCACAACTTAAAAGCTGATGTTTGCTGACCGACCAAACGGTTGCTTCATCTTGGTTTTAAACGATGCAAATAACGGAAGAAGTGAGTTTAAAAAAATATTTGTAGAATAAAACGAACTACGTGAGTTTTTATGTGCAATAAATCTTTTCTATGAAACAAAGTAAATGCATCTATATTATTGTTAGCGATAACCATGATTGGAAGAAACAACACACAAAACACTTACGAAAGGAAAGAGGTGGACGCCAATTGATTTCTGTGTTCTAGTGTTTTGTTTTTGTTGACAGGTATTGTCTCCCTAATCAAGTACTTCTTGTCAGTGTCGGCCTGCGCTGAAATTTTGTTCCTCTGGTGCATCTTTTTGCTGCTGGTAAGATAGTGTTCATGAGTAACCTGTTTAGTTTTTAAAATTTTTAAATATCGGAAACAGCTATTGTCAGCAACGATCAAAATCACTTTGCCTAATTATATACAGAGAAATACATTGCTCGAGAAGAGATTCATACGTCGACTGTATCTCGGTCTAATGCGCATATGCCGGCCTAAACTTGAAAACCATTTCAGGCTGATCAATCCGGCAAAATTTGAATGGGAACAATAAAGAGCAAGGAAATGCTTTAAAAGGTGTAGAAAATTCATAAAGCCCGAACTCTTCATTGCAACCAAAGTGGAACAAGATAAAGGAAAAGAAATGATTAATAGCGTGTGTAAAATATATTGTAGAGCGGAGAACCGGTAAGATGGACGTTGAATAGGTATTTTTTGCATTTCGATATTTTAAAAACGAAAATTTTATTGCAACGTTTTAGTATTGCAACATGACTCAGTTGCAAGGGGACAGCATTTTGTTTATCCGGGCTGTTAGAATATTAGGCTTAATGATATCTTCAGTTGTTATCCTTCTAACTGAAAGGACAGAGATTCAGGAGCGGAGACAGATTTTGTGCACGATGCACTCGAAAAGTTCCTTCGAAAGCTGGAGCCTGGAATTCTCAAAGCACTTAAATTACCACTTCAATGAATAGGGACCGACTCATTAGTAAACAATACTGTAAAGATATAAAGTCATTCATTTTGGTATACGCGTTACATATCGGGCTTGCCCTCTTTGAGCAAATGGTATTTTGAAGAAACACGTTCGTAATCTCTCGGTGTGGTGGTGGTGGTGAAAACTTTTAATTACTGAAATAGAGTTTGGGAGCCACAGAGTGGCCACGCTACATGGTCGGCGTCCCTAGTCCGAGACACCGCATGACAATGCCCCGTCTCTAGCCCGTTTCACCAGAGCCCTTTGGGACTCAAGCGAGGAGCAGTTGAGAAGGGCAGTCTCCCATGCCTCTCTGGAAGGGGTAGGGGAAGGGGGGAGGTGGGGATTTTGAGTACATGCCCACACCACGTGGAAGATATCACAGGTCTCCCCACAGTGTGGGCATCGCCCATCCGTGTTAGGATCGTAATGCTTTAAGATTGCAGGACAGAGTAGAGTACCTGTCTGCAGGCGCCTTAAAGTTCGCTCCTCCGTCTTACTCAGCCCCTTTGCAGGGGCCGGGAAAAGGCGGTGGATGTCGCTATAATGCGTTATAATTTCCTTGAATCGCAGCAGCGGCTGGTTAGTCTCCGAGCCAGAAGAGCTGGGATGAGGAGCCCGGTGAGTAAGCGCTCGGGCAGCCGCGTCAGCGGCCTCATTACCTCGTAAGCCCTGGTGGCCAGGAGCCCAAATGATTCTTTTGGGTGTTGGATCAGTGGCAGTCCGTCTTAGAATGCAAGCAGCTAAGGGGGAGATCTCCCCTGCCAAGTAATGATCACATGCTTTTCGGGAGTCCGTAATGATGATTCTCGAATTGGCGTGGGCGGCAGCAAGCGCTATCGCTACTTCCTCGGCTCGCATTGAATTCGGGGCTCGAAAAGAGAGTCCATCAACGTGCATTTCCTGGTGAACGACAGCGGCCGTGTAAAATCCTGTGGGCGATGGGCCTGCTACGTCTACATAATATACACCGGGTCGGGAGCCGTGTTGTCTCTCAAGAGCCCGAGCCCGCGCTTGTCGCCTGTTTACGGCATGTCGGTGTCCATGTTACGGGGGAGCGGGGAGACCCAGAGCATATGGCGCCACAGTACTGGGATACGGTCCGCCTCCTCTGGAGTGCAGTCGTGTTGGATGTGTAAGCGGTTTAGCAGGCGGCGCCCAGGGGCCGTCTGCATGAGCCGCGTGTATTGGTTCACGAGGTGGGCCTCCCGCAGCTCCTGGTAGGAGTTTAGCACCCCCAATGCCTTGAGTTTGGCATTAGAGGTAGCCACCGGGAGATCCAGGGCTCGCTTAGTTGCCTTGCGGATGACGGCGTCTATTCGCGCCTCGTCTTGCTTAGTAGTGCGGAGATATGGCACGGCGTAGAGGATCCGGCAAGTCACGAAGGCATAGACGAGCCGAAGCGCGTCCCTGCCCCGCAGACCGCCCCGCTTGTTGGAAACGCGGCGGACCATGCGCCCTACCTGTTCGCCTACTCTCTTGAGTTTCTCGATGTGACGTCGGTGAGGAAACAAGTACCCTTATTAAAGCATAATGCTGTGTCTGTCACAATAAAAGTTATTACAGCAAGAAATTATTCATGCCAAAGCATTTTATGTCCCATTAGCAGAAAAGCCGCTGTCCAGCAGCCTCAATGGCACAAACTTCCTCAGTGACATCACCATGCTTGTGCGTGACGACAAAAGGACACCATAAAATAGTCACGGCTACACCAAAAAAAAAAATTGGCGTGGGCTTAGTTTTGGTTAAGCCTGGTAGGTTGCGAAAGCAGGTGTTTTATACTGCATATGCAGCGCCTCTAGCGGGAGGAGCGCGGCGCGCCGTGCCAAGCGGCCGTCGTTACCCGACGAGCCGAGTTGGTAGCCCGTCTCTCGCTCCTGGTATGACGTCACGCTGTGACGTCACCTGGCATGGTATGACGTCAGGGGTCATTCTAAAGGTCAAACGTGCCAAGTGTAGCTAGAACTGCGGCTGGTATGGCAAAATGCAAGCGCGCACGTAGCCGATGAGAGCGTTTCGGAATTCAGCGTTTCGCAAGCTCCGAATGTCGTCCGCGTAGTCTGCTTTTAGCACATTACATTTCGTTTCCAGGAGACTTGGCAGTAAATCAGCGAAGGGTATTCCGAAGTAATTTAGGCGAATCCTCCAAGTGAGAAAATGTTAGCTAGGAAACCATTCCTGATTAGCTTCCACTCAAGCGAAACCATATGGGTGAGTTCGATGAGTATTTTATATCCTATTACAAATTTCCGCCACCTCACGGGATTCCCCTAAATTACGTCGGACTATCAGTTCCGCTTCGAGTTGTAGATCAATTTCGCCTCGCTCCGTGATCTGCTTGCATTCCTAGTTAGCTCAGTTTGTGGAGCACTACGAAAAACAGGCTCTGGCTCAGGGCTCGAGCGCGTTCTAGGACTTATTTTTGATTACGTTAATTCTTCAGTTAACGCTCCACAGCATTAATTTGCAGCCTTATGACTGCGCTTCGACAGAGGCTAATGAGTAATCGCTCTTTTATCGCCACAAATGCTGCGAGGACCACCTGTGAATGCCGTTTTCCGTGGAAAATGTAAACCGCTATTGTGCTTCCCATGAACTATAAGAAGCTTCATTTATCAGCAAATAGAGTGTACACTATCAATGCGATTGATGCCGAAGAGTGCGTGAGCACAACGTCAGCGGAAGCATTTGCTCCCGCAGACGTTGTGCCCCGCTCCACTCTCTGGATGTAACCCGGCAATCACTGCGGGGACCACTGGACCCACTCTTCAGTGTCCTCCTACCGGATGCCACCCTCTCTTTCTCTTATCTCTCCCACTTCCCTCTTCCTTCCCCTCTAATCTAAAAATTCAGGGGGCACTTTGACTGTCGAAAGTGCGTAGAGGCGAAAGCGTTTTCCGCACCACTTTCACTGCCTCTGTGGCATGCACCGCTGGATGACGTCACGCCTAATTGATGACGAAGTAATGGCAAATTACTAATGAATGCCTAATTACTGATTAATCACTCAGCACTAATTGACGGCTAAATAATGGCGCTAAGCTTCGCCTTTAGGAGTGGGACGCGACAGCGTCACGCCATAACGTCACTAGCGCGTCTAGCGGGAGGAGCGCGGCGCGCCGTGCCAAGCGGCCGCCGTTACCGGACGAGCCGAGTTGGTAGCCCGTCTCTCGCTCCTGGTATGACGTCACTCTCTGACATCACTATGCATGGTATGACGTCAGGGATTATTCTGAAGGTCAAACGTGCCAAGTGGCCGCCGCTACGCGAAAGGCCGTTCTTGGGAGTAGTATTGCTTTCGCATTAAAAGTCTATGCCGAGGGAGCGGGGAATTGAACCTACGGCTTTCACATTTTGTAGCAAGCATGAAACCCATTGGCCACAAACTCTTTTCTTTCAACCGCGTTACTTCTTGGCGAATAAGGTGAACCTAGTGTATGCATTTTCTTTACTGTGTACTAATAAAAAGGTATGTTGTTAAAAAAGAAGGAATGTTTAATGAACCTCGCATCAGAGCTCAGGATGAGACAGTGCTTCCGAATTCAAATCACGTGAGCAGCCTCAGGTACCCTCCGTAATTTTTTTATTTTGCACTCAGATAACAACACGTTATGAATAGTTTTTCCACCTATTGTTTCTCACTTCACAGATAGAGTAATTATGTCTGCTTCCGTTTATTCGGGCACATATTTTTTATAATCAACTCTGCGTTCGGTAATTATTTACCACATAAGATGCATTTTATTTTTCAAACGCGTGCTTCATTGGTGGCTATATAGCTTGCTAGCGAGCTTAATTTTGTGCGGCCCGAAATGCCAAAAACAATAATAAATATATTTTAGTTTTCAATAAAAATGAGCCCGAAGCGCTGGAAATAAAACTGCATACTTTCATTTACAGAGCATACTGCAGCTTTCATGCAGACTTTTACGTTTGACACAGCTTGCCGGCTCCTGCGCGCGGCTCGTACAGTGGGCCAACGAGCCACGGTGGACTGCCAGAGCGTCTACATGCAAAACTGCCCGAGGGATAGCATCGAAGTTTACGAGAGGAGATGCTGGCTACAGTTAGCTCAGATTATGGGTTAAAACAGCTGAAATACTCCGCATTTCAAGTAATCCTACATGTCGAACTGTCACTATGAAGCGGAATAAACGATTTTTCTCTCTCTAAAGAGCATCATAGCAGTATTCGGTATGTAGCGTAAGATACACTACAATTTTGATTTGATCCCGGGTAGAAAAGTTGCCTCTGAAATATGTACCAGCGAAATTTGTCTGTGCGCACGAGCATTAAAAATATAACTCCACACAATACGCTTCTGCTAGTCGTTGCATGCAGTGAATGTGTGTCGCCTTTATTGTTGCATGCGATGTGCGCGTGCAGGCGTATATAGTTTTTTCAGCACTGCGCGAGAGAGATAAAGCGGGAGTTTCCCCATCAGTTGATATCAGGAGGCTATCTAAATTCAGAAAAGACGAAGGGAAAGTGGTACTTGAGGGGGGAATGGTAGTAATTTTTATTTTTGATTTCTTGGTTTCTGCCACCACCAGCCAGATATGGGGTATGCATTTCTTGAAGTACATTCCCTTCTTCCCGAGCAGTAAAAAAAAACAGTAAACAAAAGCTGCCGGCTCATTTACTAACTTCGCTTGCCATCTAGTTCTCATCCTTTAGAGATAGCACTTCCCGCTAAGTGCATCAGATTCCGCCAAAAGTAAACCTGCGCTTACTGTGCAGCTAGTCAGATCTTATGGAGCGAAGACGGACTGCTTCTTGGCACCTTGTGTGCACCTATCCAGTGTATCTTGAGCCGCTTCGATTTGTGCACTCTGGCTTCTATTTCATTTTTGAAACACTGCACAGTAAAGTAAAGAAACATCTGCCGGTGGTTAGTTTCTTTGCCACTAAGGAAACCAGCTCACAAGTTCAAGACTGCCAAAGCCTCGTTAGGCTTGTAAGGCAGCGCTTGCCAGAAAGAGAAAAGTCGGGTGCGGTGTTTTATATACATTAAAAAGCATAAGTAAGTAAATGACAAAATCACTCATAAACGTAGGTCAGAAACAACAAAATTTAAGAAACTAATGTTGACAGTTAGTTATCAAAATAGCCAGAGGCATCACACTACAGGAACAGTAACAGTAGCCGATTGAAAAAATATGTAAAGGCCTTTGCGCTGCAGTCGGAGTAGACAGGTGCGAATGCACCTACATGTCATAATTACCTAAATAATCTCTTTCCAAACTAGCGCCTCCGATCTGGTACCGTAAGTTTCACAACCAAGTAACGAAATTCACACCATCTTGAGAATTAGCATTGCAACCCCCGCATCAGAATTATCTCTCCGTCCGTCTAAAGTCTCGGTCCGCAGGCGACGAGAGCTGGAGTCCCCTCTCCACTTTTATTAAGGTGAAAGCCTTCAATTCCTCATGCTGTCGTTAGCAATCCGTGTCGCCAGCCGTGTCTGCGTCCGTGTCGGCAGCCGTGTCGACAGATGTGTCCGCGTTTTGACGGGTGTCCACCGAGATATGTGAGACAGTTACTGCGTAATTTCCTTTCCTCAAATACAATTTTCAGTTTCTTCATTACGGCCCCTCTTTCTTCTTTCACTCCCACTTCCTCCCTTCCTGTACGGTGCGGTTCGGGTGTCCACCGAGATGACAGAGAATTACTGCGCCGATTTCATTTCCTCAAAAAGCGTTTCGTTCAAAGGGCAAGGCATCGCGCCGAACGGATGGTGGCCTTCCGTGGACTCCCTGGCAGCGCTGCAACACGCTCTCGCGTTCCACTCCTAAAGAGGAAGCTTAAGCGCCATTAATTAGCTGTCAATTAGAGCTCAGTGATTAATCAGTAATTAGGCACTAATTAGTAATTTGCCATTACTTCGTCATCAATTAGGCGTGACGTCATCCAGCGGTGCCTGCCACAGAGGTAGTGAAAGTGGTGCGGCAAACGCTTTCGCCTCTACGCACTTTCGACAGTCAAAGTGTCCCCTGAATTTTTAGATTAGAGGGGAAGGAAGAGGGAAGTGGGAGAGATAAGAGAAACAGAGGGTGGGAGCCGGTAGGAGGACACTGAAGAATGGGTCCAGTGGTCCCCGCAGTGATTGCCGGGTTACATCCAGAGAGTGGAGCGGGGCACAACGTCTGCGGAAGCAAATGCTTCCGCTGACGTTGTGCTCGCGCACTCTTCGGCACCAATCGCAATGAGAGTGTACACTCTATTTACTGATAAATGAAGCTTCTTATAGTTCATGGGAAGCACAATAGCGGCTTACATTTTCCACGGAAAACGGCATTCACAGGTGGTCCTCGCAGCATTTGGGGCGATAAAAGAGCGATTACTCATTAGCCTCTGTCGAAGCGCAGCCATAAGGCTGCAAATGAATGCTGTGGAGCGTTAACTGAATAATTAACGTAATTAAAAATAAGTCCTAGAACGCGCTCGAGCCCTGAGCCAGAGCCTGTTTTTCGTAGTGCTGCACAAACTGAGCTAACTAGGAATGCAAGCAGATCACGGAGCGAGGCGAAATTGATCTACAACTCGAAGCGGAACTGATAGTCCGACGTAATTTAGGGGAATCCCGTGAGGTGGCGGAAATTTGTAATAGGATATAAAATACTCATCGAACTCAGCCATATGGTTTCGCTTGAGTGGAAGCTAATCAGGAATGGCTTCCTTGCTAATATTTTCTCACTTGGAGGATTCGCCTAAATTACTTCGGAATACCCTTCGCTGATTTACTGCCAAGTCTCCTGGAAACGAAATGTAATGTGCTAGCAGCAGACTACGCGGACGACATTCGGCGGTTGCGAAACGCTCTCGTCGGCTACGTGCGCGCTTGCATTTCGCCATACCACCCACACTTTCAGCTACACTGTCTTCATTATGCTGTATTCTGAAAGACGTCTGGTTCGATACGAAGAGCGCATCACATAGAAACGGTAAGGTGGTATTCCTTTGCCACTGAGTGCATAAAACAACCAGAAAGGTGCCTCACCACGTCTGTGTGGAATATGTCAAAAGTGATCTACGGATGTTCGTACTTTGTATGAAAGAACATGTTCTCTACTTATCGCTATTAACTTCCTATCCCTTGCAGTGCGACTGAATGGTTGTTCTTTGTGTTGTTTGTACTGTGTCAAATACTGCATGCGAATTATTTGTGCTAGTGGCGAAGAAGCGCTATTATGAGTGTGCCCTTGGCAATGATTCTAGGCATACAAATGCTTGATACTAGTTTAAATATTAGGGAAAGCGTTGATAATGGAGAAATATACCCCCTATTTTGTTTGTACACAGAAGACAATGCTGTCTCGAACGTTTACGCTACACGCATATTACTGTGCACTGAAAATTGCAGCCGAAAAGTATTTCGTAGACATTGAGTTTTGTGGATGGTTTATTGATGGGCTACTGCCCATTTCTGTTGCTATATTACCATATATTAAATAAGAGAGTGTCGTATGCCAGATATCATGTCCCTTTAAAAAATCTCGGATTCTCAGGTGCTGTTCCTATTTGTGTTAGGTACAAAGCAGTCGCTGATGAGGTAATTTGTTCTATTAGAATCTTCCTTGGTGGTCTCCGGAATGAAATGGTTGCTAAAGTTATCCGTGCGACTGCGAGGCCACTATTGGATTTTGCGCATTTTCCCGTACCGCCCCTTCTGTTCTAATTGTATGAGCACTTGATTTTACATTTGGATATTTCTTCTGACCTGGATAGGTTTTGGTGCTATTAATGAAGATGTCTTTTCTATATATGTTCTGAAAAGCAGCCGTAATTCCAGGGGAAAACACAATACTATATTCAGCCCTCTTATGCTCGTTATGCACCCCAGGCAAGAAGCTTTTTATGTCCCTAAGCAACTTGCGTCTGGGTTCGTAAAGCTACCTCTCATATTGCGTTACAATAAACAGCAGAAGTTGCTGTTGTGGTTTTTGACTAATATACCAATATTTATCAATAATTTTTTGTGTTCCCTATTTGAGATCAAAACTCTACCAAAACAATTCTGTCACAACGCATTGCTTGCCAACTTCGGTGCACGAAAACAGCTTCCTAGCAAGACACTATAAATATAACTAAAAATATACCCCTCGGGCGTTAGACAAATAGCTAGCCCATTTTGTATGTAAAAGATTATAATTCAGCATTACACACACGGCATAGCTAGGCAGCAGAAAAAGACACAAATGATCACAAAACAATGTCCTCGTAGTCGGCACTTGCAAATTAGTTCTTACTCCTTTTCTTGTGTGTCGCAAGGAACATCCAGGTTGCCGAATATTATTTTTACTGCCAAAACATGCGTATTTATGAAGAAACGGAAGGTTTTGTTTTCTGTTATGATGTCATCGTTTAGTTCTCTCCGTTCGAATTCGGCGCTGCCTTCGCACCATAAGCTGCTATGCTTTGAACATATGGGCTTCTTTGCGTGCTTTTGTGGCGTTAACACTCTCTCGGCCAATCAAGATTTTCTCGACATGCCACGTCCAGCATCTACAGCCGTTTTTCCCCGGAACGGGGCATTTAACACTTCACAATTGATACACAAGCACGTCGCAGCAACAATGTCGCACCTCTTCCGCACCTTTTGGGCGCATCATAAAGGCATGAAGGAGCGCGACCTCTGTCGCCTCATTTATGCCTTCGTCCTCAGCCATGTGCTCTACGCTACCCCATACCTACAACTATCCGAAGAGGACATAAATGCTCTGGATGCCTTCATGCGCGAGGCATTCAAGGTAGCACCTCATCTTTCCCTCAACACATCCACAGAGTACTAGGCCTGGGGCCTGGGCCCCCACGAAACTATCGAGGAAATCGCGGATGCCCACCGACAGGTCCAATACATCAGGCTCCTACAAACCTCCACATGTCGGTATATCCTGGACTCCCTCGGAATCAGAATACCGGCCAACGACCCAACCCTCCTCGCCATCAGAGGCCTCTTCTCTGCCTCTTCACTGAGAGCTCCTCATCAAACCGCTATTGAAGAATATGCACCCGCCTCATCATGAGCAACGCCGCAGAGCCCGTCCAAAAGCGCTCCACCTAGCGTACGGATTCAAGCCAGTCGCCGTATGGGCGGACGCTGCCTGCACGGGTGATGAAGCGACAGCAGCTGTGGTGGACTCCTCTTCATCCACCCTCCTCACACTTTATCTCCGCCGAGGTACCTCCCCAGCGGCTATAGAGGAAGCTGTCATTGCAATTGCCTTTATCCGCACAAAATCCCGATAAATTTTAAGTTAAAATCCTTACCCTCTGTCCGGAGGACCCTTCCGTTCGAGGCCTAGACAATCTCAAGTCCTGGGTCTTGGAAGAACTGGGAGACCCTGCTGCGTTCAGACGACCCGGCCGTGCAGACCATCGCAACTGGTCGGGCTGCCAGTGTTAAGAACCTTGGGAACATAAACACTGGAGTGCAGTGCGGCCATGCGGGAACCCAGGGGCGTACTCCGAACTCCCGCCTCCCTCCAAACCACCCGAAAAAAATTGAAAGAATAAGGGTGTCGCCACGCCCTCCCTAGTGACTACTGCAGCAGTGGCACCGTCTTACCGCCAAGTGAACTTAGATACAGGCAATACAAGCAGTGCTACGATAAGAACAGCACGGTTGCATAAAACTAGCGAAAATTTCCTGCGCAGCGAAGTAAAACAAATAAAACAAAAAATTATCTCAAGTACGCCTCAGGAGACATTTTTTTTACCTTCTACCGTAACACATGCTCATGCGTCGTTGAAAAAGACCTCTAGAAAATATCGCAGCTTGTTATGCTTCCAGAACAGTCAAGGTCTTTCTCATTCGATCGAGGCTTAGTTTGAGCACAAGCTCGCTGCATTGCTGAGACGATCTGAAGCCGCCGCGGTGGCTCAGCGGTTATGGTGCTCGGCTGCTGACCCGAAAGACGCGGGTTAGATCCCGGCCGCGGCGGCTAGAACTTCTTTGGAGGAGAAATTCTAGAGGCCCGTGTACTGTGCGATGTCAGTGCACGTTAAAGAATCCCAGGTGGTCGAAATTTCCGGACCCTCCACTACGGCGTCTCTCAGAGCCTTAGTCGCTTTGGGATGTTAAACCTCAATAAACCAAACCAATCTTGTCCGCCATTACAGGAGGTTACTGAGTGTATGCTTCTCGCGTTTTAAGACGAAAGCCTGACTAGCCACATTAAGAGAAAAGCCAGCAGGTGCGTTAGTGCGTGTGCGTACTGACAGGTGGTAGAGGAAATATCAGTGATCTAAATAGGGCGATGCCATCAAGCACCGTCATTTCAAACAACCATATACAGGGTGTCCAGGCTAACTTGCACCAAGTTCTTGAAAAAAATCTACGTGTTCTTCCGAACTGAAATCGCGTGTATATTCTTTGTGTTTATCTAAAGTTACTGTACCATTTTTCTGCCCGTCCTACTTGAATAATTAGTGGAGATAAGTAAATTATGTTTTTAAATATAGCTTGAAACGATCAGGCGTCAGTAGGAAAGTTGTGCAGCTGCACTAATGTTGCCCAACCCAGGCAATTCCAACGAAATAGACTTAAAGTGGCTGTTTCTATTTGGGGAAAAAAAAAATCCGCGGAGCTTTAAAATTACCACGTGAAAGCGCACTCCTAAATGCACCGCGATAACAGCGCTCTCATTCGTGCTTTGTAAAAAGCATCCTTCGCTTCGCGCCTTTCGTGCTGCACAACAGAGAGCTTCGCGTTGTGTTTGGTTCCAAGATAAGCGCCAGAGTGTTCGGGCGGCAGTTGAAAGAAAGCGCGACTCCGGTTTCTGCGGTGATAATTGCGCTTTAATGTTAGCAGAATGCATGCGGAGGAAAAATGACAATCTCATGAGTTCAAATTTGGGAGCAAGGCCCCCATAAGGAAAGACGCATTATAGCAAGCTTGATAACGCGGTCTGAATTACGCTGAAAAATGGGATCCGTTTACGGCGTAAACCAAGACGGGCTGTTTTCTCCTCCCCACGCGAGCAGGAACTCGATTTTAATCCGGTCTATACCTTCAAACATATTACAACCTGCTATCAATATAGTCATCGCCTTTATCCTAGACCATGTAAAGGCCTCAAGAAGGCGGATGAGCGGCCCCTTCTCCGCCTTCTCACCAATACATTGCTGTGCCCGGCAGCACTAAAACATTTTGACCCCTTCTTTAGCAACAGCGGCCCGCACTGTAGTTCGGGGTCTTCGGACACCTATCATATGGTATGGGCCGGCCCCTCAACCCCCCCCCCCCCCCCGGCCCCCGGCCTTCCTTCCTAGTCTATCGAATGTACCAAAATTGCATACGGGATACGGACCCCGCTCATCATGGGCCCCTATGATATGGGATATGGGCCCCTGCTCATCAGGGGTTGGCAGGAAACGAGGCAGAAGACGCAGCCGCCCGTGTCACCCAATACATGGCTGTGCCCAATAGATGGCTCTTCACCAATACATGGCTGTGCCCGGCAGCGCTAAGACATTTTGACGCGTCCTTTAACGGCAGCTGCCCGCACTGTAGTGCGGTGTCTTCTGACACCTATCACATGGTGTGGGCCTGCCCCTCCATTCCGGCTATTCCCCCCATCCCCAACCCAACCCGGGAGGACTGGGAGGCGACCCTGCTGGGCTGCCACGACTTACAGGCCCAACAAGCCTTAGTCGGGCGCGCCCGGGCGGCGACCACCGCCACTGGGGTCCCAAACATGGGACCTCCCACCTAGTGCTTGTAAGGATCGGTCCCTTGCGGGCTGGTCCAAACATACTTCCTGTCCCTTCCAAATAAATATTTTCACCACAACCACCAGGAAGTCCAAATTAATCCGGAGGCCTTTAATACGGCGCCCATTCCGGGAGGACTGGGAGGAAATCCTGCTCGACCGCCATGACTTACAAGTCCAGCAGGCCTTAGTCGTGCACGCCCGGGTGGCGACTACAGCCATTGGGGTCCCAAATTACGGACCTCCATCGTACTTCAAGAAGCGGCCCCTCAACGGGCTGATCCAAGCATACTTCCTTTTCCTTCCAAATAAATGTTTACACCACAACTACCCTTTTCTCTCTTTCTTTTTTCCTTTACGACGCGGTTCGGATGTCCACCGGGATGCGAAAATTGCTGCCCATTTCCTTTCCTGAAATACGAATTTTCATCTTCACATACCTGTCTAGACTAGTGTCGTCTAGATCGGCTAACTTATTGTCCTTCGCAGCACTGATTATGAACTGCGCTCGGATAACGGTCAGGACAGAGGCGATGAAATATTGCAACCTTTTGTATGTACCCCAATGTTACATTTTGTTCAGACTGCGTTACTGGACGTCAAAACATAATTAATATAAATGCAAGTAGTTGCGCTTCCAGCCAGGCCATCTTTGAACGCTCGAATAAAAGACATGATGGTAGCATGGTGATAAAACAGCGGAGTAATCAGCATTGGACGAGTTCTGGCTAACTGGAGTTCCGCATTGGACGAGTTCTGGCTAACGTGAGTTCCGTTTTGAACTTAAGCCTCTGGAGTAAGGAATACAGTCGACATGTTTTTCTCAGGGCTCCGCTATACATACCGAAGTGCACATGGATAAATGGGTTGATGGAAGATAGGAGAGAGAGAGAGAGAGAGAAAACTTTATTGTACAAGGAATTCGGGGCACGTCGGGGAAGTGGTGGAGGCCAACCGACAGGCCCAATACATCAGGCTCGCACAAACCTCCACAGGTCGGTATATCCTGGACACCCTCGGAATCAAAATACCGGCCAACGACCCAACCCTCCTCGCCATCCCACGATCCCTTCACCGAGAGCTCCTCATCAGGCCGCTCCCGAGGAATATGCACCCGTCCCACAATGAGCAGCGCCGCAGAGCCCGTGCGAAGGCACTCCATCAAGCGTACGGCCCCCAGCCGGACGCCGTGTGGGTGGACGCTGCCTGCACGGGTGATGAAGCGACAGCAGCTGTGGTGGACTCCTCTTTATCCGCCCTCCTCACACTACCTCTCCCTCCAGACACGTCCCCAGAGGCTGCAGAGGAAGCCGCCATTGCCCTTGCTATAACTCGCACGGAAGCCCGGTACATTTTAAGCGATTCTAAAACTGCGATTCTAAATTTTGCTCGAGGCCGAGTCCATGCCCCTGCTTTTGGCATACTGGACTCGCCCGATGCCCCCCCGCCCCGCCAAGTGGAGCTGATATGGGTGCCCGCGCACTCCGGGAATCCCGGAAACGAGGCCGCCAATCTTTTCGCCCGAGGTTCTTTAAACCGGGCTCAGGTGGCCTCTGATCGGGGATTCACGAAGGAGCGCATGCACTCATTCAGTGAGCTGCCCCAGGAGCACAGAGCCTTACGCCAGCTCTACCCCCCCCCACCCCTCCCTAGATAACAAACACGCAACACTCTGGCGCAGACTACAGACACACACACTCCCTTCACCCTTTACCCTAGCCCGTTATCATCCCTCCTTCCCCACTCCGGCATGCACTCTATGCCCAGAACCCTTCGCCTCTTCCCTCCACATCATTTCCCTCTGCCCGGCGGACCCTCCCCCGCGGGACCTAGAGAACCTCAAGACCTGGGAGGACTGGGAGACCATGCTGCGCTCGGAGAACCCGGCCGTGCAGACCATCGCCACCGGCCGTGCTGCCAGTGTTATGGACCTTCGGAACATAAACACTTGAGTGCAGTGGGGTCGTGCGGAGACCCTGGGGCATGCCCCGAATTCCTCTGTAAATAAAGTTTCATCTCTCTCTCTCTCTCCCCAGGGTCCCCGCACGACCCCACTGCACTCAAGTGTTTATGTTCCTAAGGTCCATGACACTGGCAGCCCGGCCGGTTGCGATGGTCTGCACGGCCGGGTCCTCCGAGCGCAGCAGGGTCTCCCAGTCCTCCCAGGTCTTGAGGTTCTCCAGGTCCCGCGGGGGAGGGTCCGCCGGGCAGAGGGAAAGGATGTGGAGGGAAGAGGCGAAGGGTTCTGGGCATAGGGCGCATGCTGGAGTGGGGAAGGAGGGATGATAGTGGGCTAGGGTGAGGGGTGAGGGAAGAGAGTGTGTCTGTAGTCTGCGCCAGAGTGTTGCGTGTCTGTTATCTAGGGAGGGGTGGGGCGGGGGTAGAGCTGGCGTGAGGCTCTGTATGCCTGGGTCAGCTCACTGAATGTGTGCATGCGCTCCTTCGTGAATCCCCGATCCGAGGCCACGTGAGCCCGGTTTAAAGAACCTCGGGCTAAAAGATTGGCAGCCTCGTTTCCGGGATTCCCGGAGTGCGCGGGCACCCATATCAGCTCCACATGGCGGGGCGGGGGTGCATCGGGCGAGTCCAGTATGCCAAAAGCAGGGACATGAACTCGGCCTCGAGCAAAATTTAAAATCGTAGTTTTGGAGTCACTTAAAATGTACCGGGCTTCCGTGCGTGTGATAGCAAGTGCAATGGCGGCTTCCTCTGCAGCTTCTGGGGAGGTGTCTGGAGGGAGAGGTAGTGTGAGAAGGGCGGATAAAGAGGAGTCCACCACAGCTGCTGTCGCTTCAACACCCGTGCAGGCAGCGTCCACCCATACGGCGTCCGGCTCGGGGCCGTACGCTCGATGGAGTGCCTTCGCACGGGCTCTGCGGCGCTGCTCATGGTTGGACGGGTGCATATTCCTCGGGAGCGGCCTGATGAGGAGCTCCTGGTGAAGGGGTCGTGGCCTGGCGAGGAGGGTTGGGTCGCTGGCCGGTATTCTGATTCCGAGGGAGTCCAGGATATACCGACCTGTGGAGGTTTGTGTGAGCCTGATATATTGGGCCTGTCGATGGGCCTCCACCAGTTCCCCGATCGTGTTGTGGAGGCCCAGGCCTAGTAATCTGTCTGTGGGTGTGTTGAGGGGAAGACGAAGTGCTACCTTGAATGCCTTGCGAATCAAAGCATCCAAAGCGTTTATGTCATGTTTGGATATTATTAAGTATGGGGTAGTGTACAGCACACGGCTGAGGACAAAGGCATGAATGAGGCGACATAGGTCGCGCTCCTTCATGCCTCTGTGATGTCCCGAAACCCTTCGGATTAGGTGCGATATGGCGCCTACAACCTGCTTGAGTTTCTTGAGGGTGGTGGTGTTTCTGCCATCGTTCTGGATGTGCAGGCCCAATACACGGAGGGTGCCAACCTCCGGTACCGGGTCACCATTCAATTCAATGACAATGGGGGAGTGGGACAGCGGTGGTTCTTAGGACGGATGACGAGCAGTTCGGACTTCTCTGGGGAGCAAGACAGTCCGATGGTCCGTGCATAATTCTGGGTGAGTGTGGCTGCTTCCTGTAAGGTGTTCTCTATGCCGCCGTCACTGCCGTGGGTGGTCCACAGGGTGATATCGTCGGCATAAAGTGTGTGCTTCAGGTGGGGAATAGTTGCCAATTTTCGGGCGAGGGGGATGAGGGTAATGTTAAAGAGAAAGGGGGAAAAGGACGGACCCTTGAGGGGTGCCGATACTCTGAAGCGTGTAGGAGGAGGAAGACAAAGGGCCGAAGTGTATCTCAGCTGTGCGGTCAGTGAGGAATGCTTGAATGTAGGCGTACGTGCGCACACCCACATTCAATGGGGATAGGGCAGTCATGATCGCCTGATGTTCAATGCGATCAAAAGCTTTGGAAAGATCCAAAGCTAAGACTGCCTTGGTGTGACCTGGAAGAAGCGGGTCAAAAAGGTCGTGTGTGAGTTGCAGCATGGCGTCCTGTGCGGATAGATGGGGGCGGAAGCCCACCATGCTATGCGGGTAAAGATTGTTGTCCGCCATGTGACTTGTGAGTCTCGCTAACACAACATGCTCGAGGAGCTTCCCGAGGCATGAGGTTAGCGAAATAGGGCGAAGGTTTTGGATAGTAAGTGGTTTGTTGGGTTTCGTCCCAAGGTCCCCGCAGCGTCTACTCTAAGAAGAGGAGGTAACAGTTCCTGTGCTAAAGTAAATTCTTTAAAAGGCTACATATTAACCTCTCCTTGTTCGCACATTTCTCTCCGTTCACCCATATACACCATGAGAAAACTCGAGCGAAAGGCAATGTAATGCAAAAGTCTGACTTGAACCCACTCCTGCGTCACGTCACTGCTGCCCCTCTTGGATTAAAATCGGGTTCCTGATCGGATGGGGAGGAGAAAACAGCCCGGTGAAAGAGCACGCAGGCAGCTGCGTCCGCTGCCTCGTTTCCTGCCAACCCCTGATGAGCCGGGGCCCTTATAAGGTAACGGTACGTGGGGCCCGTATGCCGTATGCAATTTCGGTAGATTCGATAGGATAGAAAAGCAGTGCAGCCTTGTTCGACGTTCCGACAGGCCCTTTGCGATTTCCATCCGGTCTATACCTTCAAACATATTACAACCTGCTATAAAGATAGTCATCGCCTTTACCCTCGCCCATGTAAAGGCCTCAAGAAGGCGGATGAGCGGCTGCTTCTCCGCCTTCTCACCAATACATTTCTGTGCCCGGCCGCACTAAAACATTTTGACCCCTCCTTTATTGGCAGCTGCCCGCACTGTTCTGCGGTGTCTTCGGTCATCTATCACATGACACCTATCACCTATCACATGCTCGGCTGCCGTAACTTACATGCCCAGCAAGCCTTAGTAGGGCGCGCCCGCACGGTGGCCACCGCCACTGGAATCCCACACATGGGACCTCCACCTAGTGCTTGTAAGGATCGGTCCCTTACGGGCTGATCCAAACATACCTCCTGTCTCTTCCTAATAAATTTTACCACCACCACCTGCCCCTCTTCTCACCTGGATGCTGCTGCTGAGGTCAAATGAAGAGGAGAGACTGAAAGACTGGGCGGATACCAAGACCCATGACCAATCGCGCCAGTGCCGCAGCGATGTATGATTGATTTTGTTTATGGAGGTTTAACGTCCCAAAGCGACTAAGGCACTTAGGAACGCCGTAATGAAGTGCTCCGGAAATTTTCACCACCTCGGAATTCTTTAACGTACACTGACATGGCCTATACACGGGCCTCTAGAATTTTGCCTCCACCGAAATTCGGATGCTGCAGTAGGGACCGAACCTGCATACTTTGGGTCAACAGGCGAGCGCCTCAACCACTGAGCTACGACAGCGGCTGAGTAAGGTAGGTATGCATGAAAAAACCCTGTCATTTGTGACGCGGGTACTCGCGGTTTATAAAGAAGATTCCAATACTTGCAAGCCAAAAGGGTGGCATCATCAAGCGCCCGTATGACGCGCACTTCAAGCCGAGCACCATGTGTTCAGGAAGTCCTATATATGCCGTTTGCTAATAGACGCCAGCCACTGGCTGATCTCCATGCGGCACCATTCATGTGGCGACATTCGTGCCAGAATTGTTACGCAACCTTTTCTCTGATAGCGTTGCGTGTGGTGTCATACGATTTCTTCTTGCATAAAGCTTACATGGGCTTTTCAAGTTGGAGGCTAACTTGAAAAAGGGGTTCGAACCGATGACGGAAGTACAGTTTGTTGAATTGCATGCGTTCTCTGATTTTCATATCAGAATTGTAGTGCAACTGAGCGGTTGACGTGTCCACCAAGGAGTGAGGCAGTTACTGATCCGTTTCCTGTACTCAAAAAAGTTAGGTAGGTTTTAACCACGGTTACGCTCAAAACTCGAGCGATAGGTCCAACATTCCTCCACAGTTCTTCACTGTCATTGCTGATGAGGCAAGCTGTTTTGAATGAAGGAATAATGGATAGGGAATTGCACAGGCCTGTCCACTGGCTGGAGCAGAGCCAGACAATCTGGCCATTACATTCAAACAAATCACCGATTACTACAAGGAGGAGCACCGGCGCTACCCGGCCCCTTGTAAGGGTCTGGATCGCGCTGACGAGCGCCTCCTCATCAAAATTCTTACTAACACTGTACTGCGCCCGGCGGTGCTTAAACATTTCAATACATCCTTTGATGGCGCGTGCCAGTTCTGTGGGGAGGTGGCTGACACCTTCCACATGGTTTGGGCGTGCCAGTCAAACCCATCTATCCCCCCCAACCCCAACCCCACCAGAGAGGACTGGGAGGCGGCCCTGCTCGGCTGTCAGGACCTAAAGACCCAAAAGGCCTTTGTTCACCGGACGCGGGCGGCGTTGCTTGCCAATGGGGCCCCGGAATAGGGGCTCCACCTAGTATTGTTAGGGGAAAGGGCCAATAGGGCCTACCCCAATCACCTCTCTGTAAATATTTATTGCATTATAAATGTTTTTCACCACCACCAGCCAGAATTGCTTCAACATGCGGACTGGGGAATTGTAAGACACGTAAGAGGAAAGATTGAGAGAGGAGGCACTCGTCGCAAAACCACGTCCACCGAAGTAATGACGCTGCTTTTATGCACAGATACCCCAGCACCATGAGCCACAATCTCAGTTGTTGCGACTGAAGGAAGGCTGCAAACCAAAATGCAGGGGGGGGGGGGGCGCACTGGTACGCGCTGAGCCACAATCGCTGCCACGTGCAGAGGAGAGCTAAAATTTGAGAGGAAGGATTTACGTGCGTTGCAATACCGCGTCCGCCGAAACTACGACGCCAGCTGTAACAGACACCCCCCCCCCTCCCCCTCGATGTCACCAGAATTGTTCCAGTTGTCACCGAAAGAAGAATGGAAAGGACATTGCATGGGGCTGCCCACTGTCTAGAGCTGAGCAGCAATAGCTGCCACATGCAGACAGAAGAGAGAGTTTGTTGCGAAAGCAACACTACGGTAGTCGCAGAGCCATTTTGCGGAGCTCTGGAAAAGCCAAGCTGCGCATGCGCGAGGAGCGGGTGACGTCACATGGCGCACAGCTGGCGGGCCGGGGCCGCCGCCACCGCGCGCTCTCCGTTGTCTCGCCGACAGTCTCCCTCTCTCTCTGATGCGCAGTAGTCATTGCGCATCGCCATCTACTTGGTTTGTGGTGTATATAAAATTGGCAGAGGCTTAGCTCTGCTATGCCAGGATATAGGTAGGTTGAGGTGAGGGTGAGGTGTCCACATCTCGGTGGACACCTGAACTAGAGGGAAGGCACATAACTGCCCCCTTGAACAGTGGGCCCCTCAACCATTACTTAAGTGGCGTTAGTGACAGGAGTGCGCTGCATGCGTTGGCTTTGACAGCGTTCTGCCAGAAACGCGGCGCTGAAGCCATAGGGCATCGGCGTTCGTTGTGTTCATTGGCGTTGGGGTTGACGACGTTTTACACTCCAAGCAACAGGCCATAGCCTGGCGTAGACTTCAAACTAACAGCTATCCAAATCGCCAATTGTGTAGCTTCTATTCGGAAGGACTCTACTCAGAGAAATGCAAAAATTGTGATATGAAAGCCGATCTAAATCATATAATCTGGAACTGCCCGCAGTCCCTACCCGCGAGTCGATTCATTACGGACTCTGATCATTAGGAGGCTCTATTGCTCAGCCCCGACCCGGGGACACAGATCAAGCTCCTCCAGCTAGCTGAAGACGCCGCCGCTGCCCAAGGGATAGCGGCCGCCGTTTAAGCGGGGGGCGACTTCGGGTCGCTCCTCTATATCTGCTGGTAATAAAGTTCCACCACCACCACCACTGCGGTCATTTTAAGGGAAGGAGGCGCGCATAATGGCTCCCTGGGTCAGTGGACGCCTGAATCGTGCTTATACGTACGTGGGGTGATGAGAGAGATATATACGAGGGGGTACCCAAAAGAAACCGGACTAAATTTTTTGGTCGGAAAAGCTTCTGTGGCACCGCGTTTTGCCACTAGGAACGCGTAGAACGAACATTCCAGAGTCAGTTAGCCGAGTGCCGTCGTTGAAGGAGGTCAGACTAGTTTAGGCAGAGTTTTAGAGTGACGACTGTTTTGTGTGAATGTCGTTTTTGCAATGGCTGATTTTCGTGAACAGCGTGCGCCGGTGAAATTCTGATTTTTGCTCGGAAAAAGTTGAATGGAAACTCTTGAAATATTAAGAAAGACGTACAAGGACGATGCTATGGGGAATACTCAAGTGTTCCTGAATCGAATCCTGAATCAAAGCAAAAATATGCCAATGGAAAACTTCAAATTCACCTCGCCTCAAGAAAGCTCGTCAGCTGAAACCAAACCTCAAAACAATGCTGATTAGTTTTTTCGACGTGAGAGGAGTCGTCCATTGAGAATTTGTTCCGCAGGGTCAGACAGTTAGCCAGGCTATCTACTTGGATGTTTTGAAAAGATTGGGCAACGGTGTGCGGTGGAAGCGGCCAGATTTGTGGCGGTCGGGTGACTGGTTTCTCCATCATGGCAATGCCCCTGCTCACACAGCCCTGTCTCTACGACAATTTTGGACCAAAAATGGCATGACCCCTATTCCTCAACCCTCATACTCTCACGACCTTGCCCCGTGCTACTTTCTTTGTTTCCTAGAATGAAAAAATAGGTGAATGGAAAGCGTTTCGCTGATGTTGCTGAGGTGAAGAAAAAAACGACGGAGGCACTGTCAAACATCACAAAAGATGAATTTAAACAATGTTTTGAAAAATGTAATGAAAGATTCGACAAGCGTATCATTACAAGTGGGGAATACTTTGAAGGAGAATGAAGGTTTGTGCTTAAAATGTGAACAAATAAGCTCAAACAAAAATATGTCCGGTTTCTTTTGGGTACCCCTCGTATGATCTGCAGGCATTGACAAGGTTGTGGCAGAAACGCGCCACTGAAGCCATAGGCCATCGGCGTTCATTGTGTTAATTAATTGGCGGTGGCGTTGTCAACATTTTACATGCCGATCATTTGAAGGAAAGGAAGGCGAGAGCGCGCGGCGAGGCACGCCAGCTGTGCGTAATGGCGTCAGTTGCTCCTCGCGCATGCGCTGTATGGTCGTGCAGGAGCACGCGAAAAGGCGAGACTGTGGGCAATGTAGCTCACGCAGCAATGAATGGCTACGCGCAGATGTTGCTTTTTCCATGCTGCAGGTTTAACCAGAGCTAAACCAAAGCCATTTTTTTATGCGAAGCATACTAAAATAGCCCAACCCAGCTCCTCGAGCGCGGCGGTGTCGTCACCATTGACCTTTCGTGACCTCCATGTCATACCACGTGGTGCGTGACGTCACAGCAGATGAAAAACGGGGGCCCAACTCGCGCCGTCGCGCGAGGCGTCGTGACCAAGGATGACCACGTGGTGCGTGACGTCACAGCAGATGAGAAACGGGGCCCCAGCTCGCGCCGTCGCGCGAGGCGTCGCGACCAATGTGTTTCCTGCTTCTGCCGCTAGGTGCGCTGTAGTGAACACGTGATGCTGGAGCGGCGGTATACAAGGGGGTGCGCCTGCCTCAGATAAGCGGCCGAAGCCGCGCTCGCCGAAGCGAGGACAGATTCTCGCTAGGAGTATCTGTCCTCGCTTCGGCGAGCGCGGCTTCGGCCGCTTATCTGATTTTTTCAGCAGCGTCCGCTCCGGCGGACGCAGTTGTTGCTGCGACGCGCGTCTTTTCTTTCCTTTTTCTCTTTCCTCTGCTCTCTTAACTCTCCTCTGTCTGCACGTGGCAGCGGTGGTGGCTTGGCTCGAGCCAGTAGCAGGCCCGTGCAATTTCCTTTTCATCCTTCTCTCAGTCACAACAACAACAACTGCTAGGCGTACACGGGATAGAGATGCCTCCTGGAGATAGGGCTGCTCGTTGGAATGAGAAGCAAAAGTTGCGGCGTGCTACAGAGACTGATGAAGAGCGTGAAGAACGTCTAGCCAAGCGGCGTGCTCGATATGCAACTCGGCGACAATATGCTTCGCATCTGACTAGGCTTAACCTAAGCTAAGCCTCAGCCATTTTTTTATATTCGGCATTGAGCATAATGAGAAAGAGAAAGGAAATTAGAAGAAGGACTAAACAAGCCTCGCTTAAAAAGTGCCAAATGCTCCCGATAAAGTGATTATCATGTGTCCACTTGCGATAGTCGCCTGCAATGTCCCATCGCAAGCCTACCTTCCTTAGGAGGTGGTGAAAAACATTTATAATGCAATAAATATTTACAGAGAGGTGATTGTGGTAGGCCCTATTGGCCCTTTCCTCTAACAATACTAGGTGGAGCCCTTATTCCGGGGCCCCATTGGCAAGCAACGCCGCCCGCGTCCGGTGAACCAAGGCAAGCGGGGGAGCAAGCGTCGTCTCAGGAAGGCTGCAGCAGGACAAGTCCACAGCCATGCTGTTACCACAGTGGGGTTGTCAGTCACTTCTAAACGTTTGACACGCCGCCGATGACGCACAGAGGGAATCAGAGCCGCTCCTGCCTGAATCCGACGCACAGATATCTCCTCCTCCCCAGTAAGACTATGTTGGAGAGGGTATGAACAGGAAAGAATTAGAGCGCGTGTCCGCTGACTAAAACCTTGATTACCGGAAACATGAGACCGGAACGGAGGCATGAGGAAATATTGGAAGAAGATGCGTGCGTCGCAGTACCGCGTGCGCTGAAGCTGCCCCCGCCCCCAAAAAAATGAGCTGTGGTTCAACTCTTGTTGAATCTGGTCAGAGGTGGTGGTGGAAAACATTTATGTACAGGTATAATACAGGAGGTTATGCATGAGCTGACCCAGAGGGGGCCAGCCCTTACAAATACTAGGTGGAGGTCCCTAGTTCCGGACCCCAGTGGCATCGGCCGCCGCCCAGGCTCGCGCGACCAAGGCCCGTTGGGCCTGCAGGTCAGAGCAGCCGAGCAGGGTCGCCTCCCAGTCCTCCCGGGTTGGGTTGGGGCGAGGGGGGATAGCAGGGTTGGAGGGGCAGGCCCACACCATGTGGTAGATGTCCGAAGACTTCTCCGCACAGTGCGGACAGCTGCCCGAGAAAGAAGGGTTTGGGCTCCCGCTCACATGGGCCTTGAGGGAAATGAGGCAGCTGACGCCGCCGCCCGCGCGCTCTCTCACCGGACATTCCCCTCCGACCCTGACGATCAGGAACTCGAATTTATTCCAGCTTACATGTTTGGATAGTTGCTACATATGCCTACATTCAAGCATTCCTGACTGACCGCACGGCTGAGATACACTTCGGGCCTCTGTCTTCCACCTCCTACACACTTCAGAGTATCGGCACCCCTCAAGGGTCCGTCCTTTCCCCCTTTCTCTTTAACATAACCCTCATACCCCTCGCCCGGAAATTGGCAACTATTCCCCACCTCAAGCACACTCTTTATGCCGACTATATCACCCTGTGGACCACCCACGGCAGTGACGGCGACATAGAGAACACCTTACAGGAAGCAGCCACCCTCACCCAAAATTACGCACGGACCATCGGACTGTCTTGCTCCCCAGAGAAGTCCGAACTGCTCCTCATCCGGCCTAAGAACCACCGCTGTCCCCGCTCCCCCATTGCCATTGAATTGAATGGTACCCGGTACCTGAGGTTGGCACCCTCAGTGTATTGGGCTTGCACATCCAGAACGATGGCAAAAACACCACTACCCTCAAGAAACTCAAGCAGGTTGCAGGCGCGATATCTCACCTCATCCGCAGGGTTTCGGGACATCATAGAGGCATGAAGGAGCGCGACCTATGTCGCCTAATTCATGCCTTTGTCCTCAGCCGTGTACTGTACACTACCCCATACTTACAACTATCCAAACATGACATAAACGCTTTGGATGCTTTGATTCGCAAGGCATTCAAGGTAGCGCTTCATCTTCCCCTCAACACACCCACAGACAGATTACTAGGCCTGGGCCTCCACAACACGATCGGGGAACTGGTGGAGGCCCACCGACAGGCCCAATACATCAGGCTCACAAAAACTTCCACAGGTCGGTATATCCTGGACTCCCTGGGAATCAAAATACCGGCCAACGACCCAACCCTTCTCGCCATCCCACGATCCCTTCACCGAGAGCTTCTCATCAGGCCGCTCCCGAGGAATATGCACCCGTCCCACCATGAGCAGCGCCGCAGAGCCCGTGCGAAGGCACTCCATCGAGCGTACGGCCCCCAGCCGGACGCCGTATGGGTGGACGCTGCCTGCACGGGTGATGAAGCGACAGCAGCTGCGGTGGACTCCTCTTCATCCACCCTCCTCACACTACCTCTCCCTCCAGATACGTCCCCAGAGGCTGCAGAGGAAGCCGCCATTGCACTTGCTATAACCCGCACGGAAGCCCGGTATATTTTAACTGACTCTAAAACTGCGATTCTAAATTTTGCTCGAGGCCGAGTTCATGTCCCTGCTTTTGGCATACTGGACTCGCCCGATGCACCCCCGCCCCGCCAAGTGGAGCTGATATGGGTGCCTGCGCACTCCGGGAATCCCGGAAACGAGGCCGCCAACCTTTTAGCCCGAGGTTCTTTAAACCGGGCTCAGGTGGCCTCGGATCGGGGATTCACGAAGGATCGCATGCAATCATTCTGTGAGCTGACCCAGGCATACAGAGCCTCTCGCCAGCTCTACCCCCCGCCCCACCCCTCCCTAGATAACAGACACGCAACACTCTGGCGCAGATTACAAACACATACTCTCCCCTCGCCCCTTACCCTAACCCACTATCATCCCTCCTTCCCCACTCCTGCTTGCGCCCTATGCCCAGAACCCTTCGCTTCTTCCCTCCACATCCTTTCCCTCTGCCCGGCGGACCCTCCCCCGCGGGACCTAGAGAACCTCAAGACCTGGGAGGACTGGGAGACCCTGCTGCATTCGGAGGACCCGGCCGTGCAGACCATCGCCACCGGCCGTGCTGCCAGTGTTATGGACTTCAGGAACATAAACACTTGAGTGCAGTGGGGTCGTGCGGGGACCCTGGGGCGTGCCCCAAATTCCTTTGTAAATAAAGTTTTCTCTCTCTCTCTCCAGCTTACACCTTCGAAGACATCGTTTTACTCTATCAATCGGGCCATGGTCTTTATCCCCGCCCGTGTAAAGGTCTGTTAAAGGCGGAGGAGCGGCTTCTGCTCCGCCTGTATACTAATACTTTGCTGTGCCCGGCAGCTCTGAAACACTTCGACCCATCTGGTCAGAGAGCGAAAGCTGTGACTATGGCGTATTAGGCAGTTATACGCGGCGTCCGTCTGCAACCTTGAGTGCGTTCCGCACACTGGCTAGGCAGCGTGCCCACCGTACTACCCTGGCAGGTGGCAGCTAATGGCAGATCGCGTGACTTTTCTCACCCAATGAACGCTGCGGGCTGTTGCTGCTGTGCCGCGTTTCTGCCACAACGTTGTCAATGGCAACGCATGCAGCGCGCCTCTCTTTCTCACCACACCACGTAGCTTTAAGCATGACTTAGGTGTGCACTATTCCAGGGGGAGGGTTTTCATAGCTTGAAGCACGACTCCAAAGTCAAAATGTAATAAAGCATTGAAAAGAAAATATTGTATCATTTAGCAAGACAGTCGATAAGATCCTAGCAAGAAATTTTGAACAGCGGCACAAGCACATCTGTGGCTATACCCAAGTGTGGAGGCGACAAGTGACAACAACAGAGTGCTCCTCAAATCCTCAAAGGTCAAGATGAGGCAAGAGCTTCTCCAGCAATCTTCTTGTCGAAGAAGTGAGACGGCGAGAGTGTACCCAAAAATGATAGAAGATTCAGGCTCACGCCAAAGTGCACAGAGATGAGATAACGCCGAACCAGACCTGTGTGTATAGCATTTACAGGAGGGATAAGGCAGAAAATCTCGTCAAAGATACTTCAAGCTGCCGACATTGCTCACACACAAACTGTTAGTATCGTCATCTTCAAGAGCAACGATAGTCACCTCATTGTAAGCGGGTAACAATATGTGGGGGTGTAATGACTTGTGTAGTTTGGTTTGGTTTATGTGGTTTAACGTCCCAAAGTGGCTCAGGCTATGAGGGACGCCGTAGCAAAGCTGGCGGCATGTGGTTGTTTTTTCGGTTTGGTTTGGTTTATGGGGTTTAACGTCCCAAAGCGACTAAGGCTATGAGAGACGCCGTAGTGGAGGGCTCCGGAAATTTCGACCACCTGGGGTTCATTAACGTGCACTGACATCGCACAGTACACGGGCCTCTAGAATTTCTCCTCCAAAGAAATTCCAGCCGCCGCGGCCGGGATCGAACCCGCGTCTTTCGGGTCAGCAGCCGAGCACCATAACCACTGAGCCACCGCGGCGGCTCTTCTGCTTGTCTAATCAAATAGCTTTAAGCGGTAACATTTTCAGTAATATTAAAAATTGATCAACACCACAAAATAAATAAATAAATTAAATATCCCTAGTGCCCCTTGGTTTCTGGGGCTGTTGGCTTCTCTCATATATTTATAACGAGGCCCTCATTCCCCTTCTCTTGTTTGCTTAACTGCTTAGCGAGGGCCACGGTTCTGGCAGTCTTGACGCCATAGGAAGCATAAGGGGGCTCTCACACAGCTTCCACCCTCGCCGTTCGATGACGTTCTACGTCAAATCAGCGGTAACTCAGGACGTGCCACGTCCGCCGCTTAAGAACGTGGGTGGCGCTAGTGTGCACTCCCAAGGTGACGTTATTTGTAAACATATATACCCCCGAAAACAGAAGATTTCGCAGCCGTCGCCGTAGCTCAGCGGTAGAGCATCGGACACGTAATTCGGAGGTCGTGGGTTTGGATCCCACCGGCGGCATGTGGTTGTTTTTCTTCTGCTTTTCTAATCAATTAGCTTTAAGCGGTAACATTTTCAGTAATATTAAAAATTGATCAACACCACAAAATAAATAAATTAATTAAATATCCCTTGTGCCCCTTGGTTTCTGTGGCTATTGGCTTCTCTCAAATATTTATAACGAGCCCCTCATTCCCTTCTCTTCTTTGCTTATATATATATATATATATATATATATATATATATATATATATATATATATATATATATATGAGAGAAGCCAACAGCCACAGAAACCAAGGAGCACAGGGGATTTTTTTTAATTAATTTTATTTTTGTGGTGTTGATCAAGTAAGAATATTACTGAATATCTTGTCTCTTAAAGCTAATTGATTAGAAAAGCAGAAGAAAAAACAACCAAATGCCGCCGGTGGGATCCGAACCCACGACCGCCGAATTAAGCGTCCGGTGCTCTACCTCTGAGCTACGGCGACGGCTGTCAAACCTTCTGCTTTATGGGGTATTTATGTTTACAAATAACCTAACCTTGAGAGTGTTCATCAGCGCCACCCACGTTCGTAAGCGGCGGACGTGGAACGTCCTGAGTTACCGCTGGTGTGACGTAGAACGCCATCGAACGGCGAGGGTGGAAGCTGTGTGAGAACCCTCTTATGCTTCCTATGGCGTCAAGGCTGCCAGAACCGAGACCCTCGCTAAGCAATTAAGCAAACAACGGAAGGGGATGAGGGGCTCGTTATAAATATGAGAGAAGCCAACAGCCACAGAAACCAAGGAGCACAGGGGATTTTTTTTAATTAATTTTATTTTTGTGGTGTTGATCAAGTAAGAATATTACTGAATATCTTGTCTCTTAAAGCTAATTGATTAGAAAAGCAGAAGAAAAAACAACCAAATGCCGCCGGTGGGATCCGAACCCACGACCGCCGAATTACGCGTCCGGTGCTCTACCTCTGAGCTACGGCGACGGCTGTCAAACCTTCTGCTTTCTGGGGTATTTATGTTTACAAATAACCTAACCTTGAGAGTGTTCATCAGCGCCACCCACGTTCGTAAGCGGCGGACGTGGAACGTCCTGAGTTACCGCTGGTGTGACGTAGAACGCCATCGAACGGCGAGGGTGGAAGCTGTGTGAGAACCCTCTTATGCTTCCTATGGCGTCAAGGCTGCCAGAACCGAGACCCTCGCTAAGCAATTAAGCAAACAACGGAAGGGGATGAGGGGCTCGTTATAAATATGAGAGAAGCCAACAGCCACAGAAACCAAGGAGCACAGGGGATTTTTTTTAATTAATTTTATTTTTGTGGTGTTGATCAAGTAAGAATATTACTGAATATCTTGTCTCTTAAAGCTAATTGATTAGAAAAGCAGAAGAAAAAACAACCAAATGCCGCCGGTGGGATCCGAACCCACGACCGCCAAATTACGCGTCCGGTGCTCTACCTCTGAGCTACGGCGACGGCTGTCAAACCTTCTGCTTTCTGGGGTATTTATGTTTACAAATAACCTAACCTTGAGAGTGTTCATCAGCGCCACCCACGTTCGTAAGCGGCGGACGTGGAACGTCCTGAGTTACCGCTGGTGTGACGTAGAACGCCATCGAACGGCGAGGGTGGAAGCTGTGTGAGAACCCTCTTATGCTTCCTATGGCGTCAAGGCTGCCAGAACCGAGACCCTCGCTAAGCAATTAAGCAAACAACGGAAGGGGATGAGGGGCTCGTTATAAATATGAGAGAAGCCAACAGCCACAGAAACCAAGGAGCACAGGGGATTTTTTTTAATTAATTTTATTTTTGTGGTGTTGATCAAGTAAGAATATTACTGAATATCTTGTCTCTTAAAGCTAATTGATTAGAAAAGCAGAAGAAAAAACAACCAAATGCCGCCGGTGGGATCCGAACCCACGACCGCCGAATTACGCGTCCGGTGCTCTACCTCTGAGCTACGGCGACGGCTGTCAAACCTTCTGCTTTCTGGGGTATTTATGTTTACAAATAACCTAACCTTGAGAGTGTTCATCAGCGCCACCCACGTTCGTAAGCGGCGGACGTGGAACGTCCTGAGTTACCGCTGGTGTGACGTAGAACGCCATCGAACGGCGAGGGTGGAAGCTGTGTGAGAACCCTCTTATGCTTCCTATGGCGTCAAGGCTGCCAGAACCGAGACCCTCGCTAAGCAATTAAGCAAACAACGGAAGGGGATGAGGGGCTCGTTATAAATATGAGAGAAGCCAACAGCCACAGAAACCAAGGAGCACAGGGGATTTTTTTTAATTAATTTTATTTTTGTGGTGTTGATCAAGTAAGAATATTACTGAATATCTTGTCTCTTAAAGCTAATTGATTAGAAAAGCAGAAGAAAAAACAACCAAATGCCGCCGGTGGGATCCGAACCCACGACCGCCGAATTACGCGTCCGGTGCTCTACCTCTGAGCTACGGCGACGGCTGTCAAACCTTCTGCTTTCTGGGGTATTTCTGTTTACAAATAACCTAACCTTGAGAGTGTTCATCAGCGCCCCCCACGTTCGTAAGCGGCGGACGTGGAACGTCCTGAGTTACCGCTGGTGTGACGTAGAACGCCATCGAACGGCGAGGGTGGAAGCTGTGTGAGAACCCTCTTATGCTTCCTATGGCGTCAAGGCTGCCAGAACCGAGACCCTCGCTAAGCAATTAAGCAAACAACGGAAGGGGATGAGGGGCTCGTTATAAATATGAGAGAAGCCAACAGCCACAGAAACCAAGGAGCACAGGGGATTTTTTTTAATTAATTTTATTTTTGTGGTGTTGATCAAGTAAGAATATTACTGAATATCTTGTCTCTTAAAGCTAATTGATTAGAAAAGCAGAAGAAAAAACAACCAAATGCCGCCGGTGGGATCCGAACCCACGACCGCCGAATTACGCGTCCGGTGCTCTACCTCTGAGCTACGGCGACGGCTGTCAAACCTTCTGCTTTCTGGGGTATTTATGTTTACAAATAACCTAACCTTGAGAGTGTTCATCAGCGCCACCCACGTTCGTAAGCGGCGGACGTGGAACGTCCTGAGTTACCGCTGGTGTGACGTAGAACGCCATCGAACGGCGAGGGTGGAAGCTGTGTGAGAACCCTCTTATGCTTCCTATGGCGTCCCCTGTGCTCCTTGGTTTCTGTGGCTGTTGGCTTCTCTCATATTTATAACGAGCCCCTCATCCCCTTCCGTTGTTTGCTTAATTGCTTAGCGAGGGTCTCGGTTCTGGCAGCCTTGACGCCATAGGAAGCATAAGAGGGTTCTCACACAGCTTCCACCCTCGCCGTTCGATGGCGTTCTACGTCACACCAGCGGTAACTCAGGACGTTCCACGTCCGCCGCTTACGAACGTGGGTGGCGCTGATGAACACTCTCAAGGTTAGGTTATTTGTAAACATAAATACCCCAGAAAGCAGAAGGTTTGACAGCCGTCGCCGTAGCTCAGAGGTAGAGCACCGGACGCGTAATTCGGCGGTCGTGGGTTCGGATCCCACCGGCGGCATTTGGTTGTTTTTTCTTCTGCTTTTCTAATCAATTAGCTTTAAGAGACAAGATATTCAGTAATATTCTTACTTGATCAACACCACAAAAATAAAATTAATTAAAAAAAAAATCCCCTGTGCTCCTTGGTTTCTGTGGCTGTTGGCTTCTCTCATATTTATAACGAGCCCCTCATCCCCTTCCGTTGTTTGCTTAATTGCTTAGCGAGGGTCTCGGTTCTGGCAGCCTTGACGCCATAGGAAGCATAAGAGGGTTCTCACACAGCTTCCACCCTCGCCGTTCGATGGCGTTCTACGTCACACCAGCGGTAACTCAGGACGTTCCACGTCCGCCGCTTACGAACGTGGGTGGCGCTGATGAACACTCTCAAGGTTAGGTTATTTGTAAACATAAATACCCCAGAAAGCAGAAGGTTTGACAGCCGTCGCCGTAGCTCAGAGGTAGAGCACCGGACGCGTAATTCGGCGGTCGTGGGTTCGGATCCCACCGGCGGCATTTGGTTGTTTTTTCTTCTGCTTTTCTAATCAATTAGCTTTAAGAGACAAGATATTCAGTAATATTCTTACTTGATCAACACCACAAAAATAAAATTAATTAAAAAAAATCCCCTGTGCTCCTTGGTTTCTGTGGCTGTTGGCTTCTCTCATATTTATAACGAGCCCCTCATCCCCTTCCGTTGTTTGCTTAATTGCTTAGCGAGGGTCTCGGTTCTGGCAGCCTTGACGCCATAGGAAGCATAAGAGGGTTCTCACACAGCTTCCACCCTCGCCGTTCGATGGCGTTCTACGTCACACCAGCGGTAACTCAGGACGTTCCACGTCCGCCGCTTACGAACGTGGGTGGCGCTGATGAACACTCTCAAGGTTAGGTTATTTGTAAACATAAATACCCCAGAAAGCAGAAGGTTTGACAGCCGTCGCCGTAGCTCAGAGGTAGAGCACCGGACGCGTAATTCGGCGGTCGTGGGTTCGGATCCCACCGGCGGCATTTGGTTGTTTTTTCTTCTGCTTTTCTAATCAATTAGCTTTAAGAGACAAGATATTCAGTAATATTCTTACTTGATCAACACCACAAAAATAAAATTAATTAAAAAAAAAATCCCCTGTGCTCCTTGGTTTCTGTGGCTGTTGGCTTCTCTCATATTTATAACGAGCCCCTCATCCCCTTCCGTTGTTTGCTTAATTGCTTAGCGAGGGTCTCGGTTCTGGCAGCCTTGACGCCATAGGAAGCATAAGAGGGTTCTCACACAGCTTCCACCCTCGCCGTTCGATGGCGTTCTACGTCACACCAGCGGTAACTCAGGACGTTCCACGTCCGCCGCTTACGAACGTGGGTGGCGCTGATGAACACTCTCAAGGTTAGGTTATTTGTAAACATAAATACCCCAGAAAGCAGAAGGTTTGACAGCCGTCGCCGTAGCTCAGAGGTAGAGCACCGGACGCGTAATTCGGCGGTCGTGGGTTCGGATCCCACCGGCGGCATTTGGTTGTTTTTTCTTCTGCTTTTCTAATCAATTAGCTTTAAGAGACAAGATATTCAGTAATATTCTTACTTGATCAACACCACAAAAATAAAATTAATTAAAAAAAATCCCCTGTGCTCCTTGGTTTCTGTGGCTGTTGGCTTCTCTCATATTTATAACGAGCCCCTCATCCCCTTCCGTTGTTTGCTTAATTGCTTAGCGAGGGTCTCGGTTCTGGCAGCCTTGACGCCATAGGAAGCATAAGAGGGTTCTCACACAGCTTCCACCCTCGCCGTTCGATGGCGTTCTACGTCACACCAGCGGTAACTCAGGACGTTCCACGTCCGCCGCTTACGAACGTGGGTGGCGCTGATGAACACTCTCAAGGTTAGGTTATTTGTAAACATAAATACCCCAGAAAGCAGAAGGTTTGACAGCCGTCGCCGTAGCTCAGAGGTAGAGCACCGGACGCGTAATTCGGCGGTCGTGGGTTCGGATCCCACCGGCGGCATTTGGTTGTTTTTTCTTCTGCTTTTCTAATCAATTAGCTTTAAGAGACAAGATATTCAGTAATATTCTTACTTGATCAACACCACAAAAATAAAATTAATTAAAAAAAATCCCCTGTGCTCCTTGGTTTCTGTGGCTGTTGGCTTCTCTCATATTTATAACGAGCCCCTCATCCCCTTCCGTTGTTTGCTTAATTGCTTAGCGAGGGTCTCGGTTCTGGCAGCCTTGACGCCATAGGAAGCATAAGAGGGTTCTCACACAGCTTCCACCCTCGCCGTTCGATGGCGTTCTACGTCACACCAGCGGTAACTCAGGACGTTCCACGTCCGCCGCTTACGAACGTGGGTGGCGCTGATGAACACTCTCAAGGTTAGGTTATTTGTAAACATAAATACCCCAGAAAGCAGAAGGTTTGACAGCCGTCGCCGTAGCTCAGAGGTAGAGCACCGGACGCGTAATTCGGCGGTCGTGGGTTCGGATCCCACCGGCGGCATTTGGTTGTTTTTTCTTCTGCTTTTCTAATCAATTAGCTTTAAGAGACAAGATATTCAGTAATATTCTTACTTGATCAACACCACAAAAATAAAATTAATTAAAAAAAATCCCCTGTGCTCCTTGGTTTCTGTGGCTGTTGGCTTCTCTCATATTTATAACGAGCCCCTCATCCCCTTCCGTTGTTTGCTTAATTGCTTAGCGAGGGTCTCGGTTCTGGCAGCCTTGACGCCATAGGAAGCATAAGAGGGTTCTCACACAGCTTCCACCCTCGCCGTTCGATGGCGTTCTACGTCACACCAGCGGTAACTCAGGACGTTCCACGTCCGCCGCTTACGAACGTGGGTGGCGCTGATGAACACTCTCAAGGTTAGGTTATTTGTAAACATAAATACCCCAGAAAGCAGAAGGTTTGACAGCCGTCGCCGTAGCTCAGAGGTAGAGCACCGGACGCGTAATTCGGCGGTCGTGGGTTCGGATCCCACCGGCGGCATTTGGTTGTTTTTTCTTCTGCTTTTCTAATCAATTAGCTTTAAGAGACAAGATATTCAGTAATATTCTTACTTGATCAACACCACAAAAATAAAATTAATTAAAAAAAATCCCCTGTGCTCCTTGGTTTCTGTGGCTGTTGGCTTCTCTCATATTTATAACGAGCCCCTCATCCCCTTCCGTTGTTTGCTTAATTGCTTAGCGAGGGTCTCGGTTCTGGCAGCCTTGACGCCATAGGAAGCATAAGAGGGTTCTCACACAGCTTCCACCCTCGCCGTTCGATGGCGTTCTACGTCACACCAGCGGTAACTCAGGACGTTCCACGTCCGCCGCTTACGAACGTGGGTGGCGCTGATGAACACTCTCAAGGTTAGGTTATTTGTAAACATAAATACCCCAGAAAGCAGAAGGTTTGACAGCCGTCGCCGTAGCTCAGAGGTAGAGCACCGGACGCGTAATTCGGCGGTCGTGGGTTCGGATCCCACCGGCGGCATTTGGTTGTTTTTTCTTCTGCTTTTCTAATCAATTAGCTTTAAGAGACAAGATATTCAGTAATATTCTTACTTGATCAACACCACAAAAATAAAATTAATTAAAAAAAATCCCCTGTGCTCCTTGGTTTCTGTGGCTGTTGGCTTCTCTCATATTTATAACGAGCCCCTCATCCCCTTCCGTTGTTTGCTTAATTGCTTAGCGAGGGTCTCGGTTCTGGCAGCCTTGACGCCATAGGAAGCATAAGAGGGTTCTCACACAGCTTCCACCCTCGCCGTTCGATGGCGTTCTACGTCACACCAGCGGTAACTCAGGACGTTCCACGTCCGCCGCTTACGAACGTGGGTGGCGCTGATGAACACTCTCAAGGTTAGGTTATTTGTAAACATAAATACCCCAGAAAGCAGAAGGTTTGACAGCCGTCGCCGTAGCTCAGAGGTAGAGCACCGGACGCGTAATTCGGCGGTCGTGGGTTCGGATCCCACCGGCGGCATTTGGTTGTTTTTTCTTCTGCTTTTCTAATCAATTAGCTTTAAGAGACAAGATATTCAGTAATATTCTTACTTGATCAACACCACAAAAATAAAATTAATTAAAAAAAAATCCCCTGTGCTCCTTGGTTTCTGTGGCTGTTGGCTTCTCTCATATTTATAACGAGCCCCTCATCCCCTTCCGTTGTTTGCTTAATTGCTTAGCGAGGGTCTCGGTTCTGGCAGCCTTGACGCCATAGGAAGCATAAGAGGGTTCTCACACAGCTTCCACCCTCGCCGTTCGATGGCGTTCTACGTCACACCAGCGGTAACTCAGGACGTTCCACGTCCGCCGCTTACGAACGTGGGTGGCGCTGATGAACACTCTCAAGGTTAGGTTATTTGTAAACATAAATACCCCAGAAAGCAGAAGGTTTGACAGCCGTCGCCGTAGCTCAGAGGTAGAGCACCGGACGCGTAATTCGGCGGTCGTGGGTTCGGATCCCACCGGCGGCATTTGGTTGTTTTTTCTTCTGCTTTTCTAATCAATTAGCTTTAAGAGACAAGATATTCAGTAATATTCTTACTTGATCAACACCACAAAAATAAAATTAATTAAAAAAAATCCCCTGTGCTCCTTGGTTTCTGTGGCTGTTGGCTTCTCTCATATTTATAACGAGCCCCTCATCCCCTTCCGTTGTTTGCTTAATTGCTTAGCGAGGGTCTCGGTTCTGGCAGCCTTGACGCCATAGGAAGCATAAGAGGGTTCTCACACAGCTTCCACCCTCGCCGTTCGATGGCGTTCTACGTCACACCAGCGGTAACTCAGGACGTTCCACGTCCGCCGCTTACGAACGTGGGTGGCGCTGATGAACACTCTCAAGGTTAGGTTATTTGTAAACATAAATACCCCAGAAAGCAGAAGGTTTGACAGCCGTCGCCGTAGCTCAGAGGTAGAGCACCGGACGCGTAATTCGGCGGTCGTGGGTTCGGATCCCACCGGCGGCATTTGGTTGTTTTTTCTTCTGCTTTTCTAATCAATTAGCTTTAAGAGACAAGATATTCAGTAATATTCTTACTTGATCAACACCACAAAAATAAAATTAATTAAAAAAAATCCCCTGTGCTCCTTGGTTTCTGTGGCTGTTGGCTTCTCTCATATTTATAACGAGCCCCTCATCCCCTTCCGTTGTTTGCTTAATTGCTTAGCGAGGGTCTCGGTTCTGGCAGCCTTGACGCCATAGGAAGCATAAGAGGGTTCTCACACAGCTTCCACCCTCGCCGTTCGATGGCGTTCTACGTCACACCAGCGGTAACTCAGGACGTTCCACGTCCGCCGCTTACGAACGTGGGTGGCGCTGATGAACACTCTCAAGGTTAGGTTATTTGTAAACATAAATACCCCAGAAAGCAGAAGGTTTGACAGCCGTCGCCGTAGCTCAGAGGTAGAGCACCGGACGCGTAATTCGGCGGTCGTGGGTTCGGATCCCACCGGCGGCATTTGGTTGTTTTTTCTTCTGCTTTTCTAATCAATTAGCTTTAAGAGACAAGATATTCAGTAATATTCTTACTTGATCAACACCACAAAAATAAAATTAATTAAAAAAAATCCCCTGTGCTCCTTGGTTTCTGTGGCTGTTGGCTTCTCTCATATTTATAACGAGCCCCTCATCCCCTTCCGTTGTTTGCTTAATTGCTTAGCGAGGGTCTCGGTTCTGGCAGCCTTGACGCCATAGGAAGCATAAGAGGGTTCTCACACAGCTTCCACCCTCGCCGTTCGATGGCGTTCTACGTCACACCAGCGGTAACTCAGGACGTTCCACGTCCGCCGCTTACGAACGTGGGTGGCGCTGATGAACACTCTCAAGGTTAGGTTATTTGTAAACATAAATACCCCAGAAAGCAGAAGGTTTGACAGCCGTCGCCGTAGCTCAGAGGTAGAGCACCGGACGCGTAATTCGGCGGTCGTGGGTTCGGATCCCACCGGCGGCATTTGGTTGTTTTTTCTTCTGCTTTTCTAATCAATTAGCTTTAAGAGACAAGATATTCAGTAATATTCTTACTTGATCAACACCACAAAAATAAAATTAATTAAAAAAAATCCCCTGTGCTCCTTGGTTTCTGTGGCTGTTGGCTTCTCTCATATTTATAACGAGCCCCTCATCCCCTTCCGTTATATATATATATATATATATATCGCCAAATTCCGCCAAGAGAAAGACAATCCGTTCGGTCCACTGGCCGATAGCGCACCTCGTGTGCGTGGACAGCCCACGGACTAACGATCCATACAGTGAATCGGCCTTTAACTGAGTTGGAGAACCACTGGGTTTTTCTATGTCAGATAGCCAATCCCCACCAAACTGAACTAGAGGAGACCGCAGGAAGACACCGGCCTGATTTTAATACGCTGCGATAGGATCAGTTATCAGTTATCAGTTTTTTCAACCGTGTTTGTAATTATATAACGGCGAGGGAAGCGTCAATGATAGGTCAATGGCAAACATTCTTTCTGCTGATATTCTAGTGATATTCTACTGATATTTCTGCTGACATGTTCTTCCTACTGATTCTTCTCGTCGGAGCGGGTGACCGCTCAAGTGGAGATTCCCTTAGCGGAAAAAGGACGGCCTAAATGCGAATTTCGAACATATTTTATTAATTTTGATACTTTTTGTCCTTACGCTTAAATTTCAATACGAATTCTTTCTGTGTATACAAAAGAAATATTTTTAATGTACTTGCAAATACGTCAAAAATACAACTTTTGCCTGCTTACTATTAAAATACTTTAAAATAAACAAATAATGTGCATTAAGTACATTAAGTACATTACATTGCATTACAAATAAGCTAAAATTATACATTTAATACCTAAAAAAATATTTTCACTTCGGCTGGGCTTGAAAAGTATAATCCTGGTTAATGTTGTCAGCAGCGGACCTAATGACTAACTAAGCGATAAGCACAAGAAGCCCTTCCCTGAGTTATCAGTCAATAGGTCTCCGACATTGCAAGGTCACGTGACAGAATCTGAACTTTAACAGAAAAGATGTCTCCACACAGCAAATGCCGACAGAAAATTACTGCAGCAAACAAGGAGTCATCCGACAAGCTTGATCCTTGGCTTTCTTTATAAACGTCCCCAGACAGACGACACATTATCTTGCCCGGTGAGGCGTTCTTTGCGCACAGTGTGGCCTCCAAAATTGTCGCAAAAGTTTCGTTCGAGTCTGGGGGCGACCAAGAGCTGAATTGCTAGTCGTAACTTGTGCAAGGCACAGGTCAGGAGCCGATATGTGAACCAACAAATACACAGGCGTCTAAGAGAGCCGTTCGGCTTTTCCTGTCTGGGTCCTTTTCGTTGGAATGTTCGAGCCCGGAAGTAACCGGGGAGCGTTTGTCGGTGTAATGCTATCACGTTCTCCACACGTAGCGTAAATAAGTAGCCATAGCCTTCCTGCTAGAGTTTACCATAAACGAAAGGACGACAGAAAAGAGAGTTTTATCTACTCCCCGAAACGTCATCTCAAGGCCTAGATTGTTCCACGGTAGCTTGAAGTGTGATGCAAATATGTTTATGAGGAGTGCCCATTTCTCAGAATTTATGTATACTTTAGGCGTATTAGTTAGTTATTTATGAAATTACACTTTAAATACATTGCCAACACGCAAATGCCATTTCTCAAAACGCGATTTTGACCACTAGCCGGTTATACGGGAGCTAGAGATATGCTGCAAATACCTTTAAAAGGACTGCCCGTTTGTTAGAATTGATTTACGTTAGATACGTATTTTCACGTATTTTAAACATGCTTAAAGCTTGCTTTAAGTAAGGTACTTTCGGCATAAAAAAATAATATTTTTCGAATATCAAGCACGAAATTTCAGCAACCTATTTTCTGCATATTTTGAGTGAATTCATGAAAAGAAAATATGTTTAAAATACAATATAAATATCCCCCCATATATTTCAATCGTATTAGTTTCCGCTAAGGGCTCCAATTTTAACAGAACTTGTTGCCTCTTAGCTTCCTAAGCGGTGCCTAGCAAGAAATAACGGGTCAGCCTGTGCAGTTGGTGTTTTCCCCACAGTGCGGGATGTTGTGCTCAAAGGCGTCAGGTCTGGTTTTATCTCGTATGGAATACTGAAGTATATCTGAGAAACGACATGCTTTTATTAAAGAGGCCTCCCCACGGGCTGATAAATTTAGAGCGAGTGTTATGAAATCTCTTTGAAGATGATCTGAGGCCCCTGTTATTTAACACTGTTATTATAAAGCAACACTTTTTCTGAAAATCAGTAGAAACCTCGATGGCGCTGAAGAGGGAACCATTTAGATGCAGAGTAGCGGATAAAATCAGCAGGCTGAGCACTATTGCGACAGTGATTTGTAGTCTGAGAGCAATGAAAGATTCTGGCACGAATGTTCAGTGGTTCCGAAGCCAATCAAATTCTGCACTTTTACACAAGCTCCCTTGCGCATGCAGGAATTTCAGGCTTTCGGAAAATAATTTCACAGCCTTGTTTCTATATACATGTTCTACCCATATTTTCTAATTTCTGCTTATTTTGCAGAACAAATATGATTCGTGGAGCGCACACTTTCGCTGTGCAAGGAAAATGATTAAGAAGTTCAAAATCTTGAACGGCATTCTATGAACATGGAAACCCCAGAAAAATGCACTGAAGAGTAGATATGAACACGCAGTGCATTGCACTGTCACCTCATTAGGCCGCATAACATCTGTCAGTCGGTTCAGCATAAACATGAGCCTTAATGGGCAGTCTTTCTCATAGGCTGTATGCTGCATTCAAGCGTCAGTTTCATACTTCCTTAATTGAGTATTCTTGGAATTTGGGCAAGTTGCCGTCCTGACTTTGAATTTTAGAGATTCTTCGATTGCTTAAAAATCTATTTTCTTCCATCGGTTATTTCATAGATGAATTGAGTTTTCTTTGTCAGGCAAAAACTTTTTTTGATGATCTAGCATGAAATCCTGGCTCATTTTCTGCCCATACACACACATCTGGAACTGGTATTGCTTCAAAATTTACTCTCTAATGTCTGAAGCAGCTTTTAAATCAAAGTAAAACTATCTATATAACGGGCATGCGGGCTCTAGCTGCTTTAAGCTATTGAGCACTGCGAAAAATTTTCGTCACTTCTCTGCTCCCGATCAGGCAAAAAGTTAAGCATCCTTTCGATTGCCAAAATTGTGCAAATGTTACGAAGCTTACAACGAATCTTTCCAAGTATTTCATAGAAGAGAAGAATACCTTTATATTTACCCTGTAATTATCTTGCAGGTACGAACTACTATGTGCTTCACTAGCAAAGACTTACCACGAACGAGCAGAACTTGTACTACGCTCACAAGTAATTTTTGAAGTGTATCAGGGTTGTCTTTCTTGCCTGGGCTTTATACGACGATGCAGGCGAATGCTACGCCTCGCCGAAAGGGCTTTTGGCTTCTTAGCATCCTTAAGCTGATAGTCGCAAAGGTTATGAGTAGGAAGAAAGCATGCGGGAAGGCACCAGGATATTGTATATGTCGCATTCCTGATAAGCACTACATCTTTTTCTCCATCTTTCGCAGCTCTACTTGTGGTTTTTGGGATAAGTAGTAACATACAAATCACGCTTTTTGCCTTCTTAACCAACTCTTATCTATAATGCGTACTGCCTATGTATTCCTAAGTAATAATGCGTATAAACTATGACCATTGGCTACCTAAGAGAACGCAGTGGAATTTTGCACGGATTTTTCGTTTTCTATATGTCCAAATTGGCTGTTCATCTGCTGTGTTCTATTCGGCGATAATTTTCACAGAAAGCAATCTTATATCCTCAGTGAAGGCCACTGATTGCGCTCTGACCCCCGCTCTGACCCCCGAGGACAGCGGCAGAAAAGCCCCTTATAAAAGACTATATCCCTACGCAAAGGCCTGAAGGCAGCACAGTGTTGTGAATGGGGCTTTGAGGTGTGCTCAGTGGGGTGTTTCTGGAAAGTAACAAATTACCCATTCATCTATTACATCTTCTACAGTCTTGAAGGCTTGTAACATGCAGGCGTTTCTGGAACGCTCCGCAGCCCATTCTCGGCAAGGGGTCGTGAACAGCTTACGGAGGGAGCCCTGTCGACTCGCGTAAGAAGGAGCACTGCCGCTTCAAGGCAGGAAATGGAGAAAAGAAAAGAGAATGCATGTCGGAGAATTCGTTCGCGCCGACGTGGCGATGATAGCATGCGCGCTACTGTCCCTGAACGTCCCACAGCTTCAAACTTATAGTAGGCTGCCCCGGTGGATCAGTGGTTATAGCGCTCGGCTGCTGACTCTAAAGACGCGGTTTCGACCCCGGCAGCGGCGGTCGAATTTCGCTGGAGGTGAAATTCTAGATGCCCGTGTAATGTGCGACGTCAGCGCACGTTAAAGAACCCCAGGTGGTCTAAACTTCTGGAGCCCTCCGTTAAGACTACACTCACCGCCTGAGTTGGTTTCGAGCGTTAAATCCCCATAAACCAAGCCAGACTTTTGGCAGCTAAAGACATCGGCGCGCTGGTACAGAGCACAAAATTCAGCAACTTTTAGGGTCAATGCGTTGTGAAAAAATTCTGTTGCAGAAGAGAATCTTCGCAGAACCTTAGAAAAGAAATTTACATGCTTTTCTCAATAATTTAGCTTACCCTTCGTTGAAGCCTTTGAAGGCTTTCTACATAAAGAAATTTGGCTGTAGGTGTGTTAGCACTCCATCTTTATCGCTTTTTGCCTCCGAGTGCAATTTTCTATATTCTGCCTCAGATAACTGTTCTTTTTTATTTTTGTGATTTTGGGCTGCCCGCCTGTTTCTGCGTTCCGAGATGGTTGCGGTTGTTCACCTTCTCATCCTTGTCACCCTTCTTACCTCTTGAAACTTCACCTTTTATAAGGTGCCTCCTGTCTTCAATAGAATTTCAGTTGTGAGTTAGCGCTTGTGTCTCGTCCTCGTTCTTTTCTTGTGGTGTGCATGGTCTGGCGCTATTTTTTCTCTAATTCAAGTATGCACCAACTTGCCCAAAAAGAGGTGTTAATGAATATAGCGGAGGAAGCTGAATGGAAATCTGGCTGAAGCGCGCTCTCTCAACGTTTGAAGTTCGGGGCCGTTAAATACATGTCCGCTGCCGCCTGCTGACGGCGCTTATTAAGACGAGCAGCGCGGAGCTGTATAAAAAGATTGATTCTGTAGATGAGCTGCAGTTTTAAACGCCAACTTTAAAGAAATTGTTCTCACCATGATCGCAGTCCATATGGCGATCTATATGCTTTCTGCCGCTGGGATAGCTGCGGCACTACCCTATGAAGACCATCCCTATTATTATCGCTGGCACCATGCAGACTACGTGAGTAAATTTTGTACTTGTTTAGTTTCATCTTCGAGACATTCATTTATTGGCTTGTATGATTCCTCGCCGTGCTTTCCACGAAAGATCATTTTCGATGCTATAGTCGGCAGCATGATTGGTGCTATATATATATGACCTATAGTCAGCAGCATGATTCCTGTTATACATATATGAGGTTTTCATTAATATATACCTAATCAAAGGTGATAAAATTTTGAAAACGATGTCGATGAGATAACACGGGTCTTTATAACAGTCTTCCCATGTTGTCTGAAACCTATTGGCGAAAACTGTGTCACATCCTATTCGTCAATATATAAACTTTGGTTTAAGCTTTAAGTTCATGCACTCCAAACATCACCAGAAAATTTTAACACGCGCATTTTTCACACGGGAAGCTCTTTATGAACGCAGTCTTCCTGCGTAATATAACATTGTCCTATAATTACGGATATACATGCGGATTCCTCATCGGACGACTTTAGTTTCGTGCTGGTTAGTGCAAAAGCGCCACCCATTGGTTTTTTAACGCAATTAACTCTTAAGTGTGAGTGCGGGACCGGCTTAAAAGCAAGCTTTCGCTCCCCATAATATGGTTACAACGTTACTAATATTGTGTTCATAATATTTCGGAAGATTCCTCAGCTACCTCACAGTAAAATTGACGTTCTGGAAAGATGGGCTTGAGCACGTTGGGTGTTTTTACAGCATTATATACGTGTTACCATGAAAAAATGCTTGCATTTACGTCGTTATGTGGCCTCTCCAAAAACGGTCATGTCTGCGGACCAACTGAGAACATGAGACAAACTTGGAGGCCTCACGCTGGCAACATCGGAGAGGCCGAATTTCATGTTGCCCAGTTTTGGAGCCACATTGTATTTCGATGTAGTAATGCGCTCGTACCATGATGACCAGTCGTCGACATCTCGGACTCCTGCAGTTAGCGAGGTCGCCGAACATAAGATTGTAGGAGGGGAGATGGCGGTGCTAGTCCGGTTGATGGCCTTGGGCGCGGTCAGGGCTAGGACCTAGGTGCACCTGCGGTGTTCCTGGTTGAGGCGGAGCAAGATATTCTCATTTATGCGGCGTCGCTTAGATGAAACATTCCGGAGAACGTATGACGGGAGCCAATAGAAACCGAAACCACCAAAGATTTCTTATACGCTGGGATATTTATATTAAATTTTAAACATATTAAGCATTGTGCGTGAACCTCATCTTTATTTGTCTATATTCATTACCATCGCCCATCGTCATCTTCGGGGCAACGTCATTCCTGCCAGTGGCAATAAAGCCTGCTCCGGGTGTTGCCAATCTCTCAGTATTTTTTATTCATGAATGCATTAAAATATGCAGGAAATACTTTCCTGAAATTTCATGCTTGGCATTCGAAATATATTCTTCAAATTTCCCAAAAATACCTCACTACATGCCTCGAGCACGTTTCAAATACGTGAAAAAATGCGCATGCGGATTTTGCATTGTTTCAATGTATTAAAAGTGCACTTCCGTAAATATGAAATTCATTCGACTGAAGTATACTTCAATTCTAACAAATGAGCTGTCCACATAAACATGTTTCTAGCACACTTTAAGATGTCGTTGAACCTGCAGTGCTGAAATCTCGTTTCGGGAACTCACATTTGCATGCTGCCAATGTATTCAAAGTTTCCTTTCTTCAATACGAACTGAACTCGTCCAAAGTATGCTTAAATTTTAACAAATCAGAAGTCCGCGTAAATATATTTTCAGCACTCTTCAAGCTACCGTAGAACACTTTCCGCAGCAGCGTAAAGATAGAACTGCAAGCAGTGGTAATCGTCAGCCCAGGAACGCACTCTAGTGGGAAATTGTTGGAAATTGCATTCTGGGAAACCACATTTCCACATTAGCAATACATTTAAAGTATGCTTCCGTAAATAAGAAATTAATTCGTGCAAACTATACTTTAATTCTAACAAATTGGCAGTCCGCGTAAACACATTTACTGCGCACTTGAAGGTGCCGTAGAGCAATCTCGTGCTGGAAATCACGTTTTGGGAGCAGAGAAAACTCTCCCTTTTCTGTCGTCCTTTCGTTTATAGTAACATCCAGCAAGAAGCCAATACCCACTTATTCACAAAGTGTGGAGTATGTGATAGCATTATTCAGGCAAAAGTGCCTTGGGCACCTCCGGGCACGAACATGCCATCGGAAAGAGCCTGACGTGCAAGGTCAACCATCTCCCACAGACGTCTGTGTATTTATTCGCTGACAGTTCCACTCCTGACCGATACCTGACCCGAGTTACCGTTAACGATTCCGTTCTAGAGCACCCCCTCATTTAAACGCGTCCTCTCTGGCATTGGGTGACAATTTAAAGGCCCTCAGTCTTTGCGCAAAAAAAGATTCATCAGGCAAGATGATGTGTCGTCTCTCTGGTGGTATATATTGTCACGTTGTAGTGACGGCAGTCCAGCGGTCAGGAAGACACCAGAAAGACTTGCAAACGAAGCTCTTTATTTGGGCTGACTTGCGCCCGCAAAAGAACTGACTCACTCGGTGGCGGCGTAAGCAACAAGCGTGCTTGTCAATCGTCGAACTACGAATGCCCGCCGCTCGCGGCATCGTTCAATTTAAAGCCGGCAAGGAAATTTCGAGATAACAGGTCGGGATCATCTAGAGTAATCTAGAAACAAGTAGATGCAGCTGTTCATGGCTGTGAACAATCGAGATTAGTCCGGTCGCTTCTCGCGTCACGAACAAAAGTGATAACAACCCTTTCCTACAGCCTTGAGCGTGAACGAACAAACACTACAATGATACGTGGCAATATAATGCAAGCCAAGTAGCACGTATGTCGGAGAAGTTCCGCTTTCCTGACGTCACTTTCTGTTTGCATTTGCTATGCGGCGACATCTTTCTCTATCAAGTTCTGTGTCGTGACCTTGCGCTTTTATCGACCTCTTGTTGCTGGAAGCTCGGCGTTTTCTCAAGGATGGGATGATTATCGCTTATGCCCTCCTCATTCATTACTTGTGCTGTTGAAAACATAGATAAGTCTCATCCAGTGAAGCCTATTAGCAGGCCATTTTTAAGGCTAAGCGAGTGTATTTTTAATGTATTAAACGCATATTTTAGTGTGTATATATTGCGATATAAAAAATTTAATGTAGAATTTAGCATATTTTGACTGTATAATAAATATACTAAGTGGGCTCACGTTTTACTTTCGACGTATTTGTAAGAATGCTCGAAATATTACTCTCGCATACTCAAAAGAATTTGTATTGCGATTTCACCATGGGGACAAAAATACAAAACTGGTTTGAAATGAGTACAATGCGTTCGAAATGCATTTTAGGACAGAAGTTTTCCGCTTATTGATAGGGGATGTAGTTTTTTCATTCGTAGTTTTTCATCAGTGGGCGAATAATAAAGCAGAAGAATAAAATTGGCTGTGGCTTAGCTAAGGTTAAGCCTTGATTGCTCGAAGCGAAAAGCTCTCGCGGCTTTTAAGCCAGCTCCCAAGCTACCACTTCTAGATCGGTGTTTCTGCGCCGTCAGCCTGTTGCTTCTTCTCCTTCTCCTCCCATGGCGAGTATCTGCGCCTGATCTATGGGCAAGCGCGCCTTTTATACCGCTCCTTTCAAATGTGCACTGCGCACGTCTGCGGCGAAAGGTCAAACGGTGGCGAGGATGGCCGCCTCTTCTATAGCCGTCGCCGCCGCTCACGCGTTCTCGCAACGCCTTGCGTAAGAACCTTCTCTTGGGACGGCGGCGTCGACCGCGCGGGAGCGGCGTAGAGTAAAACGGTGGCGAGGAAGAGAAGCGGCGACGCACATGCGCAGTAGCGCGCGGCGGCGGCGAAAGGTCAGACGAAGGCTTCTTCCACCGTGGACGAAGGAGTCAACGCGCGGCGGCGACGACGGCTGCGGCCTCAGCGGCTACCTGCGCTCCGCGTGACGTCACTCGGTTTCGCGCATGAGTAGCTGTGGCAAATCTGTAGTGTGACTCACGCGAAGCGCGGTGTTGATGAGTCTAGTGAAGCTTTTCGGTTCAAAACAACCACATGCCGTCGGTGAGATCCCAACCGCTACATCCGAATTTCGTGCTCGGTGCTCAAACAACTGAGCAACGGTGGCGGCTGTCCAATCTGCTGCTTTCGGGAGTATTTATGTGTAGTGTAAGCGAACTTTGAGAGTGTTCACCAGCAACCCCTCGCCTATAGCGGCGGTCGTAGTATGTCCTGTATTGCTCCTCTCAATAATAAAGAAGCCTGACAGTAATACTTCAAATATAATTGTTCAGTGTTAGTAAGCCAGCCTGCTAGTTAGCACGTTCTCGCTGCATTCAGATGATCTGAAGTGCTTACTATGCTATGCTGAAAAAAACGATCATCTATCTCAGAAAGCCTGTATTTGAAACTGTAAAAATATAGGTGAAACACCCTGCCTGTATGTCTGTGTGTGTTGGTTGATTTGGTTTATTGGAGTTTAACGTCCCAAAGCGATTAAGGCTATGAGGGACGCCTTATTGAAGGGCTCTGGAATATTCGACCACCTGGGGTTCTTTAAAGTGCACTGACAAAGAACTGTACACGCGCCTGAAGAATTTCGCCTCCATCGGAATTCGACCGCCGCGGCCGGGATCAAAACCGCGTTTTTCGGGTCTGCCGCCGCGAGCGATAACCACTCAGCCACCGCGGCGGCTGTGTGTGGGCGCGCGCGCGTGCGTGCGTGTGCGTGCGTGCGTGCGTGCGTGTGCGTGCGTGCGTGCGTGTGCGTGCGTGCGCGCGCGTGTGTGTGTGAGTGTGTGTGTGCGCGCGCGTGCGTGCGTGTGTCTACCTTCGGTTCGGAATGAGCGCAAAATGTCACCCCAGTTAATTGTTTGCAGATTAAAACAAGACCTCTTTCCCGTCAGGCTGCCGAAAAAGCCTTGTAGTCTTACCACTTCCTTTCAGGGAAATAATCTACATGGAACGTAAGGTATAAAGGTTGCGGAAAAGGGGCAGGTGTCATACAAATCCAGAATTACGGGCTACTATATGCGTTCTAGAGAGAACAGTTTTAAAAAAGCGCGCGAGGCTAAAAAACTGTTTTCGTGCACTATGCTCACTAAGTTTATTAGAAATCACGTCATGAATTCTGGATATATATTAGTAAAAAATCGAGCAATTCGATAGGTTCGGACGTAGAAGGAAGAAAAAACATGCTGACTCCTACAGCAACTATCATCAGTCTGTTTTCACTGTGGATAATGGTGTTCTGCATACCATTATACGCCACAGTAGTGAGTCGACGGCTTTTCCAGGCGTTCCGACCATAACTGTGCCCAGCATTCTATCCCTGCTCTTGAGCTTACTTGTAAAAAAGAGCTTCGGTCCTGACGACCTTCCAAACTGCCTTTTGGGGCGCTATGCAGAACCAGTCAGTGAGTGCCTGCATCTTATATAATCTAAATCAATTCAAGATAGCTGCCTCCCAGCCGAAATTAAAAATAGCTAAAGTTGTTTGTAAGGGATCGGTAGTGCGTGCGGGGTCATTACTACCGCTAATTCTTTCTCAGTGCCCCGCAGCTGCCTTCTTCAATGGACCCCCCCCCCCCCCCCCCCCTCGACGGGACGGGACGGGACGGTGGGGCGCGCTCGAAGGGAAGAATGACATTTCTTGGAACGATGCGCTCGCGCAGGCGCCGGGCCGCTCGGGCGTCCATCGCCCCTTGGGGCGGATTCGCGCCGGCTAGGCTAAAGAGCGGTGGAAGCTATGTGGCTGAAGGGCCGCCACACGTCGACCCCCCCTTGTCTTAATCCCCCCGTCTTGGCGGACACCAGATATGCGACACAAGCTCGCGACGAACGTCTCGTTCGAAAAGACTGCAGAATTCCTGAGGATTAAGTACTGCCGGACGGAACGGCGTCAGGGCGCCGTGACGAGGGGGCAAAAGAGATGAGGAATAGCTGGCGACAGCGCGTCTAGCCGCGAGTAGCGAAGGCCCGAGTTGGGTGACGCTACGGGTATCGGTGAGGCGCCGACTAAACAGCCTTGGGAAGGCTAAGTCGCCTTGGAATGCAGGTCCGAGCTCGCAGTGTCAGCTACAGGGGTAGTTGCCCGCTTAAGCCCGTTAATCCCGAATTCCGAGACGACGCCAAAGTCGAGGGTCATTGGGGAAACGAGCCGTCACGTGCTCGCACGAGTGTGTTTTGTGTTTGTGTTTACTTTTATTTTGGAGGGAGAATGTTCTACCCCGGACATGCTGGCACTGGCTGGCACGACTGTGCGTTTGTTTGTTTTTATTTTTTTTTTGCAATGGAGAGGGTGTTTTGCCCTACGGAGGCTAGAGGGCTGGCCATGCTCTCGAGAAACCAATCATGGGAGCAGTGTCACATGATTGGGTGCTACCAAATGTGGGCCGGGCCTTTAGGGCTTTAAAACCGGGCCCCGGAGCCGGAAAAAGGGTTCTGGGCTAAGGTCAGGTGCTATGCATCTTCGGCTATGCCGAGTAGGGGCCCCCCCTAGTGTTAGCCAGTTCCACCTTTTTGTTGTTTGTCTTTTTGCCGCTTAATATGTCTCCAGTGCCTTAACTTGTATGTGATTGTAAATATCTGTACATAAACAATCAAGCATTCCCTTTATCCCTGCATCGTAACTCATCTTGAGACCGTCTCTGACGGGGCACCCCTGGTGCGAAGAAAAGCTTCAGTCTTCCAGTTAAAGAAACCGTCTCGGGCGGAGCACCTCTGGTGCAAGGAAGGAGAAGAGAACCTGAACTTTACTTTGTTCCTCTTTATGAGGCAGCCTCTTTGACACTCACCTTCCTCCCTTCCCTTACGGCGCGGTTCAGGTGTCTGCCGAGATATCTGACACTGATACTGCGCCATTTCCTTTCCTCAAAAACCAATTTACCAATTTTATTACGCAACACTACCATCTAATTACAGGCCAATCTCTGTGACATGTACTCGCTCGAAATTCTAGAGCGCATAATATTAAAATTTCTCCAACAGCATGCCGAGGCCGAAGACATTACCGATCCCAATCAGCACGGCTTTAGAGCAGGTTTTTCCCCTGTCACCCAACTAGTAGGACTCTTTCACGACTTAGTTCAAGGGAATAATAAGCAAAGCCAAACGGATATAATTTTCTTCAACTATTCTAATCCCTTCAACCGTGTGTCACAATTCAAATTAATTTTTAAGTTCAACCATATACTTGTGATAGACCCATTCTTAAATTGATAACCAACTTTTATTTAGAATGCCGGCAATTTGTGCAAAATTATGACCACGCTTGAAATACTGTAAACGGTGTCTCCGGAGTACCGCAGGGAACAGTAGTAGCACCTTTTCTATTTATTTTGTTGAATAACGACTTGAAAACCACATGTATCTAAACATACGTACGTTCGCAGATGGTTGCGGGCTCTACCAGCAAAATAAATCAACCAGAAGATCAAACAAGGCTAAGCGTTGCCCTTAACAACGTTGTGGAGTGGTGTAATAGCTGGCAAATGGTCATTAACTTACAAAAAGCATTCCCGACATCACCGACAAAAACTAAATCAAACCCTAGCAACCATTATAATGTTAGTATTGTCATTGGCACAGTTTTATTTCCTTTATTTTAACTTTTGTGCGCTGCTTTTCTTTGTTCTTTGTATCCCAAATTTCCTTCCTCATCCAGAATTTCAAGCCAATGATTTTAAACTCCGGCTAAATTCTCTGTTTTTCATTAAAATGTTTCTCTCTCTCTCCACTACCATTCTGAGACCTAAGCGGGAAAGAAATACGTACGCGCCGTAATCTCTCAAGAACTTGGACCAAAGACACATGCGCTTAACAACTAAGAAGGCAATGAGGAGTGTTCTCTTTCTTAAACTGGTCTGACGTTTTCTACTTACGAAATGAAGCTGTTCGCTCTTGTCCGACCAATCTTAGAATGCGCAAACATATCTGGTTTCCGTACGCAGAAAATGACACAGTTATGCTCCAGTCAGTACAACGGAAGATGGTTCGTTTTATCTACAGTAAATACCAGAGCACAGTCTCTGCCGCGGGTCTGCTAGCAAGCCGCGCAATCCCTTATACCGCGCAAGTTTTTATGCTTGCTAATTCATAAAACGTTTAACACGAATACTGCTACATATGTCACTTTCAACAATTTTAGGGGAACACGCCAAAAGCACGAATTCACGCTTCGAAAGTGCACTTGTGCCAACAATTAATACTACTTTTCTTTTTTTCCCTCGAGAAATGCGCGAATCGAACTGTGTATGTAAGTTGGTTACTTCACAACCTTCACTGGAAAAGTTTGTACAGTTTTTCGCAATAGCTGCGTAATAAATTGGCCAAAATTGATTGCTTTGTTTGTTATCGTGTCTTTCATTTTGTTTGTATGAGATTGCTGGGAGATCTCCCTTTTTATTTTTTTGTTCTCGCTATATGCATCTTTGTATTCAACTCCTGTGCATCAACGCCCTCCTGTAACAGTTATAATTAGGGACTGACATCATCTTCAGATAAGTAAACAAATAAATAAATAATTAAGACCACCATGGTGGAAGGAGCAGTAAAATGTCGAATTCATTTTTTTTTTTTCAGATAACTGAGGTTAACGAAATGCTCTTCGTGAGGAGACAGACGTACGCTGGGTACTTTTTACCTTCCACTCCATGTCAGGCGATCAGAAAAATAGATCGAATTTCAAGGAACAAGTTCAAATATATTGTGCACTACACGGCTCCAGCGACTCCTAATCAGATGTAAGCACCCGAAATTCTTCCGCTTTTTTCTTATTTCTTTAACAATGAACATTTTGCTGCAGAATATTCATATCCGCGTCTTTTTCATGCCTCCCGAGCAGTGAAGCCTTTGTAACTACGCTGAAAACTTCACAAACTATGTCTCACCCTACCGCAAACGCCTTGACTTATCAGACAACAGAAGGTAAGTTTCCTATCTGTTTACAAAAAAGAACCTTGCGACCATACGGAAAAGCACCTCAGAGCTGGTGAGAACTTTAAATAACTCAGAGTGGTCGCCGAGTACTCGCAATGGTGTCGAAACAGTACCGGGGATACGTGTGGATAGTCTGCCGCGGTGGCTGAGTGGTTATGGTGCTCGGCGGCTGACCCAAAAAAACGCGAGCTCGATCCCGACCGTGGCGATCTAATTTCGATGAAGGCGAAATTCTAGAGGCCCATGTACTGTGCGATGTCAGTGCACGTTAAAGAACCCCAGGTGGTCTAAATCTCCGCAGCCCTTCATTACGGCGCCTCTCATAGCCAGAGTCGCTTTGGGACGTTAAACCCCGTAAACCAAACTTTACGAGGAGATAGACACGAAAAATTATTACTCAAGATTGTTCGGTGTTGCACTCGAGGCAACAAATCGCCTTTTCTTGGAACCTAATCCATTTTTCTCTTCCCCAATGAAGCGGCCTCGCCGACTGACATTTCAGATACAACGTTCGAAGTGTTCCGCGGTATGGTGTTAGCACAAAAGCGCGACATTTGTGACCGTGATACATATGTGCTCTCGAACATCGTAAAGAACACATAGCATTTTTTTTGCCATTAGAATTCTACATTTCATTACCGAAAAATGCGTAGGAGCAATTATGGGTGTTTTTTTTATTAGAACATATGGTACGGGTCCATGAGCTTTTATTCAGTTTTGCTCATGACGTAGGTGAGGGGGTTCCTACTCTTCTCGTTAAAGGTCACAGCGACGTTCGGGCCTATTGCTTACGTCAAAATGATTAGTATGTCGCTGCATATTGCTAGACTCTGACAAGAACAGCACACCGGTAAAAGGCGGAGCTCATGGACATTATAAGTTGTGTATCAATAGTGCCAGATCTGTCTTACGAGTTTTATGTTAAGGTCTGTTGGCCGATTCTTTGTCCAGAATAATATACCAACTCGATAAAAATTTCTGGTCACCCTTATTCCGCGATGTCTAATGAAGTCTTATTCCAGTTTTATCCCGTGGAAGTGGACTACAACTGCAATAAAAGCGGGCACAGGGGGTAAGGGAACAAACACGGGTAATGACATCCTAGTCGAAATGAAGAATAAGAAATGGGCTTGGACAGGCTATTTAATGTGAAGGCAAGATAAACACTGGTTCTTAAGGGCAATGGAGTGGGTTCTAAGAGAAGGCAGCCGTGGAAGGGGGCGGCAGAAAGGTAGGTGGGTGGAGAAGTTTAACAAGTTTGCGGCGATACGATGACCGCAGCTTGCAAAGGATAAGGTTAAATGGAGAGATACATCTTGTTTTTCGCGCTAAAAATTTTGTAAGATGTATGTCAACGAACTCGCCCAATATGCAGTACTGTTAAATGGAGAGACATGGCAGAGGTCTCCGCCCTGTAGTTAGCATAGTCAGGATGTTGATGATGATGAACCCAGGCAAGAAAAACGCTTATACAGGAGACGCGTGGCAGAAAAGCTTAGTCTCGGTGTCGGCTTCTGGTGACCAGAATAAACCTTCTCTGGAGTCCAGCAGGCTGTTGGGTAATAATTCTTTCTCCGCCTGCACTATGCAGCTGCTGACTCACGTTTCCCTTGTTTAGGAGAGCTAAAATACGGAGCGAAACTTCGATCCACTTCTGCGCCCGATTATGCGGAACGCAAATCGGTGCCCACTCTGTCAGCCAGACGATGGAGCGCCTCTCAGCTGTTGCAGTTCTGTTTCCCTATGGGCAGAGCAAATCAGCGCTCTGGTTTCTGCATATAGAGGCACACTTCGATGCGCTCATATCAACCCCAGGTGGTTGAAATTTCCGGAGCCCTCCACTACGGCGTCTCTCATAGCCTTAGTTGCTTTGGGTCGTTAAACCCCATAAACCAAACCAAACCAAACCATATCAGGATTTGCACATCTTTTATTACCTTCCATCGCGCATGAAGAGCGTCCTGGCATTCTGGCCCGGTTCTGTGTGGACCACCGGCGGATCCCTACGACAAGCTGAAGTCGGCGGTTAGCACGCATTGATGCATCGGAGCGCTCGCAGATACAACAATTTCTATAAACAGAGTGTGGCTTAGTTTGGGTCCTGCCTTGACGTGTTGTCAACGTAGTTTCAACTAAGTGTCAGCTATTTGCTTATGTTGCTTCTTTTACATCTAGAGTCGTTATTAAGCGCCATCAATAAGCTACTGTGTATTCGAAGGTCCCTGTCAGGCGGATTTTGCCAAGGCAAGGCAAGGCAAAAAGGCAAGCAAAGGCAAGGCAGAAAAATAAAGAAGAGACGAAAAAGGATTTTCACAAACACCTTAATACACTTTGTTGGCAGTCCGAAAGCATAATAATTTGTTGAAGCTCTAACAGGAATTGTCGTCAGCCCTGTGGTCCTGACGTCACTCTCGTCCAGCCAGGGAGAACTATGCGGTCTGGTGACGTCGCTTGCCTGGAGCCGATGGCGAATTTTATGACTGACACAATTTTGCTCGTTTGCTCGATGAAGACTTTAAGGCTGTCGTATAAAGAAGAGCAGAGTGACACGAAAGGAGAGACTCCAGCGTAGAGAATAAAGCACCAATAGTAGAGAAAAAACGATTGGCTGAACAGTTCTGAGGCTCTGTCAAATAAGACGACTCTCGAGAAATGTTTCCAATAGGCCGTAGCCTATTTTATGAAGTACATTTTTCTAAGTTTCGTGTGCTTTTCTTGGTGGACTTTAACATAATTCATACTGTTCGGAAACTAATCTTCTAGCTGCCACTCTCCTATTATACATAAAGGATCAAGTATTCCTTCTATAAACTTGTCTTTGAGCAGCATTTTAGGGCCTGGTGATGTAATATGCTTGTCAAAGGCTTCGCTTTCTTTTATCTAGAAGGGTTCGCCCTACACTATGATTAGAACGGGGGAAAATATCATTGCCACTCTGCACTGATACATTACCCCCAAAAAACCCTTTATTTCCAGTTATGAGCCTAGTAGATTTTGACCGCCTCAATGCGATCTCTTTGCGCAAATAGTTATCGTCACAGTTTTCGCTCTTGGAGCGCTCAGCTAAGTGTCAGCAGCGCCATAATACTCGCGACTGTTCAGCATTTAGAATATCGGCCTGGTGTTATTCGCTTACTAGAGTCCTGAAATTATTCTCAATCATGCTCTCGGGGCAATAACTTTCCAGTCCAATACATTTTCTTTGAAAGATCGGCAGTGGGCAGTGGTTTTTCTTACAAATTTGATTACAGAAGAATTAGGATCTCTAGCTCTTCAAAACCTGAAAAATTATTGATAGTGTCCAAAAAAAGAAAAAAAATAGCATATGTGAGGCGTGGAAAATATGTGGACTATTTTCTTGACATACAATTACCTATGCAGGTGGCGCATTCAAGTTGTACAAGGTGTTGTATGCGGACCGTCGAAAGCGCTGCTTCATCCTGGTCTACGTCGAGCGGATTGGCATAAGGGGTGAGTGGAAACCACAAAAATGGCCGTAAGCGCAGAAATATGTGCGTATGGTTATTTGCAATGCTACTGATTTTCGCAGCTAAGTGGTCTTCGCAAATGACACCCACACAGTATTACTCGGACTAGGGGTACCACGAATTAGCGACTCTACATCTATGTCCTACTTCATCGACCACCTAAGAAATGAAGTACGTTTGCGAAACAGTGATATAATCAGCGTGCATGCATAGCCTACTCATCAATGGCACTTTATGGTTTTCCATCATGAACAAAATAGGATGAAATTTGTGAGGTTCATACGAGTTTATTTAATGAAGACCGGGTTGCACAAAACGACTGGAAAGCAAGGGAACAGATTATTTCTTTACAATCAGGCTGACTAACATTTCGGTGATCAGTTCACCCGCAAGGCAACGCACATAACGCACATATTCAGTAACCTTCTAAGGGTACTGAATAAGGTGTTGCAGGAACTGTTGTACGCTATATTCTCCATTTTTATGAAATCTGCTGCCTTCCACAGCACTGCCACGTCTTATAAAATTGTTTCTGCGTAAAAAGATTTGCTTGAAAATTTTAGATATTAGTTTGTGAGCAGCATGATATGCATGTTTTGCCAAACTAACTGCGTTTAATGGTTTAAGATAAGATGCCAATATTGCACTTTCATTTCACGCGCAGGATAACGGAAATGATTGAATTTCAAGACATACGCAAAGTTGTTAAAAACATATATAAAAGCACTTTTTTAGGTTACAGATTTGGTTTCGGCTTATTCTAACATCAAAATCTTGCTCAGAACCACCTGTAATAGCGTGCGCTCAAAACATCGCGTCGCCCCCGCTTCTCTCTTGTTCCTTGCGAACAGCATGGGTATAGAAGCGACTCCACTGCTGCTTATTAGCTTGCTCACGGGTAGTGTACTAAACCAGCGCTGAAAAGTCAATGCCTATCGTAATGCTGTGTGAAAAAAACCTCGTAAACGGAGGAAATTTGTAGCCTTTAGAATATCCCGTCGAACGAGCATGTCTACTGCCTGGAAGCGCACCAAGCAAGACTTGTCTGATGAGCCCTATTGGGAGCACCAAAATAAGCAACAGATTGAACCTGGCAGATGCGAAATGTGGCGTAAATGCCATAAATTGGTAACTCTGTTTTCTTCCCTCCACCAACTTTCGCTTACAGTTTTCTGTTGCGTCATTCAACATTCACATCCATAACTTGCCAACTTCCATTTCCGATGGATGGGACAAAATTATCCCATGCATGAGCTGGGTATTTAACCGAATGCGGAAATTAGCGTGCACTTACTTTTTTGGTGGCGTACGCATGCCACAGGTTTCGACATGTTAGTAGTTCCTTATCAGACGAAAAAAAGCGCAAGAGCACGAATAGACGAGGACAGCACTTCTCCTGTCGCTTGTCTGCTCTTTGTCCATTCGTCCTGCGGTGTTTTCCGTGGGTTTGTTAGCCGTTATGCGGAGCGATATTCAACAGCTCTTGCGTTCTCGATGTCTGTGTTACGTCCGCATTCTTATCTAAGCTTAATAATATACTGCGGCAAACGGGTTTGGAAAAATTAGGCACTGGCTTAGCTCTGGTTAAGCCTGGATATACAAGCGAAACGCTGCAGTTATGCTTGGTTTGATGTCATGTCGGGCGCAGTTGGCGCACAATGCACCTGGAGCGCCATCATAACGGTGGAGGCGTTCGGCCCTCCGCACACTGCCTGTACGGAGGCGGAGGAGGAGACGCGCGTGTAGTGAATACGGTGCTGTCTTAGAAGGTTGCTTTAGAGACATGTAATGTGGAGTCCATTCCTTTCGCGTGTACACCAAGATATGAGAGACAGGCATTTCCTTTCCTTCAAAGCAATTTTAATTTCAGTTCATTTTCCTTAAGGCCCTTACGCGCGGTTCGTGTATACATCGATATATCAGACAGAGATGCTTTATTTCCTTTCCTTAAAACCAATTTTCTCTTCATTTTCCTTCTCTTACTGCGCGGTTCGGGTGTCCACCGAGATATGAGGGTTTCCTGGCGCACTGTTTGTCTTTTATTTATTTTTTTATTTGTTCCGCGTATGACGTCACTCGGTTTCGCGCATGCGCAGCTGCGGCAAATCTTGGCTCCGACGGCTCACACGAAGCGCGGCTGTGGTGCGGGTAGTGAAGCTTTTCGCTTCAAAATCTTAAAGATATGCACTAAGGCATGATGGTGGTGGTGTGACATTTTTTATTCGAACATCCTTTTTGTTAGGCGTTCAGTACATCCTGGGCAAAGGCGACGAGGGCACGTTGCAATCTCAGAACCAGGGAGGCGAGCCAGATGGGCCACGGTGGGGGTGGGGGGAAAGGATAGGCGGGGGACTGGAAGGCTGCGTGGCACTATGTAAGGCAATGTTCTATGTTTGCATATGTGTGTGGACAGTTAGGGCACAGAGGGGTGGAAGTGTACCGGTATAGGTAAAGTTTGGCTGGTGTGTGTAGGAGATTAAACTGTATTCGGCGAAGAGTGGGAGCTTCACGGATCGATAAGGATGGGTGCGGTGGTGGTAAATCAGCTAAATCCAATTTTTGCTGCGCGTAGTATTCGTCGACAGTGCGTTTGTAAGCCCTGACCGCCTGCTCCGTCGGTGGGCTCGTCCATGGGATCCCCGGCGCCCGGTGTATAGTTTCGCAGGCAAGCTGGAGAGCCAGCTCATTGCCGAGGATGCCCATGTGACCAGGGATCCACCGAAGGGTCACCGGTCGTGGGCTTAATGCTAAGAGGGCGGCATCTAAGGCCGATCGAGTAGGGAAAGGGAGGGCTCTTTCATGGAAGGCACGCAGAGCTGCCTGCGAGTCTGTATAGACAACGTATTGGGGGGGGCGGGGGTTAGGGTGGCAAAGTGTGTGATGGCATCGGCGATCCCGTGTATTTCTGGGGCGAGCGTGGAGGGTGGGGAGGTGTATGGACCGGTTGTGTGAGTGCTGGTTGTAGAGAGGGAAGGGTGGAGGAAGAAGGCTGCTGTAGAGCCCGCGGTTTCCGTGAGACAGGCGTTTGTGTAGGCCACCGCCGCAGCGTCCAAAGGTAGCTTATGGTTGTATGCGTATGCCTGGCGGCGGCCTGCGTGTGCGTGTGCGGACATGTTGCGTGGAATGGGTGCGAGGTGGAGGTTAGGGGAATAGATCGGAGACTGCGGTGGGTCTGGGAAAGAGATGGGTGTGTAGGGAGTCTGGGAAAGTATCGACCGTCCAGCTGGTGTACTCGACAGGCGGATGATTTGTCTCTCCCGGTGCAGGTTAAGGAGGGCTTGAAGAGGGTGGAAGAGGCCTGTTCTGTACAGGGTGTCTGTAGAAGCCTGAGGGGGGAGTCCTAGTGTTCCTTTATATAGTGTATTGAGGGCCCGGGTTAGTTTGTCTTGTTGTGTACTTGTAAGTGGGCAGTAAGGTATGTAGTACAGGAATTTGTTCAGAGCCAGCGCTTGAGCAAGGCGGCTGGCGTGTGTCTCGGAGAGGCCGGCATGTTTTAAAACTACGCGGCGCAGTAAGTGTGTTACTGAGTGGCATGTGCGCATGGACTGATTGATGGCAGAGGTGAAAGTGTTGGAGTTGAGTGGCATACCCAGGATGCGACAAGATTCGACGCGGGGGATTCGCTGTCCGGCAAGGGTGAGGGAGATGGAGGGGTTCATCATCCGTTGTTATTTACTGCGTGTTATGAGTAAAAGTTCTGATTTCTCCGGAGCGGGTTGCAGGCCCGCTTGGGAGAGGTGTGAGGAAATGGTGTTAAGTGCATGTTGGGGTGTGGTTTGGACCTCTCCCGGTGAGCCAGCGGTGACCCACAAGGTGAGATCGTCTGCATAGAAAACGAAATAAATGTTGGGAATATAGGCTAAGGCCCGGGCGAGTGGGACCATGCCTAGGTTAAAGAGGATGGGAGAGAGGACGGCACCTTGTGGAGTGCCACGAGTGAGTGGGATTGGGTTAGACAGTTTGTCGAGGTAGCGAATACGGGCAGAGCGGTGGGAGAGGAAAGCTCTTATGTAATTGTGCATGCTGTGTCCGCACTGCGTATCAGCTAGTATGGTGAGGGTGTGGTCGTGTGATATGTAGTCGAAAGCCTTGCGTATGTCAACAGTTACTAAGGCTTTGACCTGCGCAGCGTCTGAGGCATTTGAGTTAAAGTGTGTTGAAGGAGAAGGAAAAGGTCTTGGGTGGCTAGTGCTCGGCGAAATCCAATGAGGGTGTGGGGCAGATAGTCGGTGACTTGAAGATGGGAAGTGAGGCGGGCAAGAATGAGGCGCAGTTAAAAGCCAGACAAACAACTATTAAGGCGGAAGCCTTTAATGCCTCATCGTTGTAAGCAGGAGCTGTCGACGGAAATGTCACGCTTTTCAATTGGTCGAAACGGTCGTGACGTCAGAGTGCGTGAATTTCAAACTACTACTACTAACCATGCACCTAACCACTAACCATGCAACCAATTAAAGGGATCGTATAGTGATGCTCCAAGTAAGTTTGACTGAGTTTAGTTAATTGCTTACTTAACCAATTAGTCTAATTAACCTTTCTAGTCAGTTCAGATAAATAAAACCGAGTAAAAAATTGGCCGAGCTTGGGAATCGAACCCCCGTCTCCGCAGTGCGAGTCGTGAACGCTACCACTCCGCCATGACAGCTTTTTTTTTTCTTTATTGCCTTCAAAGGCGTGGGAATACAGTGCATTACAACATATGTGACTATTTACATGGCTACAGCACTCCTCGCTTCCAGCGACCATTCCAACTTCTTCAGTTGGGATAGATTCTGAAAAGGGGATACAATTTCTTCGTCAAAACCTCGGTCTTTTAACACATCGTAAATTTTCAGGACACTCTCAACAAAATATTGATACACAGATCTGGCTCCAGGATCGCAATGGCGATATGCCATGGCACTACGCCACACTGCATGCAAGCCAAGTAGAAAAATGGTGTCATATGGAGCTCCATCGTCTTCGACAGGCAGAAACCTAATGCCGTGCGGAGTGAGCGGCAAATTTTTCTTTATGGTTCGCTGCAACACGTCCCAAAAGAAGACTGCATTATTACAGTCGACAAAAACATGGTCAATTGTTTCCTCCTTCCTACACAGAAGGAAATGGGTGCCCCACGGGACGTACATGTCTCTTTCATGTAACCAGCTTTTAACAGGTAAGGTACCTGTGTGCAGCTGAACTCCTCCATGCCAGCTCGATGGTTTGGAATGAACAAAGGCGCGCCTAGTGAATACGGTGTCTTCGTTCACTCCCATCTTCCTCCCTTCCCGTTACGGCGAGGTTTCGGTGTCCACCGAGATATGAGAGACAGATACATTTCCTTTCCTCAAAAACCAATTTACCGACGAGCAAGGCGTATTTGTCCGCGTTTCAGATTGGTCCAAATTGTCCTGACATCACCGCGCGCGAATTTTGACGGGTGTCCACCGAAATATGTGAGACAGTTACTGCGCAACTTCCTTTCCTCAAATACAATTTTCATTTTCTTCATTACGGCCACTCTTTCTTCTTTCACTCACACTTCCTCCATTCCTGTACAGTGCGGCTCAGGTGTCCACCGAGATGACAGAGAATTACAGCCCCATTTCCTTTCCTCAAAAAGCGTTGCGTTCAAAGGGCAACGCATCGCGCCGAACGAGTGGTGGTGTTCCGTAGACTAACTGGCAGTGCTACAACACGCTGTCGCGTTCCGCTCCTAAAAGGCGAAGCTTAAGCGTCATTAATTGGCAGTTAATTATTGCACCAACAAAATATGCAGTGAACAATCGCGTAGCAGAATGCAGCACTCAGGCTTTCGCCTTTCACCACTTCAGCCGCTAAAGTTCCTCGTAATTTTGCACTAAGGTATTTGTTTGGGCTAGTCGGTACATTGTTAAAACTGAAGGCACAGCGCACGAAAGACAGGACTAAGGTAGGGACAAACACGTCTTTCGTGCGCTTTACATAAGACAATTTCTTACAGACCGTCAAGCCTATATACGCATACAAGATGCGGAACACGGGCCATACACCATCGGCTCGAGGGGAACACCTCAAGGCGCGGTCCTGTCTCCCCTGCTCTTCAATTTGGCAATGCTTCGTCTTCCCTCCAAATTGTCTTCTCTGCCCGGGATACATCACGCTCTTTATGCGGATGACATTACAATCTGGGCCACGCAAGGTAACCTGGGCCACATGGAGTCCTGCCTGCAAGCAGCGGCAACCCTAGTCGACGACTATGCGGCCTACTGCGGACTCCAGTGCGCCCCAGCTAAATCAGAATTTGTGCACTTACGTCCCTCCCCTCGGGACACAACACCGCTTCGCATCAGTCTCCCCTCGGGACCGATCCGGGAGGCCAAGGAGATCCGCGTCCTTGGCCTCTTCATACACCACCAACGCAGAGTCGACACCACCCTAGCCAAACTTCGCACGGTGGGAGACCAGGTGGGCCGCATGGTCCGCCGGGTCTCCAACAAGCGGGGCGGATTACGAAGCAAGGATGCACTGCGGCTTGCCCATGCTTTCGTAACGAGTAGAATCCTCTACTCAACTCCCTACTTGCACCTGCGCAAACACGATGATGACCAACTGGAGGTCATCCTGCGGAAAGTCATCAAGCGGTCTCTCGATCTCCCGGTCACCACGTCCAACCAGAGGCTTCTGGCTTTGGGCGTGGTGAACACATTTAGGGAGCTTCGAGAAGCCCACTTAGTCAACCAATACACGCGTCTTTCACAGACCACGTCCGGTCGCCGCCTCTTGGACCGGCTACACATCAAACATGACTACCACGTTGAGGAAAGGGAGAGAGTGCCCGAACCCTGGAGACGCGCCCTCCGGGTCCGACCCCTTCCCCGCAACATGTCCAGAGAAGACCATAGCGGTCGTCGCCAGGCGCGCGCGGAAGCGTTGGCGCGATACTATGGTAACCAAGAGCACGTGTATTACGTGGACGTTACCGGCCCACACCACGGGGGGTGGTACACGGCCGCAGTCGTACACAACACAAACACAGTTAACGGGCTCACTTTCAAAGCCTATAACGCAACACACGCGGAGGAGATTGCCATTGCTCTGGCTCTCACGAATCCCAAGTCAAAACACATCATCACCGACTCGCGAGGGGCCTGTCGGAACTACGAGTTGGGCTGGGCTCCCCCGCTTGCCTGGCGCATACTGGAATATAGCTGTCGATGCGAAGATCCAACTCCACGCAACCTGATTTGGGCCCCCGGTCACCAGGGACTCCAGGGAAACGAACAGGCCGATCAGGCCGCCCGCGCACTCTCTCCCCGGGCTATCTCCCTGTCCTTAGAAGGGTACTCCCAATCAGACAATCTGGCCCTTACATTCAAACAAATCACCGATTACTACAAGGAGGAGCACCGGCGCTACCCGGCCTCTTGTAAGGGTCTGGATCGCACTGACGAGCGCCTCCTCATCAAAATTCTTACTAACACTGTGCTGTGCCCGGCGGTGCTTAAACATTTCAATACATCCTTTGATGGCGCGTGCCAGTTCTGTGGGGAGGTGGCTGACACCTTCCACATGGTTTGGGCGTGTCAGTCAAACCCATCTATCCCCCCCAACCTCAACCCCACCAGAGAGGACTGGGAGGCGGCCCTGCTCGGTTGTCAAGACCTAAAAAGCCAACAGGCTTTGGTTCAACGGACGCGGGCGGCGTTGCTTGCCAATGGGGCACCGGAATAGGGGCTCCACCCAGTATTGTAAGGGGAAAGGGCCAATAGGATCCTAGCCCAATCATCTTTCTGTAAAAAACTTTATTTCCCATAAATGTTTTTCACCACCACCACCACCTTCAGTTTTAACCGACAAACAACTCCTGGAGTGCCAGGGCTTTCTGGTCACGCCAAGTTTAGGAAATTGGTTTGGTTTATTGGGGTTCAACGTCCCAAAGCGATTCAAGCAATGAGGGACGCCGCAGTGAAAGGTTCCGGAAATTTCGGCCACCTGGGGTTATTTAAAATTTATTGACATCGCACAGTACACGGGCCTCTAGAATTTTGTCTTCATCGAAATTCAAGTTGAGCAAATCGTCGTAGCAGCTACGTAATTCGTAAAACAGCGAATGGTCATGCCCCATGTACCCAGGATGTAAGCAAAGGATGAAAAAAATGTCACTGCTCTTTTTTTTAAAGAAACCCCATGCCGTTACTGGTCCCAGTTCAGCTCTGCAACGATTACACCAATATATTCTTTTTTTTTAACAGCATGCCGACTTCTTCAGACAAGCAGCACAGTAGACAAACCTGTTCCAAGGCGATGCCAGCATATGTATGAACAACACTGCCCTGCAGCAACCATTGAAATTTACAACCAGTCCTGCCGGCAGCTGCTTGGACAAATTGTGGTGCCAAGGGGGTGAATTAATTGGCACTGTAGGTGGCTCTTTGCACTAGAAAATTTGCGAAAAATAAAAAGGACGGAGACACTGAAGAATTACCTCTTATTTTGCTTGAAAAGCCTGGTGCAACTTCAAGCTGTTTGCAGATGCCTACAGTGTTATCTATAGTTTTAGCTGCATTTCAAGGTACGGGCATAAATGTTAAAACCAACGAGAAAACATTCCGCGCACAGTACGCTCAGAGCCGTATACGGCTCTGAGTACGCTGTACGCGATTTTTCTTTCTTTTCTACGAAAGATTGCTACGAAAGATTTTCTACGAAAGAAAAGCTCTACCCCCCGCCCCACCCCTCCCTAGATAACATACGCGCAACACTCTGGCGCAGATTACAAACACATACTCTCCCCTCGCCCCTTACCCTAGCCCACTATCATCCCTCCTTCCCCACTCCAGCATGCGCCCTATGCCCAGAACCCTTCGCTTCTTCCCTCTACATCCTTTCCCTCTGCCCGGCGGACCCTCCCCCGCGGGACCTAGAGAACCTCAAGACCTGGGAGGACTGGGAGACCCTGCTGCACTCGGAGGACCCGGCCGTGCAGACCATCGCCACCGGCCGTGCTGCCAGTGTTATGGACCTCAGGAACATAAACACTTGAGTGCAGTGGGGTCGTGCGGGGACCCTGGGGCGTGCCCCGAATCCCTTTGTAAATAAAGTTTTCTCTCTCTCTCTCTCTCCACGACAAACTGCGCTTGTCCGTGCCTTTTCTTTCCTTTGTCTTCGTCATTTTAAACACGCCTTGGGGTAAGGCACAAAAAGGTTCCTATTTGGAAAGAGATTAGAAAGTTTCGAAATTAAAAGTTTCGAAATTACATCAAGATTTCGCAACCAGGTAAAAGGGATTTGGGGCAATTCGTTAAAATTATAGGAGAAACGAATACACCAAGACAGCCATTTTCATTTAAAATGTGAGCAAGAATGATTGCGGACCTACAATGTCATAAGTCGATGCTGGATATATGTAATGAACCGGATATAGGGAATAATTGCTCACATCAAACTGTTACAAGATCAGCTTTGTTCCCACTATCATAATCCCGTTCAGTGGAACCGTCGGTACACTCAACTGTACTGCACAGTCATGGAAGTGGCGCTTCTTTAATATAGCCCGCGATAACTTCGGTCGCGCTGACAGGTCAGTGACGCGGCCTCGGGCACCTGCATGAAGTGCTGGCGCTGTGATACCACGTGACAAGGGCAATCGGGAGTGTGCTTAAGGGATACCTTCAGTCTTAGAGACTTATTGCAACGCGCCTTTGCCCTTTTAAGCTGGTGTTGACGCTCAGTGCACTGCTTGGAATCCGGTGAATGGAGCTTCACTGCCCAAAGGCTGGTGGCAACTGTCCCATATCCTGCCTCTCTGCTGAATGCTTTTAATTTAGATGTTGTTACGTTTATTTTAAACCCATTAAATATGCATCTGTTCTGATTGGCGGTGTTTGGTCCAAAGTAATGTCCGCTGCGTTTTCGATACAAAGCGTCCTAGGCCTAAGAGGCCCAGCGAGCGGTGTGCTCCCGGTATGCCAACGCACAGCACGTCGCTGCAAGAATCTCGAAGCCTGTCACCGTATTTTATATATCGAATTATCGATAAAGCCGCCGCGGTAGCTAAGTAGTTATGGTGCTTGGCTGCTGGCCCGAAAGACGCAGGTTCGATCCCGGCCTCGGCGGTCGAATTTCGATGTAGGCGAAATTCTAGAAGCCCGTGTACTGTGTGATGTCAGGGAAGAATCCCAGGTGGTCGAAATTTCCGGAGCCCTTCACTACGGCTTGCCTCATAGCCTAAGTCGTTTTGGGTCGTTAAACCCCGTGAACTAAACTAAACTGCATTATCGATAAATCGATCTATCTCGCGGTCTCCTTCGAGTCTGTTACATCCGGCATAAACTGCATGTCATTGCTTGTTAGAGGGATTTAATTGTGGATAGTTCATATCTATTCTAAGTATTCTGCATATGTAGTTTATTGATGAAGTGATATATTATGCAGCTTTGTGCTCAGACATCCCAAGCAGCTTCGTAGCGGCTGCATAGATGGAGGACATGGCTGAAGATATAAGAACCAATGTTAGGGAACGCCGCAGGGACGAGACAGAAGAAACATTGAAAGGCACTACAGGCGTTGACTATCAACTGATTATTATTTGGAAGTGTGGAGAATATATAGCGAAGAGAAAAAGAGGGGTACATCGAAACGTGGTTGCTCGGTCACCGAAATTCAGCGAATAGTCACGTCATTCAGTAAAAACTTGTTTGTGAACAAAGTGGTATCGAAAGCCGATAAAAGAAATGGTGGGGGGGGGGGGGGGGGTGCAGAGGCCCGTAGCGCAAACACCGCCAATTCTTTCGCAAACGAACACGTTTTGCTCAACGACGTGACTATTCGCTAATTTCCGGTGACCGAGCAACCCTCTCTTCGATGCACCCCTCTTTTGCTTTTTGCTATATATTCACGGTACTTCGAAATAAAAATCAGTTGATGGTCAGCGCCCGTGTGTGTCTTTGAATGTGCCTTGTGTCTCGTCCCTGCGCTGTTCCCTAGCCATAAAAAAGAACTATCTAGCCAACCAATGCGATCTTCTAAAATTTAAGAACAGTTGAGCGCTACATGAGATAATGTGGTTTTGGTTTTATGAGGTTTTAGCATCCCAAAGCAAGTCAGGCTATGACAGACGCCGTAGTGAAGGGCTCCGGAAATTTCGACCACCTGGGGTCCTTTAACGTGCACTGACATCGCACAGTACGCAGGCCACTAGAATTTCACCACCAACGAAATTCGACCGCCGCGATCTAACCAGCGTCTTTCGGGTGAGCAGCCGCGCACCATAACCACGGAGCAGTGGGTTAGGCTGGTGCTGAGAGCATCCACTGCATTTTCGGCTTTTCCAAGACAGGTTCATCTGCAGCACGAGGCCAGTTTCAAAATAGCGGATCGTCGGTAAGCGAACTGAGACACGACTCCTCTTCTGCAGTCCCCAGAACGGCGAGATAGGCCGATTGGTTTCAGTGACAGCTATTCCTATACTAAAAGGCGCTATCTAGGTTGGCCTGGCCTTCATTCATCTTTGTGAGTTGTTTCATGTGTAAGAGAGGTAGAAAATCATCACTTGATTATCTCGTGCTGTTATCCGTTGTTTTTTTATGTGAAATGCAATCTGGCCTCCATGAAAATATGCTCGACACATCTTAGGGCCGTTTGTTAGGCCCCATTTCTATGTGAGGCGATTCGATTTTTTTGCCACTTGGCGAATATACAGCAGGTTCCTCTTTTCTGGAAGTAGTTTAGAGCCAGAGATAAAGAATAGCTTTGAAGCGAAAAGCTTCACTACCCGCACCACAGCCGCGCTTCGCGTGAGCCGTCGGAACCAAGATTTGCCACAGCTGCGCATGCGCGAAACTCAGTGACGTCACGCGCGGCGCAGGTGGCCGCAGCCGCCGCCGCGCCGACTCCACCGCCTGACCTTTCGGTGCAGCCGCGCGCTACTGCGCATGTGCGCCGCCTCCTCATCGCCGCTGCTACTGTGCGCTCGCCTCCTCGCCACTGTTTGACCTTTCGTTGCAGCCGCGTGTTGACCACAGTTACTACGCATGCGCAAGGAGGGCTATATAACGCACTTGCCTACACCGTTATCGTGGTGCTCCCAGTGGATTGTGCGCCAACTGCGACAGCCATGACGTCAAACCAAGCACAACTGCAGCTTTTCGCTTGTATATCCAGGCTTAACTAGAGCTAAGCCAATGCCAATTTTTTGTTCGCATCCCACGCCCGCGTTACCAATTTATATGGGCAAGTTGAGTTTGGTGTTCGACACTAAATACCAGGTACCCAAAGCAAGTCATTTGGAGCACACTGAGCGACCATGGGCTTGTGTGATGCGAGCGCAACGAGGTGTACACTTTATCTGTAGATAGGGTAGGGTGATGGGAAGGGATGATAGAAATCGTGTGGGAGGCAGCTCGGCAGTTATGTGGCATTCGGGCCTAAATTCCACCGATGTGGCGATAACCATAGTCGTTGTATACGGGGCAGTTGTCTGCAGCTTTGTAGCCCATTACACGAACATGATTTGCGTAGACTACGTTTGCTTGCTGCGTTGAAGGGCCTGGCTGCCGGCCATTACTAAGTATCCGACTCGCTTCTTTTTAACGCGACAACGTTAAGGATCTTGTGTCGCATAAAATCCGGTGAGGTCGGTAACGTCAGCGCTGTGACCGTGAGCGAAAAATCCACGAAAAATCTCCAGAGAAGTAACCTAGGAGGCAGTTGGGCCACCGAGGTGGGGTAACTTGTGGCGTCATCACAACCTCTTCGCCGGGTTGCGAGTAAACTGCGCACCGTGGTAGGTGGCAGTTAAATTATTTGTTGGTCTCTAAAGGTTGCTCGGCAAGAGCAAGCTGCGTAGCGCAAACCTCACCGGTGGCTGCGTATGCCATTGCAGGGCAGTGGCGTATCGCTTAACCACTGCATCACTTCGCCAGGAGTGGTGTGATGGCTCCCAATAATCTAGGAACGCTAAGTAGAGGATGACCAGTTCTGCATATATGGGCATTAACCAATTAACCTATCACGTCAGTCTTTTCAGTAAGTGGCCAACAACTTTTGCTCCCCGCTTCCCTGTAGCGGTGGGGATCTTTTGCCGTGTTGAGCTCTTTACAAACGCGGCGGAGTCCAGCTCCGTGAGGTGGCCATAAGGCGGACAAGCAACGTTTCCTCTACTGTTCTAATTTAACCGCACGACAGAGCCCCCCTTACAACACTTCAGTGGGATTGGCATTGTGGCATTTTCAATGCCATTGTTGGCATTGTAGTGACGCTAATGATGGAACAGCGGCTCCACGGGGACGATTGCACTGCGCCACGATGATTTTGTTTTTCAAAATATTATTTATTGTAATGATGGCATGTTTTATGTACATGATCTGTCAACAAACATTAAGAAAACAGTGGCTTGCCAACAAACATAAGCAATGAAGCACGAGAGAAGAGTCAATCAAAGCAGACATTTGGGCTAGTTGGTGTGAATTCTTGGTGGAAAAAAACAGCGCAAAATAAGACAGAATCTTAGTTTGCGCGGTTTTTTTCCACCAGAAGCGTCAATTCAGTGGACATAACTAATCCACCACAAGCACGAGAAAGGAGACAATTCGAAAAACAAAGCTCATACATTATAACACGACCACACGACACATCTAAACAACAAAGAACTAGAACAAAAAAGCAATGAACAAAACAGCACTAACAGTGAGTGCCACTCCGGTTCAAACTCGTTCTGGGCATTTAATTCTTTTAGGTGCACAGTAATTCTATAGAACTGGCCTTTAGCAGAAACAGCAGATTCACAATGTCGGTCCACCTGCGTGTTTTTCACAGGCTGTTTAATCGAACTAAAAGAACCTATCTAAAGCTTCATCAACAAATGGTAGTGCAGTGAGAAATTATATAGAATGCGGCGTCAAATTATCTTTTTTTTAATGTCCGTTGCATGATCTCCGAGGAGATTATTGTATGTGTACAATAATTGAAACAATGCTCAATTGTTTCAGGAGCATCATAAAGCGCCAGTTCACCGTAAACTCGCACAATACCCTTTTTCTGTAGCCACGTTCTAACTGGCATTGTCTGAGTTTGTTGCTTACAGAAAAATACGAGGTGGTACCCAAAAGAAACCGGACTTATTTTCGTTTGAACTTATTTATTCACATTTTAAACACAGACCTTCAATCTCCTTCAAAGTATTCCCCACTTGCAATGATACGCATGTCGAATCTTTCATTCCATTTTTCAAAACATTCTTTAAATTCATCTTTTGTGATGCTTGACAGTGCCTCCGTCGTTTCTTTCTTCACCTCAGCAACATGAGCGAAACGCTTATCATTCACCTATTTTTTCATTCTAGGAAACAAAGTAGGACGGGGCAAGGTCGGGAGAGTATCAGGGTTGAGGAATAGGGGTCATGCCATTTTTGGTCCAAAATTGTCGTAGAGACAGGGCTGTGTGAGCAGAGGCATTGCCATGATGGAAAAACCAGTCACCCGACCGCCACAAATCTGGCCGCTTCCACCGCACCAAGTAGAAAGCCTGGCTAACTGTCTGACCCTGCGGAACAAATTCTCAATGGACGACTCCTCTCACGTCGAAAAAACAAATCAGCATTGTTTTAGGTTTGGTTTCACCTGACGAGCTTTCTTGAGGCGAGGTGAATTTGAAGTTTTCAATTGGCATGATTGTTGCTTTGATTCAGGATTCGATTCAGGAACACTTGAGTTGGCCCCATAGCATCGTCCTTGTGCGTCTTTCTTAATATTTCAAGAGTTTCCATTCAACTTTTCCAAGCAAAAATGAGAATTTCACCGGCGCACGCTGTTCACGAAAATCAGCCATTGCAAAAACGACATTCACACAAAACAGTCGTCACTCTAAAACTCTGCCCAAAACTAGTCTGACCTCCTTCAACGACGGCACTCGGCTTACTGACTCTGGATAGTTCGTTCTATGCGCTCCTAGTGGCAAAACGCGGTACCACAGAAGCTTTGCCGATCAAAAAATTTAGTCCGGTTTCTTTTGGGTACCCCCTCGTATATGTTATTGATTGCACAAGACTTCATATCATACGTTCTCTCAGATGTTTCGCAGGCTTTGTGTGGGATTTGTATTTTTAATGAATGCGGCGTAATAACCTTTCCTGGCCCTTAAGCGCTGGTGGCCTCGGTTTAGTCGACCTGTATGTTCGACAGGTGGTTTCACGTTCCATGTGTTTCCGGAACACTATACACCCAGTAATGCGTGCATTCCTGCTAGTAAATATAGTTGATGCTTTACGAAGCATGATTGTGTGTTCTAATGTTTCTCATCGTCCGTGTTTGTGGGGACCCATGCATGAGGTGTATCTGTCTATATGTTTGCTACATTTCATTTTTCCCCTTAGTTCCTTATTTCGGTGTCGAGAAAACAGTTGTACGAAGACAATCTGTATGCTCTTTCCTACACAAATGTATCGCTCTGTGTATTTTGGCTTGCCGCGACATGTCGCACTAAAGAGAGTTCGTAAAATGCGCCGCTTGTGCATGTAATGGAATATTTTTGTGAGTCATGACGGTTCGCCGTTTGCAGTTGAATGAAAGCGCGCCTAGTGATTGCAGAGTTGATTTAGAAGCGTACATGACTAATCTTGAGCATATAAAATACAGATCACGCAATTTACCGAGTACAAAATTACGTTTCCGGTGCGTTTACTGCTTGCTTGGCGTGTCGTAACGCCAACCACTTTACGTCGCTGCCCCAGCTGGTATGCAAGCAAAAATGCTTTAGCGCTACCGCATGTAATTGTCTTAAGTGCCGCCTTGAATTTTTACAATGAGAACTGAAGAGTGCGTCGGAATATTTCTTGCACAAAAAACGCTCGACAGTGCACCTTTAAGTACAGAGGGCAAAACACATGTCTAGAACGATCAAAATGTGCGTTTCGCAAATCCCAAACCGCCGATACCAGGCAAGCAAAAAATGAAGATGAAATCCTATGATTTTAGCTGCACATGCTTATATCCAGACCATTTTTAACCAAAGGCTATTAGATACCGCGTGTTCAGACCGAAACACGCCCAGAACGTGTTCTAGGCAAGCATGTTGCCCTCTTTACATCTTAAAGGTTTGAACGTTTCGCATGTTGACCACGCGAAAATCTGCGGCCTCTGGGAGAGATATTTATTAACAGTGCCTTTTTTCCTGCTCGTGCAACAATATAATGCAACCAAAGCTTTTAAAACGTTTCTCAGAATTTTACCGAAAGTTATATTCCAAAGGAGCTATTAAATGCTTCACCGAGAACTTGGTTTATTGAGTTGTGCTGATGTTTCATTTGAGCGCCTATAACCCTATCAAGCATTCTTGCGCACAGGCTTTAGCATTTTTCTTGATAGCTGTAGATAAACCACCACATCGCAAATTCTTCACCTTTGACAGGATATGCTGCAAAAAAGTTCCGCGAGCCTTCCGGCATCGAAGAGTGAAAAAAAAGAAGAAGAAAATGGTGTACACTAAATTAACAAGGAGCTAGAGGTAGAATACACCTATGTTTTTGAAACAGAGAAAAGCCAATTGTCACAAGAGCTTTGCGAATTAGGAGCTGGCCTTTCTGCCCCCTTATTATAGTTTCTGGCTAACGTATTTCAATGTGGCTCACTTTTTGAATTTTTTTTTTCACAATGAGAACAGATTACTAGACACGCGTTATTTAGGACAACATGCAGGAGCGCGAAACCAAATTACCACTCAGAATTCTAGGATCCAGCTTTGCCATCAATTTTTATTTGAGGCTCATTTATTGAAATGCGAACACTTCTTAAAAATTAGCCTACAGAAAGTTGTTCACAAAGCTAGCCTCACCATCAAGTAAAATTCAGGGACAACAGACAGCCTGAATGAAATGAGCCTTTTTAATTTGCATTGTTGAGATTCATTATTGTTTAAAAGCATACCCTGGTTCGATAATTGGTTTCTCTGAAACTTGTACACTTGGTGGTATAGTCACAGTATTTATTAAGACTCAGAATGCAAAATATTTCAGTGAGAGCTTGGTGAATGACTAATCAGAAGGAAATTCTGATCATTTCAACAAACAGAATGATAGCGTATGCATAATTGAGAGTGACCTTTGTTAAACACAACTACTTGAGCTGTGCCTTAGGCGGTGACTGGATAAAGCATTTGAATAGCCATTTATAACATGTATGCGCGTGTCTAAAATATAGCGCCACAGAGCCAGGCTGGGGACCAAAACAACATCTGCCATGTCATCTACATTAGCAAAATGATGTTCATAGACCTACTGTCTTGGCTCTCGCTAAGCCATCATTCCTCAAAATTTTTTACGCGTCACTTAGAAGAGTTTACTAAAAAATGAGGACCCTATTGTATAAAAGGTTCCAAATGCACATGACTTCTCCTTTGCTCATTAAAGTCTCTCTCTCCGCCACTTACTGCCGAGCATTTCGCGCCGCATTACCGCGTAAAAGATCAAAGTATGCTCGCTATCCTAATATACTGCTCTATACTAGCTGCAAGGAGCCGCATTTCAGCTGCTGTGCCCTATGAAGATGATCTGCAACATTTCAGGCAGCAGCATGCACAAGACGTAAGTGAACTAAGTATTACAATCATATACCTCGCAATCAATGCCTTTAGCGCACTTGGATCAATTGTAATGGTGGTCTAGGAATCTAACTGGACGGGCTTTTTGAGGAATAATACTCGCAATGACTGCAGCACGTACCACTCTTACATGCGCACATGCACTCTGTTAACTGAACATGTAGTAATGGACAGATTTTCTTCAAAAGGTTTTCTAACAACGAACCATTGATGGGAGCACATTACTCGTTTGCAGGCGTGAAGCAGAAGCGGCTTCATGCGCCAGAACTTCACACCAGTCTAAGCAAAAACTCTCTAAGCTTTAGCGCAAACAAAATGCCAAGAGATGTGGTGCCTGTACGCATTTAGCTTTAGTCTCTATGAATTCAAGTTCCGACTCCGGGTTTGATAGTTTCAACGATACGAAACGCCACGAATGTGGCATGTTCGCTAAAAAATGTCAACTTATGCCCTCAAGCAGACGGACGCTGCAGGGCTTTGCTCCTTTCAAGCAGGAAAATTGCTTCCACTGCGCGTGTGCTAGACTAACGTTCTTACCTCTCGTTGGCGATTTCGCCCGAGACGCGCTATAAAACTTAACAGAATGCGTGCCCCCGTTCGGCCGTCTGGCATCTTGTAGCTTCGGCCCATGAGGAGCTTACAGCTTAGAATGCCATTTCATGCAGCTTTATGTCCATGAAATTTGTACGCCCTTGTGCCATCCAAAGGTTAGAGTATATGCATCGGGCAACGAAAAGACGCAGCCCTTCGGGAAGCTAGGTGGCTTTAAAAATGCACATGCGTTGAAAAGAGAGGCGTTCTAATGTTCCCGTCAGTCCGCAGCCCGTTACTGCTAAAAAAATAATATATTTGAGATCGTCGGAGCAGCGTCGTATCTCCACTTGACCTATGTCTGCCTCCCCGTAACAGTTTCTTCGCGTGCAGCTGCAGCGCCGACAAATATATACTTTGCACGCTGTATACAAACTAAAATTGCAACACAGTGTCTTCGTCATGACTCCACGAATGACAGCAGAACAAAAGGGATTAATATAGGTATAGCAGTATCCCGTAAAGCAATACGATGCGCATCATGGCGGCTTATGGCAGCCATAGGTGCATTTACCACGTGAGAAATGGACGCTGTTGAAGTGCAGCATATATTTGCTACCTCCTACAAGTCCTTCCATTTTTGTTTCACGCCACCACTCCATTAATGCCCTAAAGTTATTGTTCTGTTTACAATTTTAGTGCAATGCCTGCGTTTAAACAAAGGATAATTATTTATTTTTGTTTTGTTTCCAGTATCTAATAAAATAGCAAATCATGTAAATTTCTGGAGCCCAAAACATTACTACACCATTTACGCACGTAACTACGTTTCCTTTCTCATCGTGCGTTCGAAAATATAAAAAAATGTATAAAATTCAATTAATGCAAATTAACTAGTGATATGCTCTACTTGTTCTTTAGCTTGCTGACTTTCAATGAATGTGGCCGCGTTAATAAACAAGGAGATTTCTCTGCGCCGAGCAATTTCACTCGTGTATGAGCAAACGACAGCACACCCCTTCTGTTGATTATGCAATACGTTCACTTTCATTGATCAGTCTCGTCCAATATCATCGAGTTCTGAGAAAATGGTGTTCTGCGTCAGTAGAATAAAATATGCTCTCAACCGCTCTTTTCTTTGCGCTTTTCTTCAGTGCCACAGATTTTCGCGGATCAATATGTTACATGCAGTATAGCTCACTGAGGCAGTTCTTCTCTTCGAAGATAGACCAGTGTATTTCCATACCAACCGCTGCAGTGCCTTGAATACCTCCCAGATTTATAATATTTTTGTGTACACGCCGCTCTTGGTCTCTTGTTTCCTCCTTCTTGTTTCATGTCCTGCTTCAATATCTCGCATAGGAATGTGCTAGTATCATGTTGCCTTACTATTCTGAGGCAGTGGTACAAATACGAGACACACACACACTCGAACACACACAAATATACCGCATACAGCGGTAGGAAAATTGCGAAGCTCGTAATGTACTAAATATTCAGGAAGGGATCAGTCAATGAAACCGAGGAAATCGCTGGAGGATGTTTGCATTTTTTATTAGTATTATAGAAAATAAGTACAAGTATTTATTATATAGGTGAAAGATAACAACTGGGCAGGATCAAACAAATCAGTAGAGCTAGGCTTACCGACATAGAGCAAGAATCATTCAAAGCTACTCTAGCTTTTGCTTAGCCCTGTGGCACTGTATTCGGCCTTGGAAGCGCCATCTCCTTGCCCATTCTTTTGTCTTCGATATAACCTTCTCCTTCCAAGAAGCAACTTTAGGATTGCTTTCATGGTAGCAACCTTTCTGGTGCGCATTCCTCCACTCATGCCATGACCTCCTAAGCCACTAGCCCCCGCCGCATACCACCATCTCTTTATTCCCTCTCTTGTTTTCCTCTCTCTTTCTTCTTTCCACGTTGCAAGCAACCAATCCCGGCAAGTGGCTGCCGTCTGCCAGGGCTGGGAGGTGGACGTTTATTTTTATTTTTTTTAAACGAAACTAAAACTAAATTCATTGGTAATGTAAATATAATAAATATTTCGCTGACTATTTACCGGCTAATGAATGACCCTGTAGAATCCACGGACGCACATGGTGTTCAAGGTCTAAACCAAGTCTAGAACAGTTTCAGCGGTTAACTCTTCCACATGCCGCCGTTTCGATTCGAACCGACCATATGCATATGTTGCGTATGTGGCGCTACAAACTTAGTTATGCAGGCGGCTTGCAATGTTCTTATGGGCCAATTTTTTTTTCAGATTAACTGACCTAGAGAGAGTGCTTCGTAGCAATCCTCGTCCTTAGGAGTGGACATAAAACATCGGGTATTGCAATGAGCACAACGTGAAAACTTACTTGTTACCATGGTGAGGGCATCTCGTTGGCGAGGACATTCATGTGCTACTCATTGCGTAAATACAATCAAAACGCAGCTACTCGATAAGCTATTGATCACACAAGAGTACAGTACAGTTTAGGGGTTCGGCTGTCCCGTCTTGAACACAGAAAAAAATTAGGGAATGATTAGACACCTGGTACGAGAATTATGGGAAAGCAGCTGGGTTACTCCTGCAGAATAATTTTGACGGTTATACCCTAAGGACGCTTTTAAGTCGAGTCTTCTGAGATGCGGAAAAACATTCTGGGTGGTGAATGGGATCTGAGGTCTGCGAGTAGGTGAATGAGTAGGTATTGTGAACAAGGCTCCCGTGGGGGAGCCGAAACGTCATCTCATCCTTTCTTTTGGTCGGCGCCTTCTAATTTCGTCATGTACCATCCCGACCAGACGGGTTTCCGTCAAACACTAGACTTCAAGTAGGTATTGAGACCGCAGTAGTAGAAAAGTGACGTGCTTGTTGCGACACACGTATTAAGAACGGCAAGAGTCTTCGAATCCAAGGAAAGCTCAGAGCACTTTCAATGGTCAGAGGAATTCCCTTTCTTATCAATTATCTGTCAGCCAAAAAATTAACACACTAATATTACTGTTTGGTCAATGCTACAAGAACAGAAAAAACAGTTCGTTTCCTTTATATGTATGTAGTAAAGAGCCCCTGAATCCCCTGCCCTTTCAGCTCTATAGCACTATGAGGGCCTCGGTTGTTGCATTCTGATGCCTTGTGTAAGATTAGAAGGTTTAGGCACACCTGGGATTATCACGGCTCGATCACGATATACGTGACATTCATGGCTGAACAGAACGTACTATGTCCGCCATTGCAAACTAGGATAGCGCTGCCAAAAATGTTGAATATTAGGTTACAAAAACATGAATACCCCCGAAAGTAGAACATTTCAAAGGCGCCGCCATAGCTCACTTTATACAGCACGATAAGCGACATTCGGCGGTCGAAACTTAGTTATTTCAGGTGCTGCATAAACTATAGCAAACCGTGGTTGCCGTCCGAGCAGAGGCGCGATGACAGAACAGCCTTATTGCGATGTGATGAGCCCAGGATCGTCCTATGTTCTAGGTTTACCAGGTGAAGGGTCGCAACACTTGCCTCTAGTTTGGGGACGCCTGATCCGGCGCGAAAATGAAGCCGCTTATACAGTGGCTGCAGGCATTTTCTCTATGTCGAGTAATGTATTGTACAGTTATGGCCTTGATGGTGGCGGTTCAATTTTCTTGTTTGTGAGGTACTTATGTTGCGTTTAACCTGACGGTAACAGTGTTCACCAGCGCCACCCTCGTTTCTAACGCCGGATATAGCGAGTCCCACTAACGCACACGCCGAATAAGACGCGAGCCAACGGTTGGGGCGACATCTGTGTGGAAAGCCTGTTGTGCTGTATATGTCATCAATACTGCCAGTACCGAGGCCGTCGCAAAACTATTAAACAGAGAAACATCGGCAACAAAAGGAGGGGCTCCTCATGACATATATATCAAGGATGCTGTCTCTATAGCCGTTGAAAGTATAGAGGAACACGTTTTTTTTTCAGCCCGAAACGCTTTTAGGTCCATTTTTGAGCACTCCGTGGCTTACCTTCTTGACAGAATAGAGGGCAAGCACGGCGCCTAATCGAGGAGGCGATATGGAAGAACACCTAAATCAAGTTTAGCAGAACTATTAGTCAACACGCGCTGCTTCCGAGCTGCTCTGCTACCAAGGCAGCGCATATGGCAGTGCCAGCGTGTTTAGAATATGCTGCGCCGGCTACTGCGCCCATGTGAGCCGCGTAGCTCTCCGCAGTATGGGCACGGAAAGAAAGCAGAGTCGCAGCAACCACGTTCCCCCAGCAATTGAAGCGGCAACAGACGGCCCAAATATTTTACCCTTATCGCACATGAAGGTCATATAAGCTCATGATATAAGCTGATGGGGGGGAGGGGGGGGGGGGGAGGGCACTTGGTGGTCTCCTAGACAGCCACTCGTAAGCATGCCAATAACATTAACAGCAATTAGAAATAAAGCACTTAGAGGAAAGCAAATCACTATGAATGAACGAATAAAACCTTCATTAGTGTATTAGTCAGAACTGAACCAGTCCGGCGCTAAATCGTCCGTATTTTCTTTGTTCGCGTTGTTACCTGTTGTTACCATGTTCGCGTTGTTACACTGCCCACTCTACGTCGTCTTCTACGTGGCAGCAATTCTGTAGTGCTGACCCGAGAATATCGTGTCTCTGTTGTGGCCGAACAGCTGGCCTACTACGAGCGCTCCGTCCCGCGGCACTGGACACTCACCATCGTCTTACACGTAGCAAAAATCCGTCGTTTCGCACTAATTAGAACGTAGTGAACATACTCTACTCTACAGTTTCTGCAAGGAAGGGAGGGTAGCAAAAATTCATGGGTGCTCAGATCCGTGGGCGCTCAGCTACTTTTGGGTAATCACGGGAAAGGGGGGCGTAGGTGGAGCAGCAACTTCTTGTCGGCCATTTTTTTGCCTTCAGAGCTGCGCGTTGTAACTCAGTGGACTAACATAAGAGACAGGCAAGCAAAACAGATCAGAAGTTGTTTACGGGGCCGCGCAACAGTCCGAAAACCCGGAGGATCACTAGGTGGTCTTCGCGAAGGCTGCCGCACTCTTCTCTCTGGTCTGTGGCTGGGCTAATTATATCGACCCGGCAGTCGTGCGAGAGCACTTCTCCGGAGCTTAAACAGAGCCACTGATTGACCGACAGCGCTAAACATCCTTCCTGCATAGGGAACGCCGCACCTGTGACTTGGCGGCAAGGAAAGTGGAAATTGTACACCATATTAATTGCCCAACACACCTCTCATCCTCCCTCTGAAGCACTCATCGCCATTGGTTAGGCAGGAAAGCGTTCTCCAAAAACATGCAGTCACGTCATTACAACATGGCGCCGGTGATCATGAGTCAAGTAGGGAGGTCATCACGCAACACGCTTAGGCTTATGCACTTTCCGTGTGCAATGAGAGAAGTTTTCTCCAAGATTCTTGAATCGTCTAAGACCAGAGCGGCCGAGATTTCTTGAGCTCCACGGCAGATTAAAAAATATCTGCCAATTTTTGTGCCAAGTACAATACCGTTTGGTACCGAATAGCCTTCATTACTAACATGAAAATAAACAAAACTCCCAGCCACCTGTTCGCACCTAATAGTTTTCGTTCTTCTGTTCTCCCACCCCTTATTTCGCTCTTTTTGCAGTTTCTTTCGATTTCGGGTTTCTATGTTGTTGGCAACAGTTTAGAAAGTAAACCAGAAGCGATATAATTGAAGCAACGAGGCAGTCCAGCGGACAAGGTTCTATAAAGACTGCACTTTAGAAGAGTATACAAAGTATAAAGAACGTACTCAGGACATAGCAATCATACCCAAAAAGTTATCCCAAGGTTCTACGCAGTTAGTGACTTTTTATGTATACTATGTTCCTTTATACTCATTGTCATCATTCACTTTTTGTTAGGCTTGCCTGGCATGCAAATGAACATAAAATTCAATATTGTTATTGAACATTGCTTGGCCCGCTTTTATGCTTTCAAAAATATTTTTCACTGTCATCACTTTTGGGAATTGCAGGCGCTTGATTGAAAGGAATGCACAGAGCAGTAGATAGCTTCATAGGTATCGTAGAAGAAAGGAGCAAAGCACCGAGTTTAGTTGCAACGTTAAAAAAAAAGGAGACTATGCAAGTAGTAAATTATGGCGAGCTGGCTTACAATCGGGCTAAAGATTAAAATTCTTTTTGCAGATCTCGTAGGCTCAGAATGACATGAAGCAGGTCTAATTGCTTCTAGGTTGTTTAGTGAATTACAACTGTTTACAAGTCTTGCTTCAACTGATATAGAGCAAAGGCTCTGCACAGTAGGCAAAGCCCAGCCGTGTCCTTCTTCTGCTGTGCGCGCGGACGATGCTGCTTGGTGCACAAGCATTTCCAGGTGTTTCTAACCCATGCAGACGTGGCCGAAGCCACCGACTGTGAAGTTTGCTGCTTATAAAATGCGCGTTCAAGGGTGATGGAAAGAAATGCGAACAAAGTGGTGCCTAGGCGTTCCGTCGTTTGCATTTCTTTTCATCACGCTTTTACCTCGGTGTTAGCAAAAAGACGCTAGAGACGTGTATGGTTCTTTTCAGGACGCCTTTAACGTCTTTTGCTTACCATCCAGTCAAAAAAGCGCGATAAAGAGAAATTCGAAGAGCGAAGCGCATAAGCGCCGTGTTGTTTACATTTCTTCCCATCGGGAAACTACACTGACACAGCTTGGTCTGCATACTCGAGTGTAAACAGATTTGGCTGGTCAGCACAACAAAGAATACAGTAACTTTTTGGCGTGTAGCAACCAGATGTCCCGCCTTCAACGTTCATCCGAATAAATGTTAAGAAATCACTTGTCAGTCCGCCGCCGCGGTGGCTCAGCGGCTATGGTGCTCGGCTGCTGACCCAAAAGACGCGGGTTCGATCCCGGCCGCGGCGGCTAGAATTTCTTTGGAGGAGAAATTCTAGAGACCCGTGTACTGTGCGATGTCAGTGCACGTTAAAGAACCCCAGGTGGTCGCAATTTCCGGAGCCCTCCACTACGGCGTCTCTCATAGCCTTAGTCGCTTTGGGGCGTTAAACCCCATAAACTAACCTAAACTTGTCAGTCCGTTCCACATTTATTATCCTATTATTTATTATCATTTTGACTGATTCCTATTCCCCATTTTCATTCATATTATAGCGCCGGTCCTTCGCTCTTTAATCTCTTTGCTGACCATTTGCCCGCATCCTCTAGCTGCAATTCTTCTTTCATATCTGGTAGCCCAGCCTCAATATACCAAGTCAAGTTTCTTTTCTTGCTTGCGTAAATCCAAACACGCTCCACCAATGTAGGCGCTAGCTTGAATGTTCCAAAACAATTTTGCGGCGGTAAGTTCTCGACTGCTCCGAGTTTCTTCATGCCTACAGATATGGAGGTGTGTACCTTCATAAACATGAAAGTGCATCGTCCGTGGAATAAGTTTCACATTAATATCTAAGTTATAGCGAAATGAAGATTAATTACAAAGGGCTAGAAATTTGGCAGCTATTACGCACCCTATAAAACATTGTCTAAGTTTTTCACGGCAGTGCGTTACCTTGTGGTGGAACGAAGGTTCTTTATGGGCTGCATGTTGCGAAGCATTCAAAGCGCAAGTCAAGTGGCCAGCCCCTCTAGCATGAGAAGAATCGTTCGATGAAAATTGCCCGTTACTTTTTGTGCTACAACGGCTTCGATATGATATAAAGCAAAAGACTCTTCGTCTGAAGACTTCTGACAAAGATTTTACACAGTGACGAACTTAGATAGTTGGCAATAGCATCCTTATTCCTACACTTTGACGGGGCAGCTGGTTACATTGCAGCAGAATCAGTAATCATTATTTTCCAATGCCGAGGAGGCTTTATGAGCGGTTCGTTTTAAAGCTTTCATAACAGACAGTTGCGCATTGTTATTTATGTGCAACCTAATTGGTATGCAAATTCACGCAGTACAGTATGATTTTTTTTATCACCCCTGTTTGCAGTTCATCGATGTTGCTGAAATCCTTTTTGTCAAGAAGCAGAGCATTACTCCAGTTTTGTATCCTGCCGCCAAATGCCAGGCGATGAAAAGAATGCGCCATCTTCATGGTAGCACCTACAAGTACATGGTGTACTACACGATTCCACAGAGACAGAATCCGCTGTGAGTGCAAAATACCCTCTTTTTTAATAAAAACTCGATAGATTTGAACGCTTAGCCGATCAAAATTCCGTGGGTGTCTCTCAGACGGCAACCAGACTCCAAGAAAACAGAAGCATAGAAGCCATATTTTTAAAACCTGCCGCGGCGCAAACAGGTCGCTTCCTTTGCCGCTGCTTTCGACTGCTGAACTACTGGCACAGCCTTTCTATCAGTGCATGAAAAAGAGAGCCTTTCCCGCTGTGCTCTGGAAATCCTCTTCTTCCAAATTTTTTTTTTCATCGTATTTATTCTACATGTTATGCGCAAAAAGGACACACACACACACACACAAACACACACACACACACACACACACACACACACACACACACACACACATATGTATATATATGGCGACGACATTTACCTTCCCCGCTCCCTGTTCCGTTTGTGTATTTTTTGTTAATTTTTCTTTTTTTCTCTTCCCTGAGCCGTTCTTCCTTCTGCAGCGTCGGCTTTTTTTGGCTCGTGTCGAACACCTGTACAGATGAAGACCCTTTAAGAAGAGAAGCAAGAACCATGTAACTTCAGTCTTGATAAAGAACAGGCTTTGTCCGAAATGTCGACTCCCAATAAACGAAGCGTTTCTGAATTTCGCATCTTATTTAAACTAGCAACCAAATACGTTTATCTTATTGTGCTATATATATATATATATATATATATATATATATATATATATATATATGGGAAGGGGAATGAGGGGCTCGTTATAAATATGACAGAAGCCAACAGCCACAGAAACCAACGGGCACAGGGCATTTTTATTTTCTTTTTTTTATTTTTTGTGGTGTTGATCAATTTAGAATATTACTGAATATGTTATCGCTTAAACCTAATTGATTAGAAAAGCAGAAGAAAAAACAACCACATGCCGCCGGTGGGATCCGAACCCACGACCTCCGAATTACGCGTCCGGTGCTCTACCTCTGAGCTACGGCGACGGCTGTCAAATCTTCTACTTTCGGGGGTATTTATGTTTACAAGTAACCTAGCCTTGAGAGTGTTCATCAGCGCCACCCACGTTCATAAGCGGCGGACGTAGAACGTCCTGATTTACCGCATGTGTGACGTAGAACGTCATCGAACGGCGAGGGTGGAAGCTGCGTGAGAACCCTCTTATGCTTCCTATGGCGTCATGGCTGCCAGAACCGAGGCCCTCGCTAAGCAATTAAGCAAACAAGGGAAGGGGAATGAGGGGCTCGTTATAAATATGACAGAAGCCAACAGCCACAGAAACCAACGGGCACAGGGGATTTTTATTTTTTTTTTATTTATTTTGTGGTGTTGATCAATTTAGAATATTACTGAATATGTTATCGCTCAAACCTAATTGATTAGAAAAGCAGAAGAAAAAACAACCACATGCCGCCGGTGGGATCCCACCGGCGGCATGTGGTTGTTTTTTCTTCTGCTTTTCTAATCAATTAGGTTTAAGCGATAACATATTCAGTAATATTCTAAATTGATCAACACCACAAAATAAATAAAAAAAATAAAAAATAAAAATCCCCTGTGCCCGTTGGTTTCTGTGGCTGTTGGCTTCTGTCATATACATATATATATATATACATGTCTATATATATGTGTGTGTGTGTGTGTGTGTGTGTGTGTGTGTGTGTGTGTGTGTGTGTGTGTGTGAGTGTGTGTGTGTGTGTGTGTGTGTGTGTGTGTGTGTGTGTGTGTGTGTGTGTGTGTGTGTGTGTGTGTGTGTGTGTGTGTGTGTGTGTGTGTGTGTGTGTGTGTGTGTGTGTGTACAAAAAAATATTTACAGAGCACCTAGGTAGGCACTACAAGGCACAAACATAGTTCTGATATCTTTTCTATCAACATTCTATCATTCGGGACTGAGTCGAAACGAGAAAGCACGCGACCGGTTTCACATGCCAGCCAGAATTTGTATCCATGGCTTGCGTTGTCCAATCGCATAAAAAGGCGAGCACTTTTACACGTGAAGAGAAGTTTGGACGCGTCCGAGCACATTTGTCGCATTCTGCAGTGGCCTCAGCAACGCAGTAGATGGTGCCGCGATCTAATGAACAGTGGACTCGGTTTGTTCTACGAGTCGTGTGGACGAAACGGTTAACGTAAATGGCCGAGGTTATTCGATCGCGGCGTGAAACAGAGACAGAAGAATAGAGCAAGCGGTGTTCCTGCGCCAGACATGCGTGACCTCCTCTAAAGCACAACTAAAGAGATATGTGAAAGACAAGTAGATTTTAATAAGACGTTTTGTCGTGCGGTAAACGGGAGATGTCGTATGTATGGAAAAAAGTAGTTGCCATATCATTTGCATAGTGCAAAGGACTTGTCGGTCTTGTGTGTGTGGGGAGTGGCAGGATGTGTTGTATGTGGGGGGAATTTTCGCAAACTGCGACAATTTCCATGTAAAATTTATTTTCATTAAATCCCAATGTTTCGCAGCCGGCTTGGCTACTGCTTCAGGGGTTAGGTGGTCTGTGGCTTGCGTCCTTAAGCATATATGGTCGGGAAGAAAGAAGAGTCTAGCGACGTGAAGAGCGTGAGCTTGGGGGGAGGTAGGCGGAGAGGAGGAGGAGGAAACAACATCTGTTACAGGACTGTACTTGGCTGGGAAAGCGAGGTGGGGATGGTCGTTGCACTGGGTGGCAGTCCCTACTCCAGGACGCCAATGGCCGCCGCCGCTGACCGGGCTCTCTGGACCAGGGCCCACTGGGCCTCCAGGTCCGAGCTGTACAGGGCCACTTCCCTGCCGTCCCTAGTGGGCTGACTTATAACTGATATATATGTATTGTACTGGCAGGCCCACACCATGTGGTATCGGTCAGCATACTGCCCGAAGAACTTGCGCCTGCCCGTGAATGTCGGGTCCGCGCGTTTTAGTGAGACGGGATGTAAGAAGGAGAGAGGACGGCTGAGGACGCTGAAACTTGGGGCCACGGATGTGAGTCACGATGCCGGGCTGAGGGGGGGGGGGGGGGGAGGGGAGGGGCGGCTTTCTTTTTCCCCACCAGGCATACTTCAAGACGCGAGCCATAGCCCCTAGTCACCCCTAACTAGGATGAGACCCTGCTCCTAAACCCAAGGACTATTGAAAAACGTTCTGTTTGAAGATTGTCGACAGTAGATATAAGTTTCGAAACACACCAATGTGGGAAGTTCTGTCTAAATGTTTGTTGTTCAGTGTGTACACGGTAGAAAGTAATGGGATGCACAACCACTAACGCATCTCTGATCGATCAGCTTATTGATCACCATATGACATTTTGTTGCGTAACCATATCACTACCTTCGTGAAAATTCCACTGCTTGCGTTCGTATGCGAAATCTTCACCCTCCGGCGAGTGAACCTCCGGGAATCAACCTTTCAAAATGTAGCTCCCGCCAGCAATCCTCTACTTTTCGCCACAACCAAGGAGTTCTCACAAACCTCAGCCTTCAAGAAGCATGCATCCGCTTCACCTGCGCACAGCCTTCCGAAGCCTGTGCCCACCAAAAAGGGCACCTAGCCCACGATCGAAAAATCGACGTCGGGATCAAATGCGAACAAGCGGTTGAAGGTGATCAATGTAAAAGCGAAATGTAGAACCAAGACTGCAAGAGGATTTCTTGCATCGCATCATGGCCTGTGGTCTAGTTTAAAGCGCTGTTTCGTGACTGCTTGCTCTTCCAGTTCTGAGATGTCTACTAATACGTACCCGTCTATCCCTGCGTGTCTGCAATCAGGTGAACACCGCAGAAATTACGAAGCATGTATAGCAAGGAGGAGACTGAGGAGAAGCAGTCGCTGACGTGGGAGGCGGTGGAATAGGGTCAGACATAATGGCGCAGCATTGTCATACACCCACGGCAGGTGTTGGCAGCCGATCATAGATGAGCAATGGCACTGCAGAGAGCATTTGAGCGGTGTCTTGAGAGGAGGTGCTGACCGAAGACTAATGCAGAGATAGATTCGGCCGAAGCGGCGTGTCAGCCAACACACCTCATGCAGTGACATGAACGAGGGGAAACGCCATCATGCACAAACCTGGCCGTGTGACGCGACGCTCAAGCCTTACGCTATGGCTTCGTAACACGCTGCGACTGGAGGCTGCGGGGAAGGTAGCCTGTAGCCAGCGCCGTCCTTAACAGTATTCTTGCCGTTAAGCGTTAGAAGCTTCCAAGAAAACAACGCTGTACCTATCGGAAACGCGATAACGGCTAGGCCTTCGAAGTTTGCGCCTGCCGAGCGCCGCGATAAATTGGTGGACGTGAGATTGGTTAAGCATATCAAACTACTATTTAGTTTTGACATTCACCGCTTTAGGGGTTCAATGCTGCGTGATTTTTGTTATTCAGTAGGGGATGAAAATATATATTGCCTTTTTTTACTTGCAGAGAAATGTTTCAGACAACGTTGAGTACATCAATAACTGCGCTCCACCATGAACCCAACGTCGTGACTTATCAGACAGTTGCTGGTAAGTTCATTCATTACTCTCAAAAATCGGCACAATGTGAGCATATCAGTAATCACCGGTTTTATAGTTGATACAAGCTATTATCTGGCGTTCTCGGCTTGACTCGTTTCAAACCCTTAGGGAAAATGACCCGTTGCTCCACCAAAAGTATCCCAAGTTTCCGTGTTACACCGCTGTCTGGTCAAACTGCCATTGGGCATTCAAAATCAAATCAACAGTTTTACGCTAGCACACATATCTTTAGGCCTGCTTGCAATCTTTGCTCGGAGGTTTGCAATCGCACTTAATATGACGGCCACGAATGACGCCGAAACATCTGGTACTTCAATCAAAATGTTTTTTGTTGCTCCTATCTATGAAATCAATGTCAATAATTTAGCGGTTGACGAAAGAGTCCATCTCATATTCTTAACTGGCCGTACGATCCTGCCTGCTCAATATCAGTGATGAGCAGATGGCAGCCTTTCGGGTTGGCTTATCACTCCTGCGCTTCGACATGTTGTTCTGATGAACTTTTCGACCAAGGAATACGAGAAAGAATCAGGCTCGTTTAAGTATCTTATCTGTTTCAGTTTCTGGCACCCTTGTGCTCTTCGCTTCCTCTATATCACGCATATATTTTATAATCCGTTTCCACAATTATTGTAAATATTCTTGGGAAGGTGTAGAGGCTGTGGCGTCGAAACAAAAGCCCTTCAAAGCCCTGCTTGTCCCATTTCGGGGTACCATGTTCCATGTTTTGCTTACAGTCTCAAAAGGCAGGCTCTGCTGTCAGTTGGAGCATCTAAATCAACTCCCGCTGACAAACATGAAGATGCTCACACACTGGCCGCCGCGGCCGTCTGCAGTAAAGGCCTAACAGCCACTGCTCCACTTCATGAGAAAGTTGGGCCAGCACAATAGGCTGTGACTATCCAGCACGCTTACTCCGCGCACCGATTTCTTTTTCCTATTACTTCATGTCCCCTTCACCAATGTATCCCTCATCTCTTCCCCCCAGTGCACGGTAGCAAAGCGGCTTCGGTAGCAAACCGGGTTAAACTCCCTGCCTTCCCTTCTCCTCTTCCTCCTTTACCTCGTTAGATAGGCTGTGCACCGCATATATTACTCTAACCCTTTGAGTAGAACAGGATGCAGACCGGAACATATGCTCGTATAAAGCAACTGTGTTGTCAGTTGCCCAACAGTATTCAACCATCTTCGCAAAGTGTAGAGTTCGTCATGAATCGGGACATGCATTGCTGCAGTAGTACAACAAAGAGCGGTAGGTTTAGAGCTGAGAATAGTTTTCCATAATGACAGCTTAGTATAACTTCCGTTTACCAACTACCATATTAGCTCTCTTTGTAGCTTCCTCTCTACTGCAGTAAACGTATGTACTCAGCAAATCGCTATAAGAATCGATGAGCCTTAAATTTCAGTGCGTCCGCCACGGCGGCTTTGTGGCCTAGACGATAAAAGACTGCAATAGCTTACGAAAACTCTGCGGCCGAGTTTACATCCCAAATGGACCCTGTTATTTCATGCTTGCGAACATCGTTTTTTACCTCAAGGACACGGCGCTCAAGTTGTACGATACCAACGAAGAGACACTGACCAGTTGGGATTACTGTAAGCAGAAACTTATTGACCTTTTCGACAAACCACTCGGCCGGCAGCTTGTCGCCAAAAAAGAGAAATCGCAAGTCACGTTTAGTCATCCACAGACTCCTACGTCTCCTATATTCATGATGTGTTGGCTTTGTGCTACACCGTGGATACAGAGATGAGCCAGACTGACAAAGTCGGACATTTGCTGAAGGGCATTGCAGACGACGTCTTCAATCTGCTCGTTTACAAAAACTGTGACAAGATTGCAGACATCATAAAAGAATGCGGCCGCTTCGAGGACGCCAAAAGCCGACGGATCAGTCAACATATCGCACGCCTGCCCAACACGGCTGCGTCTTCGTCCTGCCAAGATCTTTGTCCTCGGAACCAGCCGACCTCTCCAGAGAACGTGACTCGTATTGTACGCCGTGAGCTTGATGCCATTGCTCCGGCCCCCTTAGCAACGCCTGTAGCCAACCAGCTCCTGCCCCTTCCACTTAGTCAAGCCGTCGTGCGCCAGGAAATTGCTAACTTGAGTTTCAACTCTGCCGCCGCTCTTTATCCTTCCCAAGTACCCGAAATCCCTCCTCTATAACTTGTCCGGCCTGTTTACGCCGCTCCTCGACCGCGCAACCGCTCCGAGTGGCGTACGCCTGACGACAGGCCCATCTGTTTCAATTGTTCCCGTGTCGGACACATCACCCGTCATTGCCGTAGTCGATGGCACTCCTCCCAGCGGACACGGTACTCGACCCCACCTTATCGCCCCGACGCTTGAGACTCAAGCTCTTTCTCGCGACCCTTGGACCCATCAAGACCCACCACCCACGTCTCGCCGCCCCGCTTCAGCCGCTCACCATCTCCACAGCGTCATGCAATGGCTACAATCTTTCCCCTGGCCGGGTGCTTTTTTATTATTAGTGAAATGCTTGGAAAATTGGTCTCTGACCGCACATTTTGTGCACAAAAAGGACCTTGTATGAAGGCCTCGTCGGCGAAATGTGGCATTGGATCATCAAAGACCAGCATTATCACATAAAAATAACAAAGAAAGTGAGCAAATAAGTATCGCACACGTCCCTCTGCGCAGCAGCAATACATCCCTCACTCCAGTGCACTCTAAAAGGCAATACGCCATAATAAGAAGAGGTCACACACAATTTATAAGGGCCTCATCATCAGGATAGGGCAATGTCTTCCCGGGTGCGTATCCGCGTGGGAATCAACGAGAAGGAGCGAGCGCATGCAAGAGTCGTAAGCGCCTTAGTGGTTAAGTGAAGCAAGTAAGCACAATATATTAGATTTGCGTGAAGTTCATACTGAGCATTCACTTTGTAACTTTTCACTGTACAAAAGTTTCAAATTTAATACAATGAAATATTCATACGGAATAAACAAATTACAGCAAAGATAACAGCACAAGAAAAAAATAAGCAATATGTGCACGCAATAAAGGAATGTACAATGCTGAAAACATGCTCGTTACGAATTAAAATACAAAAGGCCTTGCAGAAAGAACGAAATACTTTGAGCAGCAGACGTAAAAGAGCAAAAAAATAAAAATCGGAAAGTAAAGCGTCAATCTCTATGCAGTTCAAGTTTCTGAGATTCAGCAGCATTTAGAAGTTGTCAACCATAGAATAGTTACTTTTTGCGGGGCTGTTGCTTAGTGACGAGGAAAATGATACATAGCGAAAAAACAATAATGAAACTGCTCAGCAACACAATAATCTTTCACAAGCGCAGAGGCACATGCCCGACAAAAATGTTGGTATTCCCTAACACAATAGTAGAGAGTTCCCAATACGAGCCATCGTCATTTTTGTTTACTCATGAAGGCACACACATTTATTTTCATAAACATGTACGCATTGTCATCGCTTAATGATAAACTAGAAATCAGAGCCATTCTTTCAAAGCATTCCGTTCTCTATAGGTAAAGTTCTTCAATACACTCTAAAAACTTATAATACAGAAATTATGGTATTGAGTTTCTTTTTACTTGCAGTATACCAAAGAGCGCCATTCATAATTCCCACAGAATGCTGCACCGCAGTAAATTCAATTTCTTTGTCGAGACAACAGCTTACACTACCTGGTTTACGCTATCTACTCTGACTAGCCCGCTGTGTCGCAGGCGGTTCCGGTAGGTCGAGATTATTTTTATTCCTTTTTCTGCCCACTCTAAGTTCTGTCTGCTGTGGTGATTTCACCTGGAAGAGATACATCTTGAACTTCTGAACAGCGCATATAAGGATTCATGCAACTGCTGCGCCAGTTTCAATACCAATGGCACCAGGCGACGGGAGGTAACACTTCAACGACCACTACCGGCAGAGCCACTCACAAACTCTCATATTCTAGAATACAATAAACACCGAAGGAAAAAGAACTTCTACAACCCCTCCCAGCTCTATCAAGAGCTGAAGTGATGGCGTGGTGCCAGCTCCAGTTCAACTATTTTCCCAGCCTCCACAACCAGCACACATTCTTCCAATCGCAGTACTGCACTCCCCGTCTTGAAACTGCGCCCAGCCCTTTCGATACACCTCCGTGAGATCCGATTCCGGGGAGTCCAGGTCACAAAATACCTGTAGCAGAAGCTCCGCAGGATAGTAGAAGCAATCGGAGTTTCTTACTGTGGAGTCCGCCGTGAATGGCTGCTCTCGAAGTCACTTTTTCTAACTGAAATTTTTCTGCACCACCTCCACCACGAGCAATGGTTAGTTCTTTCATTCCTTTCGAATTGTAGCTGTCACCCTCTTGCACGAATAACGAGCCGGTTTGTCCACAACCCTGTGATCCCGAGGTTGAAAATTTATTACATTTCTGCAGGTGGACACCAGATATTTTGAGAGGGCGGAATTTTCTGAAAACAAAGGGCTCACTGCTCTTTTTCACTGCTCTTTTCGGGATCTTGAGCCATCGATTTTGCTAGAGAAATCATAACCTCTTAATTATGACTCATGCATTCACGGGCATTCTATTTTTTTTTCATGAACATGTCAGGTGGTGCATTCACTCCTTTCAAAGTCATGTACGCTGATAAGCTGCGTGGTTGCTTCCTCTTTGTCTTCAGCAATACGGCATTTGGAAGAGGTGAGTGTCTTGAATATTTTGTGCGTTAGCAGAGAAAAAATAAACAGAGGTCTTTATTTTGGTATTGTAGATGAATGAAGTTGCGAGTACGTTCATACTTGACGCCGGATGTTAACCTTGCGGCCTAACAATTTAATGAGCTAATTTTGCGTACGAATAGCCGAGTGGGTTTGCGCGCATAACCGCGGAGTAGTCCGTGCTGCAATGAACTCTGCATTTTGGCCACATTGCACGGAGGAAAGAGAGGAAATGGGAAATTAAATAAGAGATTCGTACAGAGCACTGCTGGTAAAGTCTGGTAAAAGACGGTGTGATTAAAACGCCTAGTCTCGAATGCATACAATTTTTATATCTATGCGCAACCCTGCTTACAGTTTAGTTCACAGGAAGAATGTTGACGTCCAGACAGCGTCACGTGGAAGGTTTCTGTAGTGTAATGGGGTTCGATGGGTTATTAGTGAATTTTTCAACCGTTCTGCTCACAAAAAAAAACGACTTGATAGTAATCGTTTGCTTTGTTATTAAAAAAGCACAAACAGTGGTCACAACCTATAAAGCGAATGTGAGCGAGAGCAAACCGAAAATGATTCCCAAATGGGTTCTCCCTGCGCTGTCTTGTGAAATTTTTCTCGAGTCATAGGCCGACCAGAACCAGAACAAAGACGAAAAAAGTGTTTTTCTATATTTTTGAATAAGAAAACTGCTCTTGTGTGTCTTCTTGGGCCTGCTTGGGCCAAGCAGTGGTCTCCAGTATTCAGAAATAAATAAATAAGTAAATAAATAACTTCTTATTACTGTCGAAAGTGAAACATACTCCCCGTTTGAAAACAAGAATGGCGGAGTATAGAAAAGATTTTTCAAAACTTTCGCTTCCAGTCATGCAATATTCTCTGTTACATACAATGAGGTAAATGTTTATTTTTTAATTGAGACGATGGTTTTGATTTGCGGTCGCTCCACGATGATTATTCTCAGCAGCCATATTGATGTCTCCGCAGTTTATTAGCTAGCGCTAAAGTGCAAAAAGCCGGGGCACATATGCTCAATACCACTGTCTAAATTCAAAAACGCTGTAAATGACATTTTTTTGCAGGACTTCATGGAGTTTCATGACAGAACCAAAACTTTGGAATATCTCATCGCTTCCTTTAGATACGCATACTTAACACGCCGCAACAAATAATTGGTCGGCAAAAGCGGTCATTTAAACTCATGTCCATTTTTGTACAGGCTGCCGGCTACTACGGACACGACACACAGTGAGACTGCCACTTCCAGACGAATGCCGGACTGTTTACGCTCAGAATTGTCCCACACCAAGCCATGAAATTTATGTACATGAATGCAACTACCGATTTCGTTCCCTCTGAACGAACATCTGTAAAAAATAAACGATGGAAGTCATCTTTTGTCCTTCTTAAAACGGACAAATAACCGCAACAGTATAGCATTTATTCTCCCATTTCTCCTGCCCTTCTTATCGCAGTACATAGGCTCTATTAGTATGAGCAACCACGACATAGGCCAGAGGGCCTGGTGTATGTTTCCGTTAGATATTATACATGTTTTCGATCGAATAGGCTTGGATCGAACTTGTGCAAAGTGCCTAAAATTATTTTTCTTGTCACACTACTGTGAGCAGCGTTTCAATCAAAAGAAGGAGCCGAGATCATGTATCCAAGACCTTGCCTTTAAAGTTAAACTTTAGAAGCATTGAAATTTTTAGGCAACTATTTATTCCTCGGCAATGAGTATACTAGCGCGTCACGTAGACAGGCCTTGATGTGCCCTCCCGTTGCCCAAAATCAAATGATGCACATCATCATTTGTTTTGTAATAAGAATGCAGAATGGCAGTGAAATTCTGGATATTTCGAAGTAAATTTGCACTCCAGTTTTCGGAGATAATTTTCCTTAGCTTTTTTGAGATTTTGCGGCAACACTATTTGCGTTAAAGTTGTACGCAAGAAATGCTTTTTTTTTTCTAATTTTTACGATGTCTCCATTTCGACAAACACATGCACATTGAAGGCATATAACCCTCTTCGAAGAATAGTGCACGGCATGAGTAGAATAAGCAAAGTTTTTTATGCATAAGCAAATTTATGCATTTGAGCTATCAAAAAATTCGCGCAGTGAGTTTTTTTGTTGCAGTAGTCACCGTTGCATGGTGTCCTGTCGTATCTGAAGCCAAAACACTCCAAACGCAAGGCTGCAGGCCCATGCGGGCATCACATTGGGTTTGACTCATCAAGGAAAACTGAACAACTATTTATTTATTTATTTACTCTCAGGGCCGAAGCATTACAGAGAGGAGTGGGTGATACACAACAAAAACAGAACAGGTAACGCAGCACTACAATATAAAATCAATTACAGCATTCTTAAACAAGTCGGCGTTTGTAATCGAGGTGATGGAAGCGGGAAGGTGGTTCCATGGTGCGACTGCTGGGTAAGCCAACTTTGAACTGGTGGTCGTTGCGGGATGAAATGTAAGATGGCGGTACAAGCAACGTATCTCTGAGATGAGGGATTGAATGGTAGATTTTGTGGAATAGGCATAGACGGGAAATTCTTCGACGAATTGAAAGATCCGGTAAGTTTAAATTTGCTTTCATTTGAGTAACAATTGCAGTTTGATGATAGTTAGAAAAAGGAAAACAGACAGCCCGATTTTTAATGGCTTCGATTTTCAGAATTAGTGAGTTAAGAGGAGGGTCCATACAAATCACGCATATTAAAGTTTTGGCCTGACGAGTGTTTTGTACAGTATAAGTTTCAAGTTAGTGTCAATATTCAACACAAAATATAAAGGGCTGAGAAGAGAAATAAACAACTTAAGAAGCAAGGTTCAAATCCATAAGAGAAAGGGAAAAAATGGTTAGGAACAGGTACTTGAAAGAAATGCACACGAAGCAAATCCGGCAAAATAAAAGAACAAAAATGCCACCTTTCGAAGTTACAAAACATAGGATCTAAAAAAAAAATTATGGGAGAACTTTGCCAGTCTAAAGTGCGGCAAGGCGAAAGCCTTCGCCATTGCCGACTGCGATTCTAGCGTACACTTGTACGGCGACACACTTGGCGATAGGTTGCGCGCAACCGACTCGCTCGACTGCTGCGAGGTGTCTCACACAAGGGAGGCACGCGCGCGCAAGTGGCGCTACTAGCGCGCGCGCCGTTACTGACGAACTCTGGTGTGACGTCATCCTCTTCCGTCGCTATGTCGACGTCCACGCTATATCGACGCATATGGTTGTTTTCTTCGTTTTTTTTGCTATGATTGGCTGTACCTAACCATTCACTCTATAATCATCGAACTTGGCATCGGAGTTACAGTTTGTCCCATCAATCTGATGCTACCATTCGTTTTCTATGCTGATACTTCAATGTGTAAATATAAAATAAATTGTATGTATGTATGTATGTATGTATGTATGTATGTATGTATGTATGTATGTATGTATGTATGTATGTATGTATGTATGTATGTATGTATGTATGTTTGTATGTATGTATGTATGTGTGTGTGTGTGTATGTATGTATGTATGTATGTATGTATGTATGTATGTATGTATGTATGTATGTATGTATGTATGTATGTATGTATGTACGTATGTATTAGTTACGCGTTATTCCTGGAAGACTGCGTTACACCGGACGTGATCTCGGCCGCGAGTATGAGCAATTAAAGCCTTTCGCCTTAAAAAAAAACATTTTGTGGAACGTAATGGCCGACACGCACGCAGTCAAGCAAATGGAAAACAAATAGTAAACCCCACAGCTATAAAAAGCGCATATCATTTTATGTTGGAATTTTCTAAATATGACAAAAGAGCTGTTCGAAATGATGATGCCTCAGCGATAGCTGCACTGCTAGAAGGAAGCGAATTTCACTCTTCAATACCCAGGACCAAAGGTGAGTATTTGTATCGTGCTGTTCGAGCGAAAGTGGGTTTAGTCTTCACATGATCAACACGGGCCGATATGTGAGGTGCCGGGAGAATATACGAACATGGAAATGTTGTGTTGCTGAGGTAGAGGGTATGGAAAAACGATAAACGTCTGGATTTCCTACGCATGACCAGAGGCAGGAGATGGAGTAATATTTTCAGTGTTGTTACACTTTGGCACCCAGAGTACTGGGAAAGAATGAATCGAGCCACGGTTGTTGTTTATAGATTCCAACATGTTAATAAGGCAGGCGTGATAAGGATTCCGAATGAATGATGCGTATTCTATCGCAGGCCCGATCAGCATGTTGAATGGGTGTAGTCTTGTGTCCTGGTTGTCTTGGTGCAGTCGGCGTTTAAGAATACCAAGTTTTTTTAAGGCATTGTTAGTGACCAGTTCAATGTGAGTGCTCCAGAACAAATTAGAGCTGAAATTTACACCGAAGTACTTTACCTACGCTGCAGTTTCAAAGACAGTATTATTAACTCTATAGACCAGATTTTTGAGCCTCTCCTGGGCGCGGCCATTTTGCACCGACTGGCGCGCCGCGGTGCGGGCGTTTCTTTGGGGACTGCGGGGCTGCGGCAGTTCCGCGGCCGCGCCTGCATATAGCCGCGCTTCGGGCGCTAAAAAAACATTGTCGAGCATACTTCCGCTGCGTGGCTGTGTTGCAAGAAGTATTTACGTTATCAAAGCGATAACATTGACGCGTTTTAATGACATTTAGTTTGACATTCAGGTTAATTGTGCCGGCGCTTAGAACGCGCTCGTGCTTATATCGAATTCCGTCTTGGTGCTCCACCGCAAAGAAACTTTTCATTCAATATCAAGAATTAGGTGTGCGGCTAGTATGCAGTTCCAATTCCCATGCACTCTTATTCCTTCCTGCCGGCCATAAAGCCCCCCCCCCCCTTCCACAAACGGCTTTCTTGTCGCCGCGCCAGTTTATCAACAAATTACCGCTGTGAGCTCAACTGAGTCGCAGCGCCAACAGAAAACAAATTTTGTCATGGTTTATGCAACCTGGTGCATAAAAACGTACTTTCGCTTAATTTATAAAAGCTTGAATAGATATGAGCAGCTAATCCAGCTTTCACTAATTCTGAGGTCCGAAGTCGCGTTATGTTATTCAGGAGCTCTCGCCGCGTGTGAGAGCGTTGCGTAGGCGTTTGGCTAAGTGTGGAAAATGTAATGAAATCGCGCATATTTTCCTATGAATAATGTAGATACCGCACAGCTGCGGTGGCTCAGTGGTTACGGCTCTCTGCTCTGGCCCAAAAGACGCGGGTTCGATCCCGTCCGCGGCGGCCGAATTTCGAAGGAGGCGAAATTCTAGAGGCCCGTGTACTGTGCGATGTCAGTGCACGTTCAAGAACCCCAGGTGGTCGAAATTTCCGGAGCCCTTCTCTACGGCGTCCCTCATAGCCTGAGTCGCTTTGGAACGTAAAACCTTAATAAACCAAACCAAGCTAAGGTAGATACCAACAGCAGAAAGATACTATAGATAAACCTTTACCTCCCAGATACCTCTGACATGTGTGCGGAAAAAGCAGCTGAAATCGGTAGCGGTCGTGCTTACAATCCTGTGCATGAAATGTTCTGAATGGGAACAAGAGCAAGCTCAGCGCAAGGATGCTGAACACGTACTGGTGATCGAAAACACGCGCTCCGTCGGGACAACCTTCAGTCTGCAGCTCGCCTATCCAGTTACTACTCCACTGAGTCAAGTCAATAGATCTACATTCTAATGCATAATATTATCATAGATGATATCGCACGTAAAAGGCGACAACAAACGACACGACAGCGCAGAAATCTGCTTCGAAGTGCCGGTTTCCAGTCTGTACACTACCTGGTCGACTACCCTCGGATGTCACTTAACGAGTAACTGCGCACAAGATAACCGCAGCACTGTCTGGAAGAGGGCAAATGTGAGTAGTGACGCACAGCACACACCCTCATACGTTAGCTGATGGAGCACAAAACGGCAGAAGCGAACACGTAAACATGCGTTCTATGCGCGGCGCCGGCGCGACCCGCAGTCCCTCGGGCCGCGCGCGCCGACAGATGGCGACTGGCGTCGAGAGTAGGCGCGCGTCCGCAGCCTGCGTGCGAGGGTAAAAAAATCTGGTCTATAGGAATTAGTATTCGTGTTGGTAACGAAAGAAAACTTGAGATGCTTTGCTTTATCTGCATTTACAATGAGTCAGCTCATCAAGGTAAACCTGGAAAGCAATGATGACGCATGGGTTAGATATCACTCGGTAAATTACACAGTCGTCTGCAAATAATCGTATCGCTGCTGGGATGTTTGATGTGATGTCATTAATCTAAATTAAGAAAAGCAGTGGACCCAGTACCGAATCCTGATGTACTCCGGAAGCAACACCTGTAAGTCTTGATAAGATGCTCCTTAGCTTATCTGACTTAAAGTGGTCTGACTACTGACAAAAAAAAATGCATCGTCTCCCTGCTAACAATGAAAGCGCAGATGCTGCTCTAGCAGTCTGAGTCGTCCTTTCTTTCCTGTAGCAAGCAACATGACCTAGCTTTAGAATGAAAAATTAAAGAGCTGAAATTGCCACAATTGGCGCTGAAAGTGAAACCCATCCAACGCTAAACGCAAATGCGATTCACACGACTGGGGAAGGATCGGCCACGCCACTATAGTTCATAGCTGAATTACGGCGGCAGCCGTCCAATCTTAAAGTTTCCGAGGTACTTACGTTGCATGTATCCCAACATTGATAGCGTTCAGCGGCGTCACCTTCGTCCATTGTGGCGACCATAGTACGTACTATCACGGCCGGTCTCGACGGGGGCTCGATAGTTCCTTCTTACAACCTTAGCAGTGGGGTCAGTTTCGGCCTTCCGCCGCACTTCAATGGGGTCGCCGCTACTCTGCCGCTCCTCCGATGCGACCGCCGTTCAAGGGGAGTCAGAACGCGCGCTCGCTCCTAGCTCGGCAGCAGTCAATGGCAGCCATCAGGTCGTGATATTCCACTCACTTCATGGAAGACTGCGCAATTAACATCACCGACTTGCCATCTGGGTGGTCTGAAACAACGTATGGTGGTGGTGGTGAAAACTTTTTAATAAGCTAAAGGAGAGTTTGCAGACCAAAAATGGCCCTTTACATAGGTGGAGTCCTTAGTCCGGGACCCCTCTGGACGAGGCCGCTACTCGCGCCCGTTGGACTAGAGCCCTTTGAGACTCCAGCCCCGAGCAGTTGAGCAGGGCTGCCTCCCATGCCTCTCGGGAAGGGGAAGGATTGGGGGCAAGGGAAGGATTCTTTTGACAGGCCCAAACCATGTGGAAGGTATCGAATACTTCCCCACAGTGAGGGCAGCGCCCATCGATTTTGGGGTCGAAATGTTTCAGTATTGCAGGACACAACAGCGTGTTGGTCTGCAAGCGCCTCAGAGGTAATGTCACGTGCCCTCTTCCGGCAAATCAAGATAGTCCATATGAGCAGGATGTGATGACCTGCAAGGTCGCGCGACCTCTCGGGATCATTGAGCGAATTTCGTGGCATTAAGCGGTGGATTTCGTTGGTGCGGTGAATTCTAATAATAACGCATTAGTAGTGGCATACAACGGAAGAAGAACGATATTTAAATTAACCCAAGAATTGTAATGCTGCTTTGCCTTGCTCGAGTGTACAACACGCAGCCTGTGAAATTTATGCGTTGTTTCTTGCAGGTAAACAGAAAAATGAAATGAAAAGCTCTTTGTTTGGGCAGCTAGAATTACAGAATTTGAAATTAAAAAAGTTAGGTAATTAGCCACAATTTTAACATTCGCGGCTTTTCTAATAATACATCGGTAGCAAAGGAGTACCGATAAAATATTTTCTGCAACAACAACAACACTGAAAAAGTGAATGAATACAAATAGACATTGTTGCAATGTCCTCTTAATCGCCTTTGACCGAGAACACGCACAAAGTGGCCCAGATAGACTCATATTTTGTTGTGCTATTCGCCCAATTTGTTTCAGGTGAAGAGAAAACAAATTTCGTACTTAAAAAGAGAGCAACATGCAGCAAACTCATTTAATAGCAGTGTAGCGTTGTATTCTATGAAATAAATAGCATGTTCGGTTACACGCACGAAAACATTTGAAATTTGATCATCTGCAGGGATAAGTGTACGAGCTGAAAAGTTAGAAGCTGCTTTCCCTTTTGTGTATTTTTACAAAAACCCGTACTAGTGGCTCCCTATTCAAGCGAAACGCGCTAGAAGAGATTTATTTTGCACGAGGGACATCACCACAGAGGACGAGAACTGGCCGTCTGTATTTCTGTGTCCTTCGTCCAAAAAGTTCCCACTTTAGCACTGTCAAACTTGACATGTCGTGGCAACTCCCCGAGTCATTGGTATGAAACAAGTATGAAACAATGGGGAGTGCTAACAATACTCGGAAAGGAGACACTGCGTCGTTGCCTTTCCTAAATGGCGAACAGTGGACGTTAAAGATCCCCAGGTGGTCGGAATTATTTTAGAGATCTCCACTATGGCACCTTTATCTCCCTCCTTTATTCATTCCCTTATGGCGCGGTCGGGTGTCCACCGAGCTGTGAGACAATTACTGGCCTTTTCTTTTCCTGAAAACAATTTTTAATTTTCAGTTCCAGAACACGCCTCGGTCTCTGTTTAAAGGCATGCTCGCCACGAGATCAAACCCACGACCGCACTTCTTTGTTTCTTCTTGGAGTGTCGGGTTGTGTTGTTGTTGTGACTGAGAGAAGGATGAAAAGGAAATTGCACGGGCCTGCTACTGGCTCTAGCCAAGCCACCACCGCTGCCAACGTGCAGATAGAGGAGAGGTAAGAGATCAGAGGAAAGAGAAAAAGGCAAGAAAAGACGCGCGTCGCAGCAACAACTGCGTCCGCCGTAGCGGACGCTGGCGCAAAAATAAGCGGCCGAAGCCGCGCTCGCCGAAGCGAGGTGAGATGCCCCGCCCACTCACTATACTCGCATTACTCAAGGTCGAAACACGAGGCCATTCAAGTGGGACTAGTGGGTGGTAGCATTGGTACACAGATTGTCGATCACCTAATTGGCGTGGAATGTTCGGAGTGCACCAAACTATTCAGCGCGTTACGGACCATAAACTTACAAGCCGAACTAAAGTGTAGCTTATCATATGTATTCGCTCCGACGGCGTTTGTTTCTCCAAACTGTGACTTATTGAAACTTGAAATGTTCATTACGGCCAAATCGGCGTCAAACAATATGTCTTCTACCGCTGTATACGTTGGCATTAAAAAGTATATATTTGGGTATAACGAAAAATTTGTACCGGATATAACGAAGATAGCTAATGACGCAATACTCGTTCAATACTGCTAATGCTCGATGCTCATACGCTGAGTCCGCGCATTGCTCTTTTTTCTTCCACTCCCACAGCCCTGCCTTCCCACATGGCGCGGCTGAGGTGACCACCAAGACCCAGGCAGTTACTGCGCAACTTCGTTCCCTAAAAATCGCTCATTTCAGCACAGGCCCTGGCGCAGTCGTCAACGCAGGTGTGTCCTAAGCCGGATTCGTCGAAAGGGTAGTGACGTCACACGTGGAGCGGTGGAATAAAGAGAGAATGAAACATTAGGAAACTGGTCCAAAGGTCTCAATATAAACCGAATGTCATTAGGGCAGTCGAGCCGCTGACGGGACCGCTGACGGGACCGTAAGAGGCGGAGATTAAATGTCCGCCTCGTCACCCTTCGAAATTCGCGTCGTAATGAAGCCTCTGACATAGTCAAGAAAGAAATGAAAGACGCATAAGTGGCTCGCTGCGCAGGCCTGACACCGGGGACGTGTGTTGGTGTATGATGGGTTTATGAGGTGTGGTCTATGGAGATTTGGAAAGGTTTTTGTCTCTGACGCCAAAACATGGCGCAAAAAAAAATGAAATTGGTTTTGAGGAAAGGAAGTTATGCTCTTATCTCGATAAGCACTTGTACCGCATCGTAATGAAAGCAATAAAGGAGGAACTGAAAGAAGAAAGGAAGAAAGAGGTGCGGTACTGGAGGTGTCTGGAATAGTTTCGATCACCTGAGGGATCTTGGATGGAAACAACTTTTATTAGAAAGAAAAAAAAATTCCAGGGTAATCCTCTACAGGTACAGCCGTCCACGGCATTGTGCTTCACATAACGCCCGATCAGCTAGCCCTTTCTTTAACGTGCACTAAGATCGCACACCATAAGGAAAAAATAAAATGGTTTTGAGAAAAGGAAATGACGCAGTAACTGTCTCACATATCTCTTTGGACACCCGAACTGCGCGGTAAGCGAAGGGAGGAAAGTGGGAGTGAAAGAAGAAAAGAAGAAAGGTGGCATATTGGAGGTGTCATGAATAATTTTGACCACCTGGGGATCTTTAACATGCACCGACATCGCACAGCACACACGCTCCTTTTGAAGCGGAAGCTTTACTACGCCATGTAAAGCCAAGGCAGCGGACCGCAGGACCGTGAGCTTCAAGTTAGCACCTTAGTCACGCTTTATGAAGAGCGGCTATTTCGAAAGCAAAGTAAATGCTCATAACTGGCCCCCTGGGACATGGGGAAAAAAACTCTGCCTCTCCCGTAACCGAGAGTAGCATAACACGAAGCGTACGCGGACACGACGAGACGTAGACTTGACAAGAATGTATATGCACCGCGTTCGAAACTCTCTAAAGTGCGTAGAGGAGAAAGCGTTTTCCGCACTGCTTTGCCTATGTGACACTGCAGACGTCACCAGTGGATTACGTCACACATAATTGATGACGAACTAATGACAAATGACTAATAAGCAACTAATTACTGATTAATGACTAAATACTAATAAACTGCTAATTAATGACGCTTAAACTTCGAATTTAGGAGTGGAACGCGACAGCGTGTGGCAGCGCTGCCAGGCAATACACGGAACGCCACCACTCGTTCGGCGCTATGCCTTGCCCTTTGAACGCAACACTTTTTGCGGAAAGTAAATTACGCAGTAATTCTCTGCCATCTCGGTGGACACCCGAACCGCACCGTACAGGAAGGGAGGAATGCCACCCCCAGTTCGGCGCGAAGCTACCGGCGCTTGTATGCCGGTCCTGTAGAAGGGCTTGGAGAGTCTCGTTCAATCTCGTACGGCGCCCGGATGCTCTCGTTTCAGTGCCCGGATGTTGCCTCTCGGTCTCGGCGTAACGTCAGCACACTGCCGACAACGGGAGCTGAATGCATTTCATGTTTAAAACAGTCGCACTTTAAACTACGAAAGCGATGAAGCGGAAGCTTCGAAAGCAAATGAAAGGAAGGAAGGAAGGGAAAACTTTATTTTCACTAATGGTTTTTCCTGCGGTTTGGGGGCATGAACGACGCATAACCGCCCCCTTCGAAGAGTGGACACCCCGGTCGTGCTTTAAGCAACTAAGTGGTATCCTCTGTCGTCTCTGTGGACACCCGAACCGCATGGAAGGGAGGAAGTGGGAGTGAAAGAAGAACGAGAAAGAGATGCCGTAATGAAGAAAATGAAAATTGCATTTTAGGAAATGAAATTACGCCGGGTGCCTTTTGTTCCGAAAGCAACACTACTGGAGCCCAGCTCGGCTCGTCGCGTATGCTGGTGGCGGTGCGGCTACCAAACGACCTTGAGTCGCCGTTGCCTAGCAACCGCTTCAGCTGAGCTCCAACAGATCGCGCTGCGCTGCTGCCGCATGTCGCCTACACTCGCAGATGGCACCACCCTCGCACAGGCGCTGGCTTTCACAGCTCATGAAGGCGTCGTGTCGGCCATGGAGCCGGCACGAGCTAAACCAAACGCTTAAAAGCTAACACCACAAGCGTATTGGCAAAAAGAAAGGGCACGCACGACCTTGCGCCATTGCCTGTCAAGGCGAGTTAGTACTCGAGCTTAAAGGAGTTACTCGGGTAAGCTTGATTAGTAATTCGGGTAAGCTCAGGTAAGTTCGGACGAGAGTCGTGCCATCTGCGCGAGAGGTTGCTCGGGCTCCCGCTCTGCTCCCGCTGCGGTTTCCCCTGTTACACTCTTCTGTATTTCGTGCGGAGGTGTGACCAAACAGAACAATCTGCAGAAGTAAAATGCATCTATTGAGCTGTGGGAAACGCTGCTGGCCACCGAAAGCCTGAACGACCGACAGACCCTCATTGACGAGACCACAGGGCAGCTTAAGCCAGTGGAGCCCTAGAATAAGAGCCGCGCCCATAAGCTCAAACTCCCCTTTTGCTGGCTCATTTCTTATGTCGCTCGGCTGCTTTCCAGTGAGACGTGGGTTCAATCCCAGCTGCGGTGGTCGAATTTCGCTGGAGGGGAAATCTTACAGGGCCATGTACTGTGCGATATTAGTGCACGTTAAAAAAAAAACCGAGGTGGTAGAAATTTTCGGAGTCCTGAGTCATTTGGGGCTTAAACTCCGAAACCAAAAACGTGTTTCTTCAAAGTTTCTCCTCTTCTTTCTCTTGGCTCTCGTGGTCGTGGCGGGGAAAAGCATTTATTATATATACAGAAAGGTCGTTTACTTTGGAGGTGAGCCCTAGTGGGCCATCCCCCTCACAATACTACGTGGGGTCCATATTCCGGGACCCTATCTGACTCTGCCGCAGAATAGGCACGCCAGACCATGGCCTGTTGGGCCGGAAAGTCATGGCAGCCGAGCGGTGCCGCCTCGCAGTCCTCTCACGTTGGGTTGGGTAGGGGTGAGGGAAGGATTGCTCTGGTATGCCCACACCATATACTAGGTGTCAGCCACCTCCATAGAGTATGAGCAGAGGCCACAAAAAATACCGCCACCGTCTGGAAGGCACTACAGTAGGGAGGGTGAGCTGTTCGGTAGCGCCATCTATCGTCCATGCGATGTACTTGTATTGCCACGTGGTTCGGCTACTTTTCCATACGTTACGGCGAGCGGGCGCCTACCGCCTTGAGGTGGGATTTTTTGAGCAATTTGGGTCGAAAAATGTTTTTCGACTCTTTGAAGGGCCATTTTTTCTTACCTCATGGTGGTAGGTGCCCGGTCGCCATGAGGTACAAAACTGTGACCTGCTGAGTGCTGACTACATAGTCGCCAAGTTAAGCCTAACCATAAGAAAATATTAACCTAATTGGGCAATATTGATGTCTAGCATATCCTAATCTTCGAGCCCATTACAAATATCCATTAGTTAGATCAAGATGTTATCGGTTAGTAAATTATTAGCAACTAAATATAAGCATAACCAATAGTGAATGTTAACTTCATTAGTTACTTTTGGTATCTAACCTGGTCTACTCATATAGATGGCTCCAAATATCCAATTTGATTCAAGGTGCCTCATTAATTAATGAGTTAAAAGCGATTTAACACAGTCACGTAAATAGTCAATTATGACGTAAGAAAATGTGTGATTCCACCAATCACCAATTGTATATACTAATGATGTCACCAATCAATCAGCAATTGGATTGCTTATCGATTTACTATGGGGACCGCCTTTTTGAATTTCTCGGACAGAAAATATCACACCGAAGGGAGGTGGTAGCAGACCCCAAGAAATCGACAAAAGTGCTGAATAAGAGCTAACGGTCTTAAAAGGCGGGGTCGAAGTGTTTTGAATACTGCCGGGCACAGTAGTATATTAGTGAAGAGTCTTAGCAGAAGACGATCGCCTGCTTTCCCCCGCCCTTTGAAAAGGTTCGAGTGCTTGAGGTGACAATATTGATAGTAACTGACGATGAGAAGGGGGTTGTTCTCTAGATCCTAATTGGTAAGGTCGTCGCCAGGGACCCGGGAAGTGTTCTCTGGGTCAGTAACTCCGCAAACGTCTTTTGAGCTATGTGTCGGTAGTGAGAGGTGTCCGCTGTATACGCTGCCGTTTACAACGTTCTGTCACAAACACGGCACTGCAGCAATGTACTTGTACAAAATGTATATTGCTGCCTTACCCCTATCCATTCTTCTACAGCCCCTCCCTTTTTTCCCTCCCCCTGTCCTCTCGCTGTCCTTTCATTCCCGCTAGCCGCAGCTCAGGTGCTTGAGTTTTGTAGCGCGAGCTACATACACTGGTCGAGGTTCAGCAGTTTCGCGTAGCTCCTGGAGAGCCGTGCTGCGCATGCGCGAGGAGCAAGTGACGTCACTACGCACAGCTGGCGTGCCTCGCCGTGCACGCTCGCCATCCTTTCCTTAAAATTATCGCAGAGGGAAACGCTGAAAACGCCAACGGCAATGAACACAATGAACGCCGACGGCCTATGGCTTCAGCGCCGCGTTCCTGGGAGAACCATGTCAATGCCTGGAGCCCACCTCTCGGAGGCTCCAAAGCTACATGGAAAACGAAGACCTGTACCCCCACAGTATGTTCGGCTTCCGAGCCCACCTCTCCACCCAGGACATCCTCTTACAACTCAAAGAGGAAGTCGTCACCAACGTCCCGAGCGTAGGCGAGAACGTGGTTATGGCCCTCGACATCAAAGGGGCCTTTGACAACGTTAGCCACACGGCTGTAATGGAAGGACTCGACAACCTCCACTGCCGCGAGAAGATTCACAGATACGTGAAGGCCTTTCTCTCCAACCGCACTGCAACGGTTGTGCTCGGAGGCCTTCGCAGCGCTAAATTTTCGACCCCCAACAAAGGCACACCTCAAGGGTCCGTCATCTCGCCAGCACTTTTCAACGTGGCCATGATCGGACTCGCGAGGCAACTCGAGAAGATCGAAGGCATACAACACGCAATATACGCTGACGACGTCACGGTCTGGGTTCCCACTGGGTCGCTCGGCCGGAAAGAAGAACGACTGCAAGCAGCGGCTACCTGCGTGGAAGAATATGTCAGTGCACGAGGCCTCGTCTGCTCCACCGAAAAATCCGAACTCCTGCGAGTCCGCAAAGGGAAACACAAGGAAGGGTCCCTCAATGTCTCCCTCGAAGGACAGATAGTTCCCGAACGAGGCAAGATACGAGTCTTGGGAATGTAGCTGCAGAGCAACCAGGGATGCGGCCATACGCTCGGCCTTCTCAAGCAATCGACCACTCAGGTCGCCAGAATGATCACGCACGTGTCACAGAAGCGGAGCGGCATGCGAGAGGGGATACCCTGCGTCTGGTTCAGAGCCTGGTGGTCAGTCGCGTGGGTTACGCCCTCCCGTACTTCAACCTCAACAAAAGAGAAGTGGATAGTGCAGATACCATACTTCGCAAAGCTTACAAAACAGCCCTGCATCTACCAATGAACACTCCAACGCAAAACTACAGGCTCTTGGAATTCACAACACATTCGAAGAGATCAAAGAAGCCCAACTGGCCACGCAGTTAGCCAGGCTCCAGCAGACTCCTACGGGGTGCTCGCTTCTTAGGCGACTGGGGCCAGGCGGAACTGCGGAAATCGTGAATCGTACTCCGGCCGCGTTTCGATGGAGGCGAAACGCAAGAGGCGCCCGTGTGCTGTGCGATGTCAGTGCACGTTAAAGATCCCCAGGCGGTCGAAATTATTCCGGAGACCTCCACTACGGCACCTCTTTCTCTCTCTCCCTCTCTTCTTTCACTCCTACCTCCCTCCCTTCCCTTACGGTGCGGTTCAGGTGTCCGCCGATATATGTGAGACAGATACTGCACCATTTCGTTTCCTCAAAAACCAATTTACTAATTTACCAAGTTACTGCGAGCATAGCGGACGCAATTCGCCAGACGCTAAAGGTTCGCTCCCTTCCGCGGAACATGGACCCCAATCTGCATGCGGCACGTAGGGCAGCCCGGGCGAGGTATGTACAACAAAACCTAGCTACAAAATCCACAACGGTATACACGGACGCGGCTCCGTATACAGGAAGCTCACATAACAACACAGTGGCGGTAGCTATTGATTCTAACCTAAAGGAATTAGCTAGCGCCTCAGTCAGGGATTGCACGGTAACTGAAGGGGAGGGGCTGGCCATAGCTCTAGCGGCGGTAGCCGGTTATCGAAGCAACACATCCCTTACCATCCTTACAGATTCGAGAGAAGCGTGCCGTAACTACATGAACGGTGGTGGTGGTGGAAAACATTTATGAACAGGTATAACACAGGAGGTTATGCATGAGCTGACCCAGAGGGGGCCAGCCCTTACAAATACTAGGTGGAGGTCCCTAGTTCGGGACCCTAGTGGCATCGGCCGCCGCCCAGACTCGCCCGACCAAGGCCCGTTGGGCCTGCAGGTCAGAGCAGCCGAGCAGGGTCGCCTCCCAGTCCTCCCGGGTTGGGTTGCGGTGAGGGGGAGTAGCAGGGTTGGAGGGGCAGGCCCACACCATGTGGTAGATGTCCGAAGACTTCTCCGCACAGTGCGGACAGCTGCCCGAGAAAGAAGGGTCGAACTGTTTCAGAGCTGCCGGGCACAGCAAAGTATTAGTATACAAGCGGAGCAGAAGCCGCTCCTCCGCCTTTCACAGACCTTTACACGGGCGGGGATAAAGACCATGGCCAGATTGATAGAGTAAAAGGATGTCTTTGAAGGTGTAAGCTGGAATAAATTCGAGTGCCTGATCGTCAGGGTCGGAGGGGAATGTCCGGTGAGAGAGCGCGCGGGCGGCGGCGTCAGCTGCCTCATTTCCCTCAAGGCACATATGAGCGGGAGCCCAAACGATACGCCGGTGCGCGGGGTCACCGGTGTAGACGCTGTTTTGAAGAATGCGGTATTCTAGATACGGTACCCAGCCCTGCTCGACGTTCCAACATGCCCCTCGCGAGTCGGAAATAATTGTTTTTGAATTGGAATCAGATGCAGCCAACGTAATGCCGACCTCCTCCGCGTGTGTTATATCACGGGCTCGGAAAGTAAGGCCGTTAACTGTTTTGGATTGGTGGATGACTGCGGCTGTGTACCATCCCCCATGGTGGGGACCTGAGGCATCCACGTAGAATACGCCGGGTTTCGATCCATAGTGGCGGGCCAAGGCTTCCGCCCGCGCCAGGCGCCGGCCATTATGGTCCTCACGGTTCATGTTCGCGGGAAGAGGGCGCACGTGGAGGGCGCATCTCCACTGGGATGGAATACGTACGCGCTCTTCCATGAGAGTGGTATGTTGGATGTGTAGTCGGGCAAGGAGGCGGCGACCCGACGATGTCTTCAAGAGACGTGTGTATTGGTTAGTCAAGTGTGCTTCCCGGAGCTCCCGAAATGTGTTCACCATGCCTAGCCCCAGGAGGCGCTTGTTGGAGGTGGTCACGGGGAGGCCTAGAGCCCGCTTAATAATTTTGCGGAGGATGACTTCGAGTGAATTCTCGTCTTGCTTCCGCTGGTGGAGGTATGGAGTCGAATATAGAATTCGACTGATTACAAATGCATGCGCCAGCCGCAAGGCGTCCTTAAATCGTAACCCCCCGCGCTTGTTAGAAACCCGGAGGACCAAGCGGCCCACCTGGTCCCCCACCTGACGGAGTTTGGCCAATGTTGTTTCTGACCGTCTGTCTTGATGTATAAAGAGCCCCAGTACCCAGACTTCGATATTTTCAGGGATTGGACCTGTCTCGAGAGACAATGAAATTTTGGCTGTGCACTTTGGTGAGGGGCGTATGTGCACAAATTCAGACTTTTGGGTGGAGCATTGGAGGCCGCAGCGGCGAGCATAACGGTCCACTATGATCGCCGCCTCCTGCAGGTTAGCCTCAATGTCTGCAAGGGAACCCTGCGTGGCCCACAGGGTGATGTCATCAGCATACAGCGCATGCTGCACACCGGCGACAGCGTCCAGCTGGGCCGGTAGGCGCATCATAGCCAAATTGAATAAGAGGGGAGAGAGCACCACGCCCTGGGGTGTACCCCGAGTTCCTAAATGAAAAGGGCCATGTTCTTTATCCTGGATCCGAATGTAAGATTGTCTGTCGGTAAAAAATTGCCGAATGTATTGGAAGGCATTTCTGCCGCAGTTAGTTTGAGAGAGGTGGATGAGAATGATCTCCTGGGTAGCGTTGTCGAATGCACCCTTCAAATCCAAGGCGAGTACGACCTTGTCATTGTGAGTGCATTCCACGGGGTCGAGGAAAGCGCGATTGAGTTGTAGCAGGACATCTTGTCCAGATCTGTGTGGGCGAAACCGGAACATGGTGTCCGCGAAAAGGTCTTTGGATTCCATGAACTCGGACAACCTGTCACGTACCATCGTCTCCATGAGTTTGCCCACACAGGAAGTCAGAGAGATGGGGCGGAGGTTGTCCGTGTTGATGGCCTTGCCAGCTTTAGGAATGAAGGTGACCAGGGCGGTCTTCCACTCGATGGGTGGTGGCACTTCCCCAAGCCAGATTGAGTTAATGTAATTCAATAAAGACAGGTATGCTGGGTCGGGGAGGTTAGCTAACAATTTGACTGTCATTTTGTCCCGACCCGGAGCGGTGCCACGTTTCATTTTTGCCAGGGCCGCCCTCAGGTCATGGAGCTGGAACGGTTGATCCAGCTCAACGTTCTCAGAACCTGCATAAGAGTACGCCGGCCCGCGGGAGTCTTGGGTGGTGCACAAGTACTGGTCCCGGAGCTTGTGCGCCAATTGATTTGTGTTGCCCTGAAAGCTGTGTATTGCTCTTTGGAGGTGTTTTTGTGTTTCCGTGCGTGTTTGCGTTGGGTCAATTAGGGCGCGAAAGAGTCGCCATGTGTTCCGGCGGGACATTTGCCGCGCGGCCGTATTGCATCGGATCACCCAGTTGGAGTCGGCGAGTTGGGCCGCATACTCAGCCGCTCGTTGAGTGAGCTCGGCGATGCGAGCTTTAAGTTTCCGGTTGTGCTTCTGCCGGCGCCACCGACGGACGAGGCAATGCCGGGCCTCCCAGAGATGGAGCAGGTGGTCGTCCACATCCGAGACCGCCTCTGAGAGCTGAATTTGAGTTTCGGAGGAGCGAAGGCCAGAGACCAATTGTTGTGACCAAGACTGGTAGCCCTGCTCATGTATGGGTGTGACATTGTTATAACTGTCGGCCATCGGGCGGACTCTTGTCCCAACCCAGCACAAGACAAGTGTGGCCTGTGTGGACAGCAGGCACCCATAAAAGAGGGGGTGCGGGCCCCTCACCAGTGTATGCCAAAATGTGCGGTTTGTGGTGGTGGCCATGCCACGAACTCGCGGGACTGCAGTGCTAAATATCGGCATACCAAGCCAGCCGCCCCTAAGGGCGGGAAATCCAGCGGGACGGGCAGGCAGCCACGTCACCCAAGCAGCGATGCTTCAAAACGAGAGACGCCTACTAGCGGGAAGGACGTCAAGAGCTGTCCAGTGCAACCACCGCCTCCACACGGCGGCCAGGAGAAGCAAGCCTGCTCTCAGGACAAGAATGGCGCGGCCGGTTCCTGGGCCAGCGTCGTCAAAAATGGCAAACAGGTGAGCGGTTCAGGCAGGGTTGCCTCCTCCTCCCACCCCTTCTCCCCTCCCCCTCGCTCGGCGGCTGACGCTGAGCTCCACAACCTTGTAGCTTCTCTCCGGGCACAAAACGATATGCTACTTGCCAAAATTGAAGCCTTAGAAGCTAAAACAACTCCCCCTCCCCCTACTACCCCCGATGCGGACGCTATGGAGAGCGAGACAGCGGTGGCGCCGGCTCTGGAACCTTCCCTTGCCGAACTCGAAGCCCGTCTTAATGCGAAATTTGACACCCTGTTGGAAACTGCGATGGAACGCCTCATCGCTAGGGTCATGGAGGCCATCCCCTCTATGATCGCTCAACACGTCGCGACTAATACCCGCCTTTCTCGCAGAACCGGTCCTCTTAAGGACGTATTTGGAGGAGAAATTCGAGGCCCGTGTACTGTGCGATGTCAGTGCACGTTAAAGAACCCCAGGTGGTCGAAATTTCCGGAGCCCTCCACTACGGCGTCTCTCATAGCCTTAGTCGCTTTGGGACGTTAAACCCCATAAACCAACCAACCAACGTATCTGGTCGGCCCTCCAGATTCTCCCGCCGAGTAAATGACCTTGACGATGACGAAGACAGCTGCCCCCTTCCAGTTGCTGAGCTTCAGCCCCTGGTATCTGGCTCGGGGGAATCTCACTTCCACCTCTCACCTCTAAATCTGATCATGGCGGGACACCACCGGTGTAGGCGCTCCCCTCTTTCCAAATCGGCTTCCCTCATTACGATTACTCAATGGAACTGTCGGGAGCTCCCGTCCCGTTCCAAGCGGGCCGACCCCCGACTTCTCCTTTCAACCTTTCAGCATTTGCCTGCCGTAGTTGCCCTCCAAGAGCCAGGGAAAGGCGCCGTACTAACAAATTATACGACGTTACAGCAGGATCCCTCGTCTTGTCTATTAGTCCATAGAAATTATACAGCCAGCCAGGTCGAGTTAGACATGCAACTTCAATACTCCTATGTAATGGTGACCCTCCTCCCACTCCGCAAACAGGACCCACCGCTACACATACTCAATGTATACTGCAATCCGAAATTGCCGAATGTATCATTTGCGGACCTCTTTAGCCGCGCACTGAGAGTTGCGGGTCGGGAACCCCTCCTGATTGTGGGCGATTTCAACGCTCCCGCTCGGATGTGGGGTTACTACCGTGAAGAGAAGCGGGGACGCAAGTTGGCGGAGCTTGCGTCAACGCTGGGCCTCACTCTTCACACTGACCCAGTCCACCCAACTCGTATAGGCAACCCCGTGACTAGGGATACATGTCCGGACTTGACCTTCACCCGCAACATTCAATATGCAGACTGGGTCAACACCGAGGAAACCCTCGGCAGCGACCACTGCCTCATGAATACTACGATTATGACCCTTCCTTTCGCGCGACCAACAACACAAGTCCGACTCCCAGATTGGACCAAGTTCAGGCAGAATTATAACTACATGAACGGCCGCATAGGTAGCGCCGCGCTCCGGCTCCTCCAGAGCGCGACCGCACCAAAAGTCACACATTGCATTTACTGGGTGCCAGGACACACCGACATAGCGGGGAACGAACGCGCCGACGAGGTAGCTCGAGGGTATACGAGCCGAGCTTCCTCCCAATCGGACGATCTACCCGACCGAGTCGGCCCTACGTACTCAGACATTCTCAACTACTATAAGGGGTGGTGGTGGTGATTTCTTTTATTACTCCCAAAACAGGGGACCAGTCTAAGGACCGGTTGCGCTGACTTAGAGGAGGTCGGCGGTGATCCCTTGGGATGTCGCGGCCTCCACCGCGCGCTGTACGGATCCGCTATCCGCCGCCTCATCCTGATCTAAATCAACTAGAGGCAGTGTATTGGCGAAGATTGCAGACAGGAACATTCCCAAACCTGCATATCCTTAGCAAGATTTACCCGAAGCAATATCGGGACACTTGCTCGTGGTGTGGCAGCAAACCATCGTTGTACCACATCGCGTGGGAATGCAGTAAGAACGACAACTTTCGTAAAGAACCGAGCGCAGAACAGTGGGAGAGCCGGCTCTCCAGCGGTGATCTTGGTTGTCAACGAGGTCTGATCCAGCACGGCCAACGAGCAGCGAAGCTCAGCGGAGCCCTGGAATAGGGGCACCAACCCTGTGAGAAGAAGGAAGATGGACTTCTTCTTTCTCGTCTGCTACTAGCACGTCTTTCTAGAGAAATAAAAGTATTTCCTACCTACCTACCTACCTACCTATCTCTCTCTCTCATCACCCCATGTACCTATAAGCGTGATCCAGGCGTCCACTGACCCAGGCAGCCAGTTATGCGCACTTCCTTTCCTTAAAATGAATGTAAAACGTCAAAGCGAGCCCCAATGAACACAACGAACGCCAACGGCCTATTGCTTCAGCGCCGCGTTTCTACACAACGTTTCTACATGCAGCCACACAGCTTAATGCACGATTGAGATGTCCACTATCCCAAGAGGGCAATTATGCGCTGCCCTCTAGTTCTGGTGTCCAGCGAGATGTGTCAGACGAATACTGCGTGATTTTCTTTCCTCAAAAACCAATTTACCAGTTTCACCCGTAGCTTCCCAAGCTCCCGCGCCATTGGTTTCGCAGCTTATAGCGCGACTAAGGGGTCCACTGCTGGTTGCAAAGGACAACGGCGACGGCGACAGAAAAAAATTACCGACGATTACGTTACTTCCTAATGCGAAATTTGAGCGCAGCAAAAAGCTGTTTCACCTTTTCGATAGATTGAGGCAAAGAAATCGAGCAACACATGTATGCGCTATCACAGAGTTTTTTTTTATTTTTCACACGTATTCCTTTAACAAAGATTCCACTAACAGTTCTTGACAGTCATGAATGAAGCTTTGTGGTCGGAGAAATAGACTGATATATGTTCGACTTGGTACACCAATACTTGATTCTCAAAGACGAGATCTATACAAGTGCCTCGCTAGGTTGTCACAGCCGTGGGACGCGTTACGAGCGAGAGGAACGGGATGTTCTCCCGCATAAGTGTTAGGAAATTGGTGTTTGTCTTTATGTCAACATTAAAGTCCCCCACTACTAACATCGGTGTGGATCGATGGACGGTTAATGCGAGTTGCAGGAAGTGCACGACGTCTTTCGTGAGTGCGGTAGGGGCGAAGTAGGCAGCTACTACCAGCAAGCCGTTGGGCAACTTTGCGGCGCACAGTTCGCCAAGTTCATGTGACGTGCCAAACATTTCGACTGGTATTGCAGAGAGACCTGTGCGCAAGTAGATAGCGACTCCCGCCGCTCTGTTGTGGTCTCTGCGAGCACCACAGCAGTATAGGAAATCTATGATTTCGAGAGGCTCTTCGGGATCCATCCAGGTTTCAGCAAAGCAAAGTAGAGAGGAATGGCGCAGAATGTGATCGTGGTGTACGTCCTTGGCATGTGCGGCAAGGGAGCGTACGTTAAGAATGTGGTTGTGAATGATGAATCAAGTGCTGCCAGCGAATGACGCGTCCATTGGCTGTCTGCGTGTGTTACTGATGTGTGGTTAACATGTTAAGCTTCGCCTGTAAGAGTGGAACGCGACAGCGTCTTGCAACGCTGCCAGGGAGTCCACAGAACGCCATCGCCAATTCGGCTGTACGCCTTGCTGGACGGTAAATTTATTTTTTGAGGAAAGGAAATGTATCTCTCTCGCATATCTGGGTGGACACCTGCACCTCGCCGTAAGGGGAAGGGGGAAGATGGGAGTGAACGAAGACGCCGTATTAGCTAGACGCGCCTTTGTTCATTCCAAACCATTCAGCTGGCATTACGGAGTGGCTAGCGTGCTCGTATCGCACTCCGGAGACCCTGGTTCGATTCCCCAACTCGACCAATTTCGTTCTCGGTTTTATAGATTTATGCGGTCTAACTAGAAAGGTTAATTAGGCTATTTCATATTTACATTATTGCATTTCTATCCATCGTGTTCTCTCATTAACCTGCCAATTGTTGGAACTGTCTAGGATGTTCGACACAACGTATATGAAACGAGCAACGTCTTACTGAGTGGGGAAGTGCGTGGTGGTGGTGGGAACGCGGCTTCGTACTTATCTGTTTTTTTTTTTTCAGCAGCGTCTCCTTCCGCGAACGCTGTTGTCGCTGCGCCGCGCGTCTTTCTTTTCTTCTGACCTCTTCATTCTCCTCTATATTAATTAGGCTAATTGATTAATTAAGCAATTAACTAAACTCAGTCCAACTTAGTTGCAGCATCACTATACGATCCCTTTGATTGGTTGCATGGTTACTAGCCAAAGTACAATTGGCCCCATTTGAAATTCGCGCGCTGTGACGTCACGAGCATTTCGACCAATTGAAAAGCATGACATTGGGGGCGGAGCTGGTTACGAGGCCGACGCCGACGCCGACGCCGACGACGACGCGAAACCCAGGAACGGACGCCAAAGAGCTGCGCTCTAAAACGACGCCGCGAAACGCAAAAAGGGGCGCCAAACAGCTGCGCTCTAAAAGACGAGCAGGAGGGGAGAGAAATGACTGGATTATGCAAGGGCGTTGACAATGTTGCGGCACAAACGTAGCATTCGCGTAAAAGGCCGCCAGCGTCCTATCGGTTCATTGGCGATGGAGGCGACAGCGGTGTAGATTTTTCTTGCGAAAGCAACACTACGCTATAGGTCTGGGTGATTTCGCGGAGCCCCAGAGAGCCCCAACTGAGCATGCGTGAGGAGCGAGGGACGCCACATGGCGCACACCTGGAGAGCAGCGCGGCGCCGCCGCCGACTGCTGCGCTGTGCGGGTGTCAGAGGTGCAATCTCCAGGAGGAGTAACGTCACACGGCGCACAGCTGCGGTGCCGGGGCCACCGCTTACTCGCTGAGGTAAAAATACTGCTGAACCTGGTTACAGAACGAAAGCTATGGCGTATCAGGCAACTGTATGTGGCATGGCACTTGCAAAGTTGAGGGCATTACATGCAATGGATAGGCAGCGCGCCCACCTTGCCTCCCTGGCACGTAGGAGTTAATGGTTCACCGCGAGAGGTTGCTCACCCAATGAACACTGCGGCCTATTGCTACAGTGCTGCGTGTCTGCCACAACGTTGTCAGCGCTAAGGCATGAAGCCCCCCTCTCCCTCACCTCCACACGTACCTCAACGCGCGTTTCAGACGTCCACTGACCCAGGGAGCCAATTATATACACTGCTTTCCTTCGCAGTGTGAAACACTGCAACGCCAACGCCAATGAACGCAATGAACGCCGATGGCCTATAGCTTAGTGGCGCGTTTGTGCCACAACTTCGTCAATGCCAACGCATGCAGGGCACATGTCACTACCGCCGCCATGCAGCCTAGAGCACGACAGGAGTCCATGCCCCAGGCGGTCAGTTATGCGCCTTTCGTGTGCTTTCGAAGGTCCCGCTCCTCATCCGTTTCCTAGCTTGAAGCGCTACTCAGGTGTCCATTGTCCGAGGGGGCCAGTTGTGCGCCGTTGTTTTGCTTTCAAAGCTGCCGCACCTCCCGCTCTTCATCGGTTTCGTAGCATAAAGCGCGTCTAAGATGTCACATTATCAAAGGGAGCCACTTATGCACCATTTGAAGCGAAAAGCTTCACTAAGAGGGTCGGAGCCGAGTTTCGCGTATGCCGTATGCCGCGACCGCGTATGCCATATGCCGTTTGCCGCGACCGGGTAACGTCACGCGCAGCGTAGATGCGTGCAGCCGCGCGCTACTGCGCATGTGCGCCACCTTCCCACCGCCGATACAACTGCGCGCTTCGGCTCCTCGCCCACCGTTTGACCTTTCGTTGCAGCCGCGTGTTGCCCGCGTCGTAGCCGGCAACCCTCTTCTCCGCATTCCTGCGGGCAGTTTTATCAGCGCCGTTTTCCATCTCCTCCTCCGCCTCCGCACAGGCCGTGCGTGGACGGCCTAACGCCTCCACCGTTATCGTGGTGCTCCCAGTGGATTGTGCGCGAACTGCGACAGCCATTACGTCAAACCAAGCATAACTGAAGCTTTTAGCTTGTATATCCAGGCTCACCCGGAGCTAAGTCACTGCCTAGTTTTTTCTTTCCTCTGCTTTATCTGAAGGTGAAAACCGCAAGCACGGTAACCTTGGCTTTACCTAGCATGGTGAAGCTTTCGCTTTAAAAGGCGCCCGCGTGCTGTGGATGTCAATGCACATTAAAGGCCCCAATGTGGTTCCTAACCAACGGTACCTCTCTCGATCTTTCGTCTTTCCCTCCCACCTTTTTTCCTACCGCTGTTACGGCGCAGTTCAGGCGCCCGCAGAACTACTCCGCCACTTACGTTTCTTAAACGTTCATTTTATGCGAATCATATTACTATAGGTACACTACAGCCCTTCGCCGTGGTTACATGCCGTGCACACCACGTGATACAGTGACGTCACACCACGTGACATACCACGTGACACATGACGTCACGACAGAGGAAGACGGGGGTCCACCTCACGCCGTCGCTGTGGTTGCACGCCGTGCAGACCACGTGGTACAGTGACGTCACACCACGTGACATACCACGTGACACGACGTCACGACAGATCGCCGTCACGCGCTGGGAGAGGGGGAACGATGCCATCGCACAGACGCCGGAATGTCCTCGAGCGGCATTCCCGCGCATTTGGAACGCGCGTTCACACTAGGTGTAGGTGAAACGCTCGCTCCACCGGGCAGGCAGACGCGGCTTCCGTGGCAATCCAGGCGTTCACCCAACGCGCGTCTCGGGGTTAGTCGGCGTTCCGCTGTAGCCATGCCGTTGTCTTCCCCCACGACGAAGGCTTCTAGTGGTTGTATTAAAATGACCAAGTATTCAACCAAGGAAAGCCATGTATTACCAAGCCTAGCCACCAATATGCTTCGCATCTGACTAGGCTTAACCTTAGCTAAGCCTCAGCCATTTTTTGCTCTATATTTTTACTTTCTGACTTCTCTGAGACACCTGAACTGCGCTGTGAGGGAACAGCGGAAGGTGGGAACGAAGCAAGAATGAGAGAGAGGGTCCGTAGGGGAGCGCGCCGGAATAATTTCCACCGCCTCAGGGTGTCTAAGGTGGTGACAGTGCGCACCACACACGACAGCTGAAAAATGTTTTAGAGCGCAGGTCTTTGGCTACCGGACGACCTTAGAACCGTACCGGACGACCTTAGAACAACAAAGGCGGAGCGAGAGCAAGCCGACTGTATTCTCAGGAAGGCATACAAGATTGCTCTACACCTGCCCAGAAACGCATCAAACGAGAAGCTACTCCAACTCGGAATCAGCAATACCTTCGATGAGCTTGCCGAGGCTCAATTGGGGGCACAACTCATCAGACTCAGAGGCTCCACTACGGGAAGGGCTCTCCTGAGAAGGTTGGGTCGGAACACGTGCGGACTCATAGACAGATACGCGGACGTACCGGACGACCTTAGAAAGACCTTTAATGTAGGACCCCTGCCTAAAAACATGGATCCTAACCTACACGAGGACAGACGAAAAGCAAGGGCCGAGCAGATAGAAAGGAGGCTAGGCCGATCAGAGAACACAGTCTATACGGACGCCTCCATGTACGTACATGCAGGGAAGCGCTTAGCCGCTACGGTGGTAGTTAATAGCACAGGAGACATGGCCACATGCGCCTCAGTGGAGGTCGTGGGCACAACGGAGGCCGAAGAAATTGCCGTCGCGCTGGCGGTAGCAGAAGGCTATAGGAAAGGCCAATCCCTAAACATCTTAACAGACTCGAAAGACACGTGTAAAAACTATACGAAGGGCAGAATTAGCGGCATGGCCCTCAGGATAATCAGTGGGGCAGCAGCCTCTGCTGAGAAGACACCCATACAACACATAATCTGGGTCCCAGGCCATGCAGGCGTAGCGGGGAACGAAACAGCAGACAGCCTAGCTCGAGGGCTTACATACCGAGCAGGCATGTCAGATGTTCTGGAGCTTCAGCTACTAGCATGCGAGGGGGGATACACAGAGACATTACAACTATACAGAGGGACTAGATTCAAGTACCCACCACCACACAAAGCCCTCACGAGGGAGGAAGCAGTCGGCTGGCGTAGGCTACAAACAAACTCCTTCCCCAACTTGTACATCTATAACAAGATGTCACCAACACAATACAGAGCAAACTGCCCCTGGTGCGGCGACACACCCACACTATACCACATCACATGGGAGTGCGAACGAAATAAAGCATTCCACCAACACGAATTCCCGAGTGCGGAGCAATGGGAGAGCCGGCTCACCAGCAGCGAGCTCGCGGCCCAAAGGGCCTTAGTGCGGCACGCTACTGATGCAGCGCGACTCAGTGGAGCCCTGGACTAGGGGCCCAACCTTGCTGAAGAGAAGCCTCAAGTCGCCGGCGCCACGAAAGACGACGGAGGCTTCGAATCCGCGAATCTCTTAAAAGATCTAAATAAAAGTTTTCTACTACTACTACTACTTTGGCGCCCGTTTCGCGGCGTCGCTGTCGACGCTGTCCGTTGTAACCAACAGCGGACACAGTCGCGTTTTAAGCTGCGAAACCAATGAAGCGGGAACTTGGAAAGCAGAGGGCAAAATGGGAAAATTGGTTTTTGAGGAAAGGGAATCGCGCACTATCTGGCTCACATCTCGGCGGACACCTGAACCAGAGGGAAGGCGCATAACTGCCCTCTTGGAACAGTATACACCTCAATCGTGCTTAAAGCTACATGGCGGAGTGACAGATGTGCGCTGCATGCGTTGGCATCAAGGTATTGAATACGTGGTCCAAATTGCTGCACCAGTTTTAATAGTTGTACTGAATAACATCACAGCATCTTTCATTTCACTGTAGTCTTTGCAATGGATAAGAGCTTGATTAAAAACACAATGCAAGATCTCAAGCAGAGTGCTGCAGATTCGAGGGCTGTACGTTTCATTTTACCTTTACGGCAGGTTTATAAAATCAATTTTGCAATATTTAGAACCAACTTGCGCGCTGTAAAAGAAATAAGGATAAAGAAGAATATCGTAGACTTGTTGCAGTAGAAACGTATTGCTTGGTTATTAGCGGTCAGCTAGAGAGCGCTTGAGAGCTCCTAGCACCAAAAAGTGTTGAAATTAGCACATAACCGACTAGCGGAGGGAGCATTGCCCTAGAACAGGACCCCTGTACGTGTCCTGCGTTGGTCCTATGGTCACGTGACGGCGCTTCGAGTGCCGCTGTTCGTCGGGGACGCGGCGCAGGATATTGGTCGATATCTCACCCTCACGCCAGCTCTACCCCCCCCCCCTCACCCCACACTAGATAACAAACAAGCAACACTCTGGCGCAGACTACAGACACACTCTCTCCTCTAAACCCTACCCTAGCCCACTATCATCCCTCTTTCCCCAATCCGGCATGCGCCCTATGCCCAGAACCCTTCGCTTCTTCCCTCCACATCCTTTCACTCTGCCCGGCGGACCCTCTCCCGCGGGACCTAGGGAACCTCAAGACCTGGGAGGACTGGGAGCCCCTGCGGCGCTCGGAGGACCCGGCCGTGCAGACCATCGCCACCAGCCGGGCTGCAAGTGTTATGGACCTCAGGAACATAAACACTTGAGTGGAGTCGGATCGTGCGGGGAATTCGGGGCACGCCGCAGGGCGTGCCTCGAATTCCTTTTACAATGAAGTTTTTTCTCTCTCTCTCCCACCCTACCCTCAAGGAGCGACGCCACATCGGCAACTTCATAAAGTTTGCTACGTGGCCGATGGTCAGCCTACTGACATAATTTCTAAAGGCTTAAAGTTCGGACGCTTCTCCGAACTTTACGAGGGGGTACCCAAAAGAAACCGGACTTAATTTTGTTTGAACTTATTTCTTCACATTTTAAGCACAGACCTTCAATCTCCTTCAAAGTATTCCCCACTTGCAATGATCCGCTTGTCGAATCTTTCATTCCATTTTTCAAAACATTGTTTAAATTTATCTTTGGTGATGCTTGACAGTGCCTCCGTCGTATTTTTCTTCACCTCAGCAACATCAGCGAAACGCTTTTCATTCTAGGAAACAAAGAAAGTAGCACGGGGCAAGGTCGGGAGAGTATGAGGGTTGAGGAATAGGGGTCATGCCATTTTTGGTCCAAAATTGTCGTAGAGACAGGCCTGTGTGAGCAGGGGCATTGCCATGATGGAAAAACCAGTCACCCGACCGCCACAAATCTGGCCCCTCCCACTGCACACTGTTGCCCAATCTTTTCAAAACATCCAAGTAGAAAGCCTGGCTAACTGTCTGACCCTGCGGAACAAATTCTCAATGGACGACTCCTCTCACGCCGAAAAAACAAATCAGCATTGTTTTTAGGTTTGGTTTCACCTGACGAGCTTTCTTGAGGCGAGGTGAATTTGAAGTTTTCCACTGGAATGATTGTTGTTTTGATTCAGGATTCGATTCAGGAACACTTGAGTTGTCCCCATAGCATCGTCCTTGTACGTCTTTCTTAATATTTCAAGAGTTTCCATTCAACTTTTTCCGAGCAAAAATCAGAATTTCACCGGCGCACGCTGTTCCCGAAAATCAGCCATTGCAAAAACGACATTCACACAAAACAGTCGTCACTCTAAAACTCTGCCTAAACTAGTCTGACCTTCTTGAACGACGGCACTCGGCTTACTGACTCTGGAATGTTCGTTCTATGCGCTCCTAGTGGAAAAAAGTGGTACCACAGAAGCTTTTCCGACCAAAAAATTTAGTCCGGTTTCTTTTGGGTACCCCCTCGTATGTCAGTCGACGGCCAGGGACATGGATTCGGCCTCGAGCAACATTTAGAATCGCTGTTTTTGAATCACTGAAATTGTACAGGGCTTCCGTGCGGGTGATTGCGAGTGCAATGGCGGCATACTGGACTCGCCCGATGCACACCCGCCCCGCAAAGTGGAGCTGATATGGGTGCCTGCGCACTCCGGGAATCCCGGAAACGAGGCCGCCAACCTTTTAGCCCGAGGTTCTTTAAACCGGGCTCAGGTGGCCTCGGATGCGGAATTCACGCAGGAGCGCATGCACTCATTCAGTGAGCTGACCCAGGTATACAGAGCCTCACGCCAGCTCTATCCTCCGCCCCACCCCTCCCTAGATAACAGACACGCAACACTCTGGCGCAGATTACAGACACACACTCTCCCCGCGCCCCTTACCCTAGCCCACTATCATCCCTCCTTCCCTACTCCGGCATGCGCCCTATGCCCAGAACCCTTCGCTTCTTCCCTCCACATCCTTTCCCTCTGCCCGGCGGACCCTCCACCGCGGGACCTAGAGAACCTGAAGACCTGGGAGGACTGGGAGACCCTGCTGCGCTCGGAGGACCCGGCCGTGCAGACCATCGCTACCGGCCGGGCTGCCAGTGTTATGGACCTCAGGAACATAAACACTTGAGTGGAGTGGGGTCGTGCGGGGACCCTGGGGCGTGCCCCCATTCCTGTTGCAATAAAGTTTTCCATCTCTCTCTCTCTCTCTCTCTCGACGGCCACCAGGTGATGTTCGACTACAGGGCAGTTCGCAAAGTGTGTTCCCGCTGTGGCAAGGACGGGCATGTTGGTGCGGACAATCGACAACTCAAAATCCGCATCGCGGAACTCACCCAACAAGCGGCAGAGTATGTGGCCCAACTCACCGACACGAACAGGGTAGACCGGTGCAACACCGCTGCTCGGCAAATGTCGAGCCGGAGCACGTGGCGCCTTTTCCGCGCCCTCATTGAGCCGACCCAAAAACTGTGAAGCTTGTCGCTAACCTACCCGAACCGGCCTACGAGCGGCTGTTCGAATACTTCAATGCCATCTGGACGGGAGGTACGTCTCTCAGTGGATTGGAAGACGTGTCTCGTCACATTCATACCCAAACCAGGCAAACCTCTCAACGCTGCGACCCCGAACTCAACTCACAAACTCAAACGCTCGAACTCAAACGCTCAACTAGCGACCCCGAGGAACGCTCCCTCTCCTCCGGATACGGCGCGGCTTTCCCGCTGCGATCGACCAAGCACAGCCAGCGCACGCAGCTCAACGGCTTCGCGGTCGCCTTCCACAACCCGGCAGAATGGCAGCAAGAACGCCTCGCGTCTCACCTGGGCAGATCGCGTTTCCGGCAAAACCACCCGTCAACCCCCACCACCCCAGTCCTCCCAGGCAGATCCGAGAGAACAGGAACTCAAGGCCTTGCGTGACGAGGTGAGCCGCCTTTCCTCGCTCCTAATCACCCCCTCCCACTCCATGCCCCCTCAACCCGCACCCCCTGTCATTAACCGGACTTCATCATCAACAGACACTTCGAGCACCCCTCCTGCAAACAAGCAGCGCACCTCAGACGCCACACCCCCTCCCGTGTCCTCAGAAACAGACGCTAAATTAGCAGCCCTCGAAGCCAAATTTGACCACAAACTCAAAGAGCTAGACGCCCGCCTCGAGGCCAAATTCAATCACCTTGCCGCCACCCTCACCGAAAAACTTGAGCAGCTTATGGACGCTATGCTTACCAAGATGATGGAACTCTTGGAAAATAATCTTACCCATCGGGTCACCCAACTTCAAACGCCCTCCAATCCCCCTACTATCCAATATGGCGGGGGGGGAGCTCTAATTATCTCCCCATTTTAACTTGGAACAGCCGCGGCTCCCGGGCCAAGCGCGCACCTCTGCTACAACTTCTTTCTACCATCACACCAACGCCCCACATACTTCTGCTCCAGGAGACTGCGCACCGGGCAACCCTCCCCAGCTACACATCTACACATTCAGATACCACTAACACACCCAGGGCGTCCACACTTGTCCACCGCAGCCTCACCTACAAAACTCATCACATCACGTCTGAGACGCCCTGCGTGATCACTGAACTTATACATCACACACATTCACTTCCTTCTATATTTATAGCAAACATATACCACCCCCCGTCCCAGCCGATGGCCTCGCTAGAATCACTTCTGCGAGACCTACATCATCTAGCAGGGAAACATCCCCTACTCATCGGCGGGGACTTCAACAGTCAGCATACTGACTGGGGATACAAAACCACGACACATCGAGGTCGCAGGCTCTGACTGCTCCTGCAGAACCTCCAATTCGCTGTGCACAACACGTTTCAGACGCCTACGAGGATCGGCAACAGTGTCAGCATGGACACCAGTCCGGACCTGACGCTGAGCCGCTGTATCCACGGCGTTACCTGGAACAGAACACAACATACACTGGGCAGTGATCATTACATTATACAAATCACTGTCCCGTACAAACCACCCCGTCACGTAAACACAACACACAAACTCGTTAACTGGGATGTCTTTCGCGCTGTACGCACCGCCCTCCCAGACACTCCCATCGCGGACATCGACGCATGGGTGCAATCACTCAGGCATGACGTTCACCACAACACGCGACACATTGAATCTACAACCAAAACCCCTACACTCGACACACGCCTAGCCCACCTCTGGGAAGCTTATCACAGCCTCCTGGAACGCTGGAAAGGCAACAAACTTAACAGGACACTTAAAAAGCGGCTGGCCGCGCTGCAGACACAAATCCAACAGCTCTGAGGAGCTCTGCCGGTCCAACTGGGGACAGATATGTGACGGCATCGCAGGAAACCTGTCCAGCAAACGCGCATGGCAACTCCTCCGACACCTCATTGACCCCACACGCACCAAATCAGCAACACAGCACCACGTTACACGCCTCACACACGAACACATTGACGATCCCGACACCCTCCTAGACACACTTCAAACCATGTACACCTCTCCAGGCGCACCCACACCTCTACCCCACTACACAGGACAAGCAAATCCCACACTCGACACCGACATCACGGAGACGGAAGTCAGAGCGGCCCTCCTGATTCTCCGCGCCAACTCCGCATCTGGTGCAGAACAAATCACAAACTACATGTTCCGTAATCTGGACGACCGATCGATCACCCAGATTACAAAATATTTCAACCAGTGCTGGAGGGAGGGTAGCCTCCCGCTGTCGTGGCGCCACGCCAAGGTAATATCCATACCCCAACCCAACAAACCACTTACCATTCAAAACCTTCGCCCGATTTCGCTAACCTCATGCCTCGCGAAGCTCCTCGAGCTTGTTGTGTTAGCGAGACTCACAAGTCACATGGCGGACAACAATCTTTACCCGCATAGCATGGTGGGATTCCGTCCCCACCTATCCGCACAGGACGCCATGCTGCAACTCACGCACGACCTTTTTGACCCACACACAACTCACACACGACCTTTGGTCACACCAAGGCAGTCTTAGCTTTGAATCTTTCCAAAGCTTTTGATCGCATTGAACATCAGGCGATCATGACTGCCCTATCCCCATTGAATGTGGGAGTGCGCACGTATGCCTACATTCAAGCATTTCTCACTGACCGCACGGCTGAGATACACTTCGGCCCTTTGTCTTCCCCCTCCTACACGCTTCAGAGTATCGGCACCCCTCAAGGGTCCGTCCTTTCGCCCTTTCTCTTTAACATTACCCTCATCCCCCTCGCCCGAAAATTGGCAACTATTCCCCACCTGAAGCACACTCTTTATGCCGACGATATCACCCTGTGGACCACCCACGGCAGTGACGGCGACAAAGAGAACACCTTAAAGGAAGCAGCCACCCTCACCCAAAATTACGCACGGACCATCGGACTGTCTTGCTCCCCAGAGAAGTCCGAACTGCTCCTCATCCGTCCTAAGAACCACCGCTGTCCCCGCTCCCCCATGGCCATTGAACTGAATGGTGACCCGGTACCTGAGGTTGGCACCCTCCGTGTATTGGGCCTGCACATCCAGAACGATGGCAAAAACACCACCACTCTGAAGAAACTCAAGCAGGTTGTAGGCACGATATCGCACCTCATCCGCAGGGTTTCGGGACATCATAGAGGCATGAAGGAGCGTGACCTATGTCGCCTCATTCATGCCTTTGTCCTCAGCCGTGTGCTGTACACTACCCCATACTTACAACTATCCAAACATGACATAAACGCTTTGGATGCTTTGATTCTCAAGGCATTCAAAGTAGCACTTCATCTTCCTCTCAACCCACCCACAGACATATTACTAGGCTTGGGCTTCCACAACACGATCGGGGAACTGGTGGAGGCCCACCGACAGGCCCAATACATCAGGCTTACAAAAACCTCCACAGGTCGATATATCCTGGACTCTCTCGGAATCAGAATACCTGCCAACGACTCAACCCTCCTCGCCATCCCACGACCGCTTCACCAGGAGCTCCTCATCAGACCGCTCCCGAGGAATATGCACCCGTCCCACCATGAGCAGCGCCGCAGAGCCCGTGCAAAAGCACTCCATCGAGCGTACGGCCCCGAGCCGGACGCCGTATGGGTGGACGCTGCCTGCACGGGTGATGAAGCGACAGCAGCTGTGGTGGACTCCTCTTTATCCGCCCTTCTCACACTACCTCTCCCTCCCGACACCTCCCCAGAGGCTGCAGAGGAAGCCGCCATTGCACTCGCAATCACCCGCACGGAAGCCCTGTACATTTTCAGTGATTCAAAAACTGCGATTCTAAATTTTGCTCGAGGTCGCATCCATGTCCCTGCTGTTGGCATACTGGACTCGCCTGATGCACCCCCGCCCCGCCAAGTGGAGCTGATATGGGTGCCTGGGCACTCCGGGAATCCCGGAAACGAGGCCGCCAACGTTTTAGCCCGAGGTTCTTTAAACCGGGCTCAGGTGGCCTCGGATGCGGGATTCACTAAGGAACGCATGCACTCATTCAGGGAGCTGACCCAGGTATACAGAGCCTCACGCCAGCTCTACCCTCCGCCCCACCCCTCCCTAGATAACAGACACGCAACACTCCGGCGCAGATTACAGACACACACTCTCCCCTCGCCCCTTACCCTAGCCCACTATCATCCCTCCTTCCCTACTCCGGCATGCGCCCTATGCCCAGAACGCTTCGCTTCTTCCCTCCACATCCTTTCGCTCTGCCCGGCGGACCCTCCCCCGCGGGATCTAGAGAACCTCAAGACCTGGGAGGACTGGGAGACCCTGCTGCGCTCCGAGGACCCGACCGTGCAGACCATCGCCACCGGCCGGGCTGCAATTATGGACCTCAGGAACATAAACACTTGAGTGGAGTGGGGTCGTGCGGGGACCCTGGGGCGTGACCCGAATTCCTGTTGTACTAAAGTTTTCTCTCTCTCTCTGTCAACGCTGACAACCTCCGGGCCATATCTCTCAGTTCTTGCGTGGGGAAGTTGATTGAGACCATGATCCGTGACAGACTATCCATCTACCTAGAAACGCACGCCTTTTCAGACACAATGTACGGGTTCCGCCCACACCGGTCCGCACAAGATGTGCTGCTGCAACTTCATAGAGAGATTCTTGATCCCGTCGAGCACCCTAGCGATGACAAGGTGGTCCTCGCATTGGTCTTGCGGGGGGCTTTCGACAATGTTAGGCATGATGATATTGTCACGTTGTAGTGACGGCAGTCCAGGGGTCAGGAAGACACCAGAAATACTTGCAAACGAAGCTCTTTATTTGGGCTGACTTGCGCCCGGAAAAGAACTGAGTCACTCGATAGCGGCGTAAGCAACAAGCGTGTTCGTCAATGGTCGATCTACGAATGTCGGCTGCTCGCAGCATGCTCAATTTAAAGCCGGCAAGGAAACTTCCAGATAGCAGGACAACATCATCTAGAGTAATCTGGAAAAACCTAGATGCAGCCTTTCATGGCTGCGATCAATCGAGATTAGACTGGTCGCTTCTCGCGTCACAAACAAAAATGATAACAGCCCTTTCCTGCAGCCTTGAGCGTGAACGAAGAAACACTACAATGATACGTGGCATTACCCCCCTTCCAAAGAAGCATCGCCTCGATGCTTTAAAATGAAATTAAACACGGAGAATGCTTCGAGAACTTAAGAGTCCTTTAGCGTTCCTAATAAGGTGTAAGGGCCGCGGAAAAAGCTTCAAGGCTGGCCGTGTCGTCGGTGTTGTCGTATTTGTCGTCGTCGTAGTAGTCGTCGTCATCGTAGGGATCGTCGTCGTCGTAATGATGGTCGTCGTCGTAGGGATCGTCGTCGTCGTAGGGATCGTTGTCGTCGTAGGGATCGTCGTCTTCGTAGGGATCGTCGTCTTCGTAGGGATCGTCGTCTTCGTAGGGGTCGTCGTCTTCGTAGGGGTCGTCGTCTTCGTAGGGGTCGTCGTCGTCGTAGGGGTCGTCGTCGTCGTACGGGTCGTCGTCGTCGTAGGGGTCGTCGTCGTCGTAGGGGTCGTCGTTGTCGTAGGGTTCGTCGTTGTCGTAGGGTTCGTCGTTGTCGTAGGGTTCGTCGTCGTCGTAGGGGGCATGGTCTTCTGTTTTCGTCGATGGAGGATCTTAGTTCTTGCGCTCAGAAGCAACCTCACCTCCAGAGGCTGCTTTATTCAGTTTAACCTTCGGGGCTGGGGAAGCGTCCACGCACTGCGTACCCTCGGCTAGGAGATACTTAGCGCGGTGACGATGTCGACGCAGAACGCGATAGGCAGCTCGGCGATGAGTATCCTTCCCGACGCAAAAAAATCCTCGATTTCGGCTGGTCGCTGGCCGGGTCGGGGTCGTGGGGCGTCGTAAGGGAACCCTCGGATGCCCATTCTCCTGTATGGGCAGTACCGGAGAATGTGACCGGCTTCTCCGCAGTGGAAGCATCGTGGGCAGCGCTGGTCGGGTGTTCTCCACTCGACGCATTTCCTCGGCCGTGTACGACGCTCGTAGGACGGGCGAGTTGAGGCGAGAGGGCGGCGCTCCAGCGCAGCTGGCTAAGGGCGATAGGGGCTTGGGTCCCGTCGTCGAGGTACAGGATGGCGCACTCCTGCGGCGTAACTCATGGCTGGAGGCTCCAGAGGCTGCGTTGTAGACTGGAGTCAGGTCTTCCGGCGAGTAACTTAAAGGGCTCTCGCCACGACTTGCAGGGGTTGTCCGGTACCTGGAAGGCTACCCAGCACCTCCACCAGATGTCACGTTGTAGTGACGGCAGTCCAGGGGTCAGGAAGACACCAGAAATACTTGCAAACGAAGCTCTTTATTTGGGCTGACTTGCGCCCGGAAAAGAACTGAATCACTCGATAGCGGCGTAAGCAACAAGCGTGTTCGTCAGTCGTCGATCTACGAATGTCGGCTGCTCGCAGCATCGCTCAGTTTAAAGCCGGCAAGGAAACTTCCAGATAGCAGGACAACATCATCTAGAGTAATCTGGAAAAACCTAGATGAAGCCTTTCATGGCTGCGATCAATCGAGATTAGACTGGTCGCTTCTCGCGTCACAAACAAAAATGATAACAGCCCTTTCCTGCAGCCTTGAGCGTGAACGAACAAACACTACAATGATACGTGGCAATATTCTCTCCCACCTGTCCCAAGTGAACTGTGGGTACAACACATTCCAATACATTAAGCAATTCCTCACAGATCGGCAATCATATATCCGACTCCAAGACAGTGGACATGGCCCGTACCAACTTGGTACGCGAGGGACTCCAAAGGGAGCAGTCCTCTCGCCCCTTCCTTTCAATCTGGCCATGATGAAGCTTCCTACCCTGCTGGGTGAGGCCCCTGTACGGCATGCCCTGTACGCGGACGACATCACCCTCTGGGCAACACACAGTTCGGTTGGAGAAAGCGAGGCCAATATGCAGCAAGCGGCGGCTATTGTGGACGATTATGCACACCGCTGCGGCCTTGAGTGCTTCACGAGCAAATCGGAATTCGTGCATATACGTCCCAATCCAAGGTACACAACCAAAATTGCGCTCTCCCTGCTTAGTGGCCCGATACCTGAAGACGATGAAATCAGAGTATTGGGACAAAAGAACCGCAAGATTGACACCATGCTGAAGAAACCCCGCAAGGTGGGGGATCAGGTAGGCCGCATGGTCCGCCGGGTATCAAACAAACGAGGGGTTTGCGATGCAAAGAGGCCCTGCGGCTGGCCAGTGCATTCGTAACCAGTCGAATCCTGTATTCGGCACCGTACCTCCACCTGCGCAAATGCGATGAGAACGCTTTCGAAGTGATTCTCCGAAAAATCTATAAGAGAGCTCTCGACCTCCCAATTGCGACATCCAGCCAACGTCTCCTCGGCCTGGGGATGACGAACACCTTTGGGGAGCTGCGCGACGCTCATCTCAGCAATCAATTTTTGCGGTTAAGCAAAACACGTGCGGGTAGCCGCTTACTGAACCGCCTCCACATCAATTACACACCCCAAGAGGAGAAGCGGGTATCCATGCGCGAGGCCTGGCGCTTCGCACTAAAGGTTCGCCCCCTTCCCAATAACATGACAAAAAATGCCCATGATGGCCGCCGCCTCGCGCGAGCGGAGGCCATTTCAAAGCAGTATGGTGCTCGACCAGGGGTATTTTACACGGACGCGGCCGGTCCACACCATGGAGGGTTGGTACACGGCTGCCGTTGTCCACCAATACAACCCAGTTCAAGGCCTCACCTTCCGTGCCCCCAACATTACATTCGCGGAGGAAGTTGTTATCGCACTTGCAGCTGCGGATCCAGCGTCCCGAGTCATTATCACCGACTCAAGGGAAGCGTGCCGCAATTTTGAACAGGGCCAAATTCCAGATCGTGCATTCCAAATTTTACACAGATGTGAGTACCGGGATTTCCCAACCCGGCGCGCCATCATCTGGGCCCCAGCATATGCGGGGATAGAGGGAAATAAGGTAGCGGACACTACCGCCCGGGCGCTTAACCACCGGGCATCGCCTCTCTCGCCGCCTGATCCGGCTACTGATTTTAATCCGGCTATTACTTTTGGGGAGATCTCTCTCCTCTATCAAAACGCTCACGGCCGATACCCACCCCCCGTAAAGGCCTCAAGAAGGCAGAGGAGCGTTGGCTACTTCGCCTCTACACCAACACAGTACTGTGCCCGGCAGTGCTCAAACATTTCAATTCGGCCTTTTCGGGCGAGTGTCCACACTGTGGGGAAGTGTTTGCGGACACGTATCACATGGTGTGGGCATGCCCTGCCAATCCTGCTTTCCCGCCCCACCCCCACCCCACCCGGGAGGACTCGGAGGGTTCCCCTGCTTGGCTGCTCAACTCTCCAAGACCAACGAGCCCTGGTGACAAGAGCCCGGGCCGCCGCGGAGGCCACAGGGGTCCCAGACTAGGGATCCCTCCTAGTGATTGTGAGGGCCGGGCCCTTCAGGCACGGTCCAAGCAATACCTCTGTATATAGTATAAATAAATGTTTTACACCACCACCACCTGCCGCACGCCGTGCTGTGCCGCCAGCAACGTGTTCGGTCAGGAGACGGCCGGATGCAAGGCGGCGCGCCGACGCTGCTTCGGTGATCACGCGACGGCCGACTGCCTGCCCCCGCGCCCCTACGCGGCGGCGGCCGCCTCGGGGGCAGCCAAGAAGAAGCCGGAGTCGCCTGCATTGCTGCAGCCGCAGAACCCAGTTCCCGCCCCAGTGACGGTGCCGCCTGCTGTGACCGCACCGTGCCAGGACGACGACGCTCCAGCTGCCCATGCAGAGCACGTGGAAACCCAAGCGGGCCCGGAAACCAACAACCCCATCGCCGGAACAGCCAGAGAACACGACGGACTCGGCGTCTACCGACACCCTGAGCGAATCGGTCTCGGGCGAGCACTCGTCGGAGGCCTCCTTGGCCGGCAACAGCGACCCGTACGGGACGCCTGTCGAGGGCGGCGACGGATCTTCTCGGGGATCGACGCTCCGCCTCTCCGGGGACCTCTCCTGTGAACAACCTTAGGCGGACGACCTGCTGAGCGCCGCAGGATGGTCTCGACGTCCACGGCGATGGGCGCCACCGGATGCCGACGACGCGAGCGGCTAGGACTTAATGGACCTGAGCCTGACCACGACACCAACCGCCGACCACGCCTTCCGAGGATCGAAAAGAGACGCCGTGGACTTGCTTCCCACCGTAGAACCCATGAACACGGGCAGGGTCCTGGAGAAGCACACGCTGTCTCTTTCCGCGGACTCGGACGGTTCACCCGATCCGTCCCACCCTTAGAAGATTGCCTGCCAGAGTGACTTCGCTAACGGTGGGGCCTTTTAAACTCCTCGGCAGAATGTGGGCGCCCTGTGTTGTCATCGTGGCGGTGGTGCATCTCCTCTCCCTGGCCATTCCGGGATTTCGGTCGCTGGACAAGCAGAGAGAGGTGATGCACTTCGTCCGCGCACATGACGTCGACATTCTCTCAATTTTCGTCCCAAGCCATTTCCTCAAGCAGGAAGAACGACAAGAAAGGGTGCTGCCTACAGAAAGCGCTCGCCCTGTTACTGCTTGCGTGACCGTCAGAAGCATAATTTAAGCGCGAGTAGTCCATCGCGGCGATCCCCCAGAATTTTAACGTCGCAAATCTGAATCTCCGTGGGCTTGGTACTCGGCAAAAACAGGTAGAACTGCGGTGTTTTTTTTTTCGGGCAGTCGCCTCGACTTATTCGCTGTAGGGAAGGCCAAGACAGAGACCCGCTGACGCGAAATAAAGAGCCCTCCGGATTTTCCTAGCAGATCCCAATGTTTGCGTGTCGCATTCTGCGGGACTTTTGGTGGGTTGTCGCCTATCGCTGAAAAAGGGCATGCGCTATTTTGACCTTGTGTACCGAAAGGATACGAAGGGGTGGTTGATATTTTGCGGCATTTGGAAGTATGAAGAGTTCCTACGGTTGTTTAACATTTACGCCTTCTGTGATCAGGCAAATAGAGTAGATTTTTTTGTAAACCTCAAATGCCTTGTTAAAATTCAATGTGAAAGAAGCCAACAGCCACAGAAACCAAGGGGCACAGGGGATTTTTAATTAATTTGTTTATTTTGTGGTGTTCATCAATTTAGAATATTACTGAATATGTTATCGCTTCAAGCCAATGGATTAGAAAAGCAGAAGAAAAAACAACCACATGCCGCCGGTGGGATCCGAACCCACGACCTCCGAATTACGCGTCCGGTGCTCTACCTCTGAGCTACGGCGACGGCTGTCAAATCTTCTGCTTTCGGGGGTATTTATGTTTACAAGTAACCTAACCTTGAGAGTGTTCATCAGCGCCACCCACGTTCATAAGCGACAGACGTAGAACGTCCTGAGTTACCGCAGGTGTGACGTGGAACGTCATCGAACGGAGAGGGTGGAAGCTGCGTGAGAACCCTCTTATGCTTCCTATGGCGTCAAGGCTGCCAGAACCGAGGCCCTCGCTAAGCAATTAAGCAAACAAGGGAAGGGGAATGAGGGGCTCGTTATAAATATGAAAGAAACCAACAGCCACAGAAACCAAGGGGCACAGGGGATTTTTAATTAATTTGTTTATTTTGTGGTGTTGATCAATTTAGAATATTACTGAATATGTTATCGCTTCAAGCTAATGGATTAGAAAAGCGGAAGAAAAAACAACCACATGCCGCCGGTGGGATCCGAACCCACGACCTCCGAACTACGCGTCCGGTGCTCTACCTCTGAGCTACGGCGACGGCTGTCAAATCTTCTGCATTCGGGGGTATTTATGTTTACAAGTAACCTAACCTTGAGAGTGTTCATTTTACATTGTTTTCATGGGGACTCTAACCGCGTGCGTAACCCGAATGATCTCTCTGGATGAAGCACAAGTAGCAAAAGAAATTCTTGCAGAGCTGTCTGTCATCACTGAAAACGTGGGTCTGCCTGGTAGACAATGGGCAGTCGGCTGAGGTCCTGCTCTTATAGACGTACACAAGGAGAACCGCATGCCCGTCTGGACTGGATCTATGCATCTTCAACTGATCTTACGTGACGAATCTCGTGTTGCGTAAAACCAGTGTCTTTATCTGGTCGTAATATAGTTATATTATCTATTGATGAATGCAGCTGTCGTAAGTTCCAACCTGATTAGGCTCTTTAGAAGCTCAATGCTAGGTTAATTAGCACTTAGTTTTAGAGCGCGCGTATATTTAGGTTTCCAGTCTTGTTTCCCAAGGGGAGTTCATTTACAAGCAGCTTGGCAAGTGTAAAAAACAGCAATTAAAACGGGCTTGGTGGAGTCCTACTTCATAAAGCGGATTAGAAGCATTACTGAAAACACTTTTCAACCTTTCCAATCTTGATTGCGAAGCTCCTGGTTTATACTTGGGGGAAAAATGGTATTGCTGCAACTGATAGCCCCTGTATTGCAGTCTCGTCGTCTTCTCTTACATTTACGCGCAATAGATTCAGAACACACTGTTTTCACAGCGCCCGCTTTAAGTGCTCAAACCGGTCATAAAATTTTGTATAGCGCAACCACTAAAGTCCCCGGGGACCGATGTCGGCGATCTTTGTCTGAACACTGATCTTGAAACCCCGGCGTCGAACCGACAGCGAACTGAAACGCGAGGTACTAGCACACATTTCGCATTTGGCCATTTAGTTCAATCGGCTCTAACTTTTTTGCATTTGGTATTTGCCAAGATGAGAATGTCGAGGGCGGTATTTCAACCACGATCATCCGGCCTACGCGAAAACCGCTTAACCTCTACGGCGTTAGAATATATACTAAAACATCACAGGAGCTAGCTATCATAGATGAAACGCGCATGCTCACGAAAAAACAGCCAAAAAAGCAGCAAAATACGTTTGAAGGCAAAAATATTTGCAGTTAAGTACAGCTTTACGAATGGTGAGAGATTTCTGAGAAACAATGACTGTGAATGATGCGTATTCACTGTGAGGAGCAATTATTGAAAAAGGAGCAACTTCGACGGTATGCGAAAAGCGCACGGGCTTCTTATGCATTCATAGCTGCTAGGCCCATGATGACCTTCACGGCGACTTGAAGAAACCACCGCCAGACTGTGGACAAACAATTTTTAAAAGGCGGTTGCTTTTTGTATAAAGGTAGAAATAGCGACGACGCCCTGTTCTGTTCCGCTTTTCACAATGGGGGGATGTAACGAAGCTCTTGGGTACATGGTACAGACGCCCACTCACACTTGTCGAGACGGTTCGTTCGTAGCGTTCTGCTCTACGTTTAACGTGCATCAATGCCTGCCGAGGTCGATGAAGCTTGTAAGAGATGACAAATGAGCCGTAATCAACGCGAATGGTTCTGCGAAATAATGTAATGTTTCCAAGCCAAGGATACTCGAATATAGTGCAAATGGGACGATCATGTGATCTAAGGAGCTGTGTGAATGTCTGCAGCGTTAGGCTTCATGTTTTTTTTTGCTCTGAATGCAGAGTTTAGCAAGCGCAAGCGACAATCCGAAGGCGGCGGAAGCGCACCGACGCTTGTGTAACCTCGTGTTTATGCTTTGATTATTGAAAGCTTCGCCTGCAGTTAAAAAGTTTCCAGCCGATGCTCGCAGTGCGAACGTCGAACGTAGAAGGATCAACACATGCTAATAGATCGAAGAAACCAATAATACTCAATTTATCCTGTGCGTTAGACTGGTGCCAGTCCGGCATCTCGGGGGACTTCAAGGAATATATATTTTGAAGAGGGGTTTATTGGCAAGTTCGAAGGACTGGCAGCGAAACGATGGCACAGGCTGTTCGAGTAGCGGCGGCACCAGAACAGAACCAAGAGCGAGCTCGAGCTCTCCACGAGCGCGGCCGCCGGAATCGGAGGACGCACAAATCGCTTCGTCGTCGTTGGTGCTGGCGCTCTGCCTTCTTCATTGCAACTGCCCCGGCGAAAACAGGGAGCCATCCTGGAGACTCAGGGCGAGCAGATGACGACAGGGTCGTAGTACGGTTTTAGCCGGCTCACGTGAACAATTTCGCGGCCGCGACGGCGGTGGTCCGAGGAAGGCGTGACCGGTTCGACTATGTAGTTCACAGGTGAAGTGCGCTGCACGACACGGTAGGGACCGAGGTACTTAGCCGCAAACTTGGATGCAGCCGGCACAGACAGCCAGACGAGCGAGTCAGTTGGAAAGTCATGGGTGGGCTTGCCTTGGTCAGTCTCATATTTGCGGAGGCTTTGAGTCGCGGATGTCAACGAGCGAGCCAGCTGGCGGCACTGCTCGGCATGACGGGCAGCGTCGGAGAAAAAGGTGCATTCAGAACTGTCGGGGTTGTAAGGCAGGATAGTATCCAGAAGACAGGAAGGTTCACGGCCGTATAAAAGAAAGTAAGGGGAAGATCCGGTTGTGGCCTGGGAAGCAGTATTGTATGCATAAGTTACGAATGGTAGGACTTGATCCCAATTATTGGCGTCAGAGGAAATATACATGGCGAGCATGTCACCAAGAGTCCGGTTGAATATCTCAGTGAGGCCGTTCGTTTGGGGATGATAGGCGGTAGTCGTGCGATGAACGGTGTGGCACGCATCCAGGACCTCGTGAACGACTTCGGATAAGAAAACGCGGCCGCGATCGCTGAGTAGTTCCCGAGGGGCCCCGTGGCGTAGGACGAAGTGATGAAGGAAAAAGGATGCGACGTCGCGAGCAGTAGCCGAGGGCAGGGCGGCCGTCTCCGCGTATCTTGTGAGGTGGTCCACGGCTACGATAATCCAGCGATTCCCGGCAGGCGTGCACGGGAGCGGACCATACAGGTCGATGCCCACGCGATCGAAGGGACGAGCTGGGCAAGGCAATGGCTGTAACGGGCCGGCGGAAAGACGAGGTGGTGACTTCCGCTGCTGACAGGCAGTGCACGAGCGTATATAGCGGCGGACAAAAGTGTACATTCCGCGCCAGTAGTATCGCTGACGCAGACGCTCGTAGGTTTTCAGCAATCCAGCATGTGCACATTGTGGGTCGGCATGGTGATGCGTACAAACATCAGAGCGAAGGTGGCGAGGGATGACCAAGAGCCATTTGCGGCCATCCGGGCGATAGTTGCGGCGATACACTAGAGAGTCTCGAATTGTGAAATGGCAAGCTTGACGACGAAGTGACCGAGGGAACGATGCCGTAGACGGTGCGCTGAGGAGGTCGAGGAGCGAAGAAATCCATGGGTCTCGTCGTTGTTCGAAAGGGAGATCCGTGGCGGTGAGAGCGGCCAGCGTCGAGTCGGATATGGACGAAACGGGCGCAGGAGATGGTAAAGGTGAGCGCGACAAGGCGTCAGCGTCGGAATGTTTGCGGCCCGACCGATACACAACGTTAATGTCATATTCCTGCAGACGAAGGGCCCGGCGGCCGAGGCGTCCAGAAGGGTCTTTCAGTGCAGCCAACCAGCAGAGGGCATGGTGATCAGTAACAACGTCCAGGGGGCGGCCGTATAAGTAGGGACGAATTTTTGTTAACGCCCACACTATGGCGAGGCACTCCTTTTCTGTAACAGTGTAATTGGCTTCCGCTTTGGTGAGTGCACGGCTGGCGTAAGCAACAACGTATTCGGAAAAGCCCGGTTGACGCTGCGCAAGGACTGCCCCGAGGCCGATGCCACTGGCGTCGGTGTGGAGCTCAGTAGGCGCGCTGGGGTCGTAATGGCGAAGGATCGGTGGTGAAGTCAGAAGACGACGGAGCGTATTGAAAGCATCGTCGCAGGTTGAGTTCCAAGCAGATAGCTTGGTGGGACCATTCAAAAGCTTTGTAAGCGGCGGAATGATAGAGGCGAAGTTGCGCACAAAACGGCGGAAATACGAGCACAGGCCCACGAAGCTTCGCAGCTCTTTAACAGAAGTCGGCTTGGGAAAGTGCGTGACAGCACGTAGCTTCTCTGGATCGGGCAGGACGCGATCCTTGGAGACAACGTGGCCTAGTATGGTCAGCTGGCGGGCGCCAAATCGGCATTTCTTTAGGTTCAGTTGGAGACCGGCGCCGGTGAGACAGGTCAGTACCTTGTGCAACCGCGTGAGATGAGTCGGAAAATCGGGCAAAAAAACGACAACATCGTCTAGGTAGCATAGGCAAATATTCCACTTTAGTCCACGCAAGATATTGTCCATCATTCTCTCAAACGTAGCGGGAGCGTTGCAGAGTCCGAATGGCATGACGGTAAACTCATAAAGGCCGTCAGGTGTGACGAAACCGGTTTTAGGGCGGTCAGACTCAGCCATGGGCACTTGCCAATAGCCGGATCGGAGATCCAAGGAAGAGAAGAACTCGGCTCCTTGCAAACAGTCGAGGGCGTCGTCAATACGTGGTAGCGGGTAGACGTCCTTGCGCGTAATTTTGTTCAGGCGGCGGTAGTCAACGCAAAATCGAATCGAACCATCCTTCTTTTTGACCAGCACGACGGGAGAGGACCACGGACTAGAAGAGGGCTGAATAACGCCGCGCTGCAGCATGTCGTCAACCTGCTCAGCGATGACGCGGCGCTCCGGAGGCGACACACGATAGGGCCGCTGGCGTAGAGGGGCATGAGTTCCGGTGTCGATGTGGTGGACGATAGTGGTCGCGCGGCCCAGGGAAGTTGTCTGGTGGTCGAATGATGAGCGGAACTTGTTAAGCAGGGCGAGGAGCTGCTCGCGGTGAGGTGGGTCGAGGCCGCTGGCAACTGAGCGGTGTAAAATCGCCGAGGACAGCGGGTCGCAGGTAGCGTTAGGCAGCGTGAGGGCGGCGATTGGTGTACTTTCGGAAAGAGCATCATCGTCGAAGGGTGCGATCAGGTCAACGGGTTCAACATGTCCAAGGCACTCTCCACGGAGCAACCTGAACCCAGAGGGAGAGGGATTCGAGACGACGATCTCGGCGGCACCTTGGCGCATGTCGACGACGGCAAACGGAAGAGGAAGGTGTCGGCGAGAAGCAAAGATAGGCGAAGGGGCGAAGAGTACAGTCTCGCAGGAACCAGAAATTGAGGAAAGGGGAACGAGCACGGCACTGCCGGGGGGAACATCGGTGTCGGCGGCGACAACGCATTTGGCACCAGAGCAAGGCGGCTGTTCGTCGACGGGCGCAGCGCAGAGCATGGAAAAGGAGACGTGAGCACGGGCACAGTCTATGACGGCATGGTGATGGGATAGAAAATCCCAGCCAAGGATGAGGTCATGGGAGCAAGAGCTGAGCACTAAAAATTCGACGACATATAAAACGTCCGCGATGACGACACGTGCCGTGCAAGCGGCAGAAGGATGAATGGGCTCGGCACTAGCGGTGCAAAGAGAGAGGCCAGAAGTAGAAGTGGTGACTTTACGAAGTGAACGGCAGAAGTTTTCGGCTATCACGGAAACGGCAGCACCAGTGTCCACAAGCGCAAGTGCTCGAATGCTCGAACGGCGACGTTGACCGCGTTTACTTGAGGAGTCGCACGAGTGCCTTTCATTGTTTTCTTGACTTCAAGCATTTGAAATGTGCGTTGCCTCGGCTCATTTTCTGTTTGGAGTGGGCGTTTAGATAACGTGAGTTTGGGGTTGCGGTCCCAGTGCAGCTACTAATGTCGCTTCTTTGCCCACAGTGGACGAATAGAAAGAAGAATTTTCTTTTTATCGCTCGGCAGATGTCAGATCCCTTTCATCCTACCAGTTGCAAAACTTCCATTACGAAGGAAAGAAAAAAAAGCATTTATTAAGAGGGAACAAGAAGGTGGTTGAAGGCAAGCACGCGGAGTCCTGCCAATCCCCCGCCGTGGGTGTGTGCCATTAAGACTGAGGACATCATCATCATCAGTCCACGACCCCAGTGGCTCTGGCCGACGTCGTGGAGATAGCGATATGAGCGCCTCCTGGTATGCCAGGGTGGCGCTGGTCAGCCGCACCTCCCACTGCTTCAAGAGAGAGAAACAGAGATTAAAATTTTATCATAAAAAAGGTGGCCGGAGAGGATTGTGAGTGAAGTTCTCAGTTCAGGACTCCTGTAGCTTGCGCCGACGCTTTGGCGACGGCGACTAGCGTCCCCTGGTCTCCCAGGGTGGCGCTGGCCAGCGTCACCTCCAACTGCTCCAGAGCCGCGTTGGGCCGCTTAAGTGGTTGGGTTTAGCTGTGCATGTAATATGTGTGAACGTATGAACACCGCCACACCAGGGACATGTATATGCGTATAATGTTGGGTGAATGCGGTGTAGGTGGTGGAGGTTGGGGAAAGTCAGTGTTTGGATGCGTATTAGGTGTTACGAGTCCGCCGGGAAAAGTTGCTCATGTGGCGGGGTGTAGAGTCGCCGATTTAGGCGAATGGTCTCTAGGCGGGTGGAAAAATGGGTTGAAATTTGGTAGAGGGTGTCATTGCTGTGCGCCGTTGGGTAGTTATATTGTTGAGCTAGGGCATCGGCCCTAATACTGCCTCAGACAATTGCATGTCCTGGGGCCCAGGTGATGACGTGATCATGTTGGAGAACGCTGAGAGTGGCGCGTGGGACACGACTACTAGAGTAGGCTCTGCAGGCGGCATGGGACTCTCAAAATGTTGCAGCTGGGGTGTTGGGTGTCGCTCATTTTGATCCTGATGGCTATAGCGATGGCTTCTACGGCCGCTGGGTCCGAGGCTGTGAAGGACGCTTCAGGATAAGGGGTTTGGTTGGGCGTACGAATCTGTAGCTCACCAGAAACGGTAGCTGACCCGCTGACACATCAACTCTAAAAAAATGTAGCGTAGAAAAGCAACGCCCTAATTGTGTTTGATGCGCTGGATAAACTCTGCAAACTGTGCACAGTTGCTAATGGCGACACAAATACGAAAATTTCTAAGGGTTTAATTCTTCTAACGCAGGTATGACGGAAATTTACAGCCACTGAAACTAAGGAGAAAAGGGATGTCTTTTTTAACTTGTAGTTTTTTTAACTTGTAGTTTTTAATGGAATGGGATATTAACAAAAGCAGAAGAAAAAACAACCACATGCCGCCGGTGGGATCCGAACCCACAACCTCCGAATTTAGCGCCCGGTGCTGCACCAACTGCTACAGCGATGGCTGTGCAATCTGCTGCTTTGGGTGGTATTTATTTGTAGTGTAAGCGAACCTCTAGAGTGTTCAGCAGCGCCGCCCACATCCACAGCGGCGGACGTGGTACGCCCTTTAATACCACGAGTGCCACGTAGAAACGCCGTCGAACGCAAAATTCGGAGGTCATGGGTTCGGATCCCACCGTTACCATGTAGTTGCTTTTTCTTGTTTTTACTCATCTCCCTTATGAAGAAAACCCACAAATTAAGAAAAAGCCATCCCCTGTTGGCTTCCGTCATATGTACCCTAACGAGCACCTCTACTCTCTTGTATGCTTCTAAACAGTTAGACAGAGCGAAAGTTCCTTTACACTTGGCTACGCTTGGTTAGACGCTTGAAACGCCTCGCAGGCGTTTCAGGCACACTGTCAACCACGCTCTCATCCATGTCAAAACTGCATGCGCGAGCGACGTCGCCTTCTTAAAGGGCAGCTGCAGCACTTTTTTGAGAATTTTGCGGTATTCAAGTACTCAAATCTATGTAGGCTGTAGGTAAAGCACGCCGGGTTTTTTTTGCAGTAGCCTTTAAAATAGTGACGTAATCGACAATTGAAATTTGCGCTTATCCTCAATGCACCAGAGGAGTGCAGAAAAACTCAACGTGACGTCACGGAAGGTATGATTTCAAATTACCGATGTCGTCAGCCACACCCTGCCCTGACGCGTTAGACGCGGCCAAACTTTCGGCAGGGTTCGCCTTTGGTGGCGTTGTTTTTGTTCCTTCAAAGCAGACATTTGTGCGTTGGAAATGTACCGATACCTTTGATGACGTCATCATGAGCCCCCCCCCCCCCCCCCCCCCCAGCCCACACACTTGGCGTTGTGCGCTGCGGAGAAGCTTGAAGGGCGTCCGGATTTTAATCGGCCATTACTTCATTATTTCAAGTGCTAGCCCAAAAAGACTTCACAAGCTTTACCTCCAAGTTTTCACACATTCTACCCTCTTAAGCTCGTTGATTTCTAAAACCTATGCAGTTTCCCTTAAAGTGAACGTCGAGTCAGGTGCATAATCACATGACCACATGTGGCGAAGCGGCGGTCGGCGCGCAGCGGTCAGAGCAGCGGCAAGTCACGTGGTCTGACGTCACAGTGACACCTCCGGCGCTCTTCCTCCTGAAGGTCAAACTGCAACACCCGATGACCTTGGCGAAAGATGGCGTAGCCCAATAAGACTTGAAACCCCTCGTACACCCGGTAAATTTGTTAACAGTATCGCACGAAGAACGACCCACTGGCTTGTCAGCGCCTTATCACGGCACAGAGCGGTGAGACAAGCAGGAACAAATGTATGAGTTTCAGATACGCCGATTCACGCTGACAAGGCGCTGACAAGCCAGAAGGCCGTTGGTCGCGCGATGCTGTTAACAAATTTGTCGGGTGTACCTTGCAGGACCAATATGTGGTCTGCAGAATCCCATTTCCGTGCGAAAAATGCTACATCGGCCAAACCGGCCGTTGTGTCAATGTTTAGATAATGGCGCACAAATTGGCTATTGAAGACCTGTCTGGATCAGGGCACTTGGCGACACATTGAAAATGACTCGTGCTCTTCCGAGAATACAGTCAGTTGATGTCTAGGATTAAAATGAAAAAAAAAATGCAGTTAGCGGTACTTTTTCTCTCCCAGTTCTTGCTGTTAAGCGCTGGTTACTACTTTCTATTTCTCATTAATTCTTTTTAATTTTATTTCACATATTTTGACGAACGGGTTCACAAAACGTACTATAAACCAGAATATGACCGAGAGGAAAGTCTGCACGATTATTCGTTTTCACCACGGCGCTAGGCTGCTGGCCCACAAGACGCGGACTCGATCTCAGCAGCGACGGTCGCGTTTCGATAGAGACGAAATGTTAAGACGCCTGCGTACTACATGACATGACATCCTAGTTGAAATCAAGAGGAATAAATCGGCTTGGGCGGGGCATGTAATGCGAAGGCAAGATAACCGCTGGTCCTTAAGGGTAAATGAGTGGATTCCGAGAGAAGGCAAGAGAAGGCAAGGACAGGGTTAATTGCAGAGACATAGGAGAGGTCTTTGCACTGCAGTGGGCGTAGTCAGGCTGATGATGATGATGGCGATGATGATGATGTACTGTATGATGTCAGTGCACTTACTGACACCACATGTGGGCGAAATCAACGGAGCACGGAGCCCTCCATTACCGCGTCCCCCATAGCCTGATTCAGCTTGAGGCGTCAATCCTCAGAAAACCATAAAATCAGTCTTTATCACCTTTTGCAGAATGCTAACCACAGCAGCAGCATGAGTAATAGACAAAATCACAGCGTATACTGCGGTGAAACTGCGTTGATCTCACAGACACTGCTGCACAATCCCCATAAAAAGAAGTGCCGCGCAGCTCAAATTGCTTCGCTTATAGAATTTCTTTTCATCGTACTTTCACTTGAATAGTAAAAATAGTTTCACCAGGGTCGTCCATGATTGTATCATAGACCTCGCTATCGTCTTTTTGTTACCAGTCAGGTGCGAGCGCAGTGCAAAGAAGCAAGAAAAAAAGGGGGGGGGGGGCATCTAGTTGACCTAAGCCGCCGCGGTGGCTCTGGTTATGGTGCTCGGCTGCTGACCCGAAAGACGCGGGTTCGATCCCGGCCGCGGCGGTTGAATTTCTTCGGAGGAGCAATTCTAGAGGCCCGTGTACTGTGCGATGTCAGTGCACGTTAAAGAACCCCAGGTGGCCGAAATTTCCGGAGCCCTTCACTACGGCGTCTCTCATAGCCTGAGTCGCTTTGGGACGTTAAACTCACAAACCAAACCAAACCTACCACTTTGTTGACCTAAAGTGCTGTGAGACGAAACCCTTTAGCGCGGTGTTGCGGCTTGTGTCACTGATGTGTGGTCAAGATGTTAATTAAGTGCACAATTGTTTTCGAATCGTAAATTCTGGAGACACAGGAGGGCGTTTGGGGATGCATCCGTCTGATTAGGCGCCTTTCTGCAAACCCTCCCCAGCGTCTTAGACAAGGAGAACTACATATTCCAGCCCGCCGCGGTGGCTCAGTGGCTACGGCGCTCGGCTACTGGCCCAAAAGACCCGGGTTCCATCCCGGCCGCGGCGGCTGATTTTCGATGGAGGCGAAATTCTGGAGGCCCGTGTGCTGTGCAATGTCAGCGCACGTTAAAGAACCCCAGGTGGTCGAAATTTCCGGAGCCCTTCACTACGGCGTCCATCAGCCTGAGTCGCTTTCGGACGCTAAACCCCAATGAACCGAACCGAACCAAACCTTCAAGTTTCTTTTGATCGTCCCTGTGCGCATGGCGTCCCTTCGCTTGGCTTTCCAACCGCAGGCTATTAGATAGCGACGACATTCGTAAATGCTGGCTACTGGGCTATTATATTTTGATGTCATGCTCAAAGTCAGCGTACTGTAAAATACTTAAAAAAGGGAATGAGAGATAAAGCTGTAAGTGCTGCGTCTTGTATTGAAGTTAGGCTCAAACCTCATGGTATCTGCTCGGTAGCATAGAAGAAGGCTATCTGTTTGATAAGCCAGATCCGCACACTTCGTACATCGCGTGCTTCCTACACCTAGATTAATGCTTCATGGCGAAGAATACTGTTGATATATGATTTTGCGTTCATATCTTTGTTTAGTGTTTCAAACGCAGAAGATTTCTAGAGATATATGCGGAGCTTCTTCGTGCTCTTTGTGGCTTCATGGTGAGCATGATATTTGGTATTCAATGCCCGCCATTGGCTCCGCTTTTGTGACGTGGCCGATGCCCTAAAAACGTGATGAAGCGTCAGAAACAAGCTCAAGCGCTGAAAAAACTTAGACGCCTTTCGCTGGTGCTTCCTGACGTTTACAGTGAGCTTGCGCGCTTTGCTTTCTACTACCAGTGTAGTCGGCTTTTAGGCCTACGTTTTGGCGGCTTCGAAAGCATCAGAGCTGAGCGAACAGAGCTGCAGAGCCTCTACCGTCGAACGTTATTAACCGTTCTATCGTCATGACATCCAAGGACCTCGAGACACTACGCGACCATCTCTGCCGTTTGGGCCCAAGCGTGCAGCAACTTTACCAAGCGCTCTATTTGCCACGACAGGCGAGTTCAGGCGGCACAGTGCCGTCAGGTGTGGCTTGGAGCGAGGTATACGATTCCCTCCTGGGAGGCGTTGCGATGGAAGAGCGTTTACTTCGTATGGCCAGACTTTACGTTTGGCTGATGCCACATAACCAACTAGGCCCGTGGCAGGTGTATCGCCTGAAGCGCGACGCGTCCCTGTTCTTCGACTGCCCAACACTGTTCCATCACGTCACAGCCGCGCTGCGCCTTCCTCACTATGACGTGGCAATGGCGGGCAACTCTCTGCACGGTGTGTTCTATGCGTGCCTGCTCACCGCCGACGAAGAGACTGGGCAATCCGAACACAAGGTTGTGTGCATCGCCCTTTGGTCTGGACTTCCGTTGCTAGCGGTCCGATTTGAAGGAGCCAGCATTGGACATCGCTTTACGGTCGCTCTGACAGCGGCGCTATACGGAGAAACCTTCTCTCTCATATGCAAGGACCAGGAAAACCTGAACAGCGCGTTCTCCGCGGGACGCAATATTTTAGACCAGCTTCCTAGCCTTCAAAGCGGACACCAGCAGTAAGGTGCAGCTTTGCGGAAAGCGCCGGCTGATCAAGGTCAGTTGTCCGCCGATGAAGTTGGCCTAAAGAGCGGTAAGCACTCTTTTCTTTTCCTTGTCATAAATATTGCTGCTCTGGGTGGTCACTATACCCTAAGTGCAAATACATCGCCTCGTTAAGACATTTCATTTCAAGGGTTTCTTTCGTGTAGTTTCAGTGCGAGGGAATGTTCCGTACTTTTCGTTCGAAGTCCATGAGGTAATGCAATTACGCTTAGGCTCTCGAGTTGCGTGGGGCCTAGAATTCAAAGCCGTATTTGTCCCATGTAACCATGGGCGTGCGACATGAAAATCGAATTGGAGCGCCAGTTAGGTGCTCACATATAAATTCGCCAGTAAGTGAAGTACAACAATGATAGTTCATGCAGCTTTAATTGTATTTAGCTGCGGATTAAGGACTCTTAGTTTTAGTAATGCGATAGTTAGTGCGTGGGTGCGTTGACAGGATGCAGGCCAATATCTTGAGTATGCGCTGCTTCACAGCGCATGAACTGTGATGAAGCGACGAGCTTTTATTATTGCGTTTATCTTGCTGAAACTGTGTTCAGGGTATAAATACAACTATTTTCAAACTCTGTCCACCTTAGCTTCTCCAAAAGTAAGAACCCTCTACCCTCCAGTGACTCTGGGAACTGTTCAAAGGGAGTTAGCCATTTCAGAATCGTCCTTGACATTGCTTTGGGTAACGAAGTGTTCAGAGTGACGATGTGCTTCTTAAAGGCACCTGGTATGAGTATTGTGCATAATAAGAGACAATTTATGACGCGAACACAAAACACCAACAATATACCAGCCTTGAAGGCTTCATTGCCCAGAAAATGTGGCGTCGGCGTTGTCGGTGTTGTGAGCGAGAAATCGCGAGCCCGACTTTGACAGGTGCTGTCCAGGGAGCAGCCTAGGAGGCAGGTGCCACACCTAGGTCACGTGACCCAGCGTAATCATTACAACCTGCCCACCGGATATTAAGGAAACTGCACACTCTGGCAGGTGTCAATTAGATTAATGATTGGTCGCTCTGGGAGAGGAAACTGGGCCCGCACAAGGCTCTCCGGTGGTAGCACCTGCCATCGTAGGGACGTGGCAAATCGCTTAACCGCTGCACCACTGCGCCGGAAGGGGTGTGAGGAGACCCCATGGATCTATCAATGTATAGTACAGAATGAACTTCGGCGTATATCGAAATTAGCTCGTTACGCCATAGCGTCATACCCTTTGGCATTTTTCGAAAGCGCTAAAACAACGTGGACAAACAAGGAACAGACAGGGACGAGCGCTTTGTCCGTGTTGTTTTAGCGCTTTCGAAAGTGTCAAACGTGCACCAACTAGCCCGAACCATCACTCTTCATACCCTTAAGGCGGAGCTTAAGTGTTGCCTCCAATTTTAAATTTATTTATTTTATTTATTTACAAATACTGCTAATCCCAATTGGGATTGTGGCAGGAGGGCTTAGTAAGGTTAACAGAACGCGGTCAAGCATAATTGGAACATTCAACTGGTCAGCATGTTAAGAAAAACAACAAACGGTAAAAAATACAACCGAGCTGTGACGAAAACAATCAAATAACGCATAAAATAAGGCTAATGTCCGTAGTATTATACAAAGAATAACAAAATATTGAAACATTGCTAGTTGTTATAATACGCAGACAATAAGTAAACAGTAAATATTATAATCGTACACTGCAAAGGCATTAACACAGTATAGGTGTTTAGTTTAAGTAACACTGCATAGTTTGACAAAAAGAAAACTTACACATAAAAATACAAATCACCATGGGTATAATAATAACAGAACGCAAGCAACCAGGAATGAATAACTAATAACAGGGCATACTCTGAACTGCAATATTAAATTTTGTCATTGATGAACAGTTAGTAATAGATGGATCAAGGCTGTTCCATTCTCGAATTGCTAGTGGGAAAAAGGAATTTTTAAAGCAGTTAGTATGGAAATGATACTCACTTAATGTATGCGAATGTTTATGACGCGTTGATCTTGCTTCGGAAAGGGAAATATATTTAGTAGTGTCGAGTTTTAGATGTCGATTTATTAGTTGAAACATGAGTTTTAGTCGTGCGACTTTTGCACGGGTCTGCAATGATTTTATTCCTTCAGTTTTCATTAATTCAGTAGGCGAATCGGTTATTTTGTATTTGTTAAATATAAATCTGACTGCTTTTCTTTGAACGGCTTCAAGTTTGGTTATATCTTGATTAGTATAAGGAAACCAAACGACGTTAGCATAATCGAGAGCAGATCTAACCAAAACATTGTAAGCTAAAAGCTTAGTTTGAAAAGGGGCTAATGTGAGGCGTCGTCTAAGAAAAAAGAGTCGTTTCAAAGCTGTTGAGGTGATTTTGTCCACGTGAGCGTTCCACCTGAGGTCATGGGTTATTAGTACGCCAAGATACTTATGTTTAGTCACTAGAGTAAGTGGTGTGCTATTTATAGTATACCGAAAGTCGGATTTATGTTTCTTTCTAGAAACTGTCATAACAGCAGTTTAATTTAATTAAGCCACCCCGGGACTTTGTATTTAATTTTAGGTACGCGCTCTGTCTACCTGCCCTTATTTTGTATTTTAGGCACTTGTTTGAAAGTTTTTGATGCATTGGGGAAAAAAACTACTGTTCTGTTCTGTATTGAAGGTTCAGCGGAAACGGGACAATGCTGTGCGCAATCGCATTTTGTGTCAATTCCACTCAATAGTGAATGAAATGCACCCCTTCCTGAATGCGCAATTAACAGACTCGCCTTTGTGCGCATGTGATGAGTCACTGATTGTGCGCTCATGCACGCGTTCAGGCTCAGGAGCGATCTGCGGAAGCGGAAAGGAATCGCTGCTCCCGCCTTCACAGATAGGCGCTCTAAAGGAGACCCGACAAAGGGATCCTTTTGATAAACCATGTTTAGATATTGGGCGATGCAATAGACACTTTCAGTTGCTGCGTACGTAGCGACATCGCATACGCAACGCTCACTGCGTTCCGTACGCTGTAAAGGACACCCCCGTCACACTTTAGTTGGCCGTACCGCCGCGGAGCAGTCGCGTAGCGCGTTGTGTTCTGTCGCCATCTAGTGACAAACACTGAAAGCGCTGTAGCGCTCGGCTGAACATTTTACAGTTTCTGACAATATGAATAGTATATTATTGTTTTTAATGGAGGAAAAAATGTATAATGTTTAATGAAGTGCAAAAGTAGGCACATGACTAAAAAAAATTATTCGACAGGTGCGGTTGCTATGACGATAAACGTACACAACGTTAGTTAGGCTTAAACGGTCAAAAATCGCCTCCTTATCTGAAAAACAAGGGGCATTTGTCCCTAATATTTCGGCGTGTGGGTGAGAGTAGACAAAACAAAAGCTAACAGCACAGTTTAGGGCGAGCCATCGCGTTGAAGAAAGCAGCGGCGAAGTGAAATCGGTCCGAAGCGGGCGAGATGGTCGCCGCCATGTTCTCTACGCAGCACGTAGCGTCCCGCGTTGCGTACGCTACGCTATGCTTTACAGCGGGCGGGCGTCCGCAACGCGCGGCTAGATACGTTGCGTTCTGCGCATGCGCATTCGTTACCCGCGGTGTCGTTGCGTACGCAAGCTCACTGCGTACGTCCAACTAAAAGTGTCTAATATCCGAAAAGATTCCGGGCCAAGCGGTTCGGCCAAACGGCAGTGGGTTGACCACAAGGATTTCGCCAAGCACACTTTAGAATTTCCATTGTGTCTTCGGCAATTTTTCTCGCCTAGTCATTGCTTGCTGGAGGACACAAAATTTTCGCAAGGGCCGAATGTTCTGCTTCAAAGCCAAGAGGCAATGTGCGGCATAAAAAAATATAGGAATGATAAACGTAACTGATGCATCAAAATGCTTAGTGGCTCGAGCGTTCCTTGTTGCTTGCGACCTTGCTGCGGTGTTTCAAATGTCCCGCTGTTCCGCTTCTTTCACGCCAGATGAAGGTTCACTGCGCGTTTTAAGGCGGAAGCCTTTAATGTCTCATCGTTGTAAGCAGCAGTTGTCGACAGAAAATGTCACGCTTTTCAATTGGTGGAAACGGTCGTGACGTCACAGCGCGAATTTCAAACGGGGCCAATTGCACTTTAGCTAGTAACCATACAACCAATTGAAGGGATCGTATAGTGATGCTCCAAGTAAGTGGGACTGAGCTTAGCTAATTGCTTAATTACCCAATTAGCCTAATTAGCTTTACTAGTCAGGCCATATAAATAAATAAAACCGATCAAGAGAGACGACCACGCTATCCACTCCGCCATGCCAGCTCGATGGTTCAGAATGAACAAAGGCGCGTCAAGTGAATACGGTGTCTTCACTCACTCTCATCCTCCTCCATTCCCTTCCGGCGAGGTTTAGGTGTCCACCAACAAATGAGAAACAGATACATTTCCTTTCCTCAAAAACCAATTTACCGACGAGCGAGGCGTAGAACCGAATGGGCGATGGCGCTCTATGGACTCCTTGGCAGCGTTGCAAGACGCTGTCGCGTTCCACTCTTAGGGGCGAAGCTTAACATCTTAACCACACATCAGTGACCACACTTTAGGTCAAAAAAGTGCCCCCCTGAATTTTGACGGGTGTCCACCGAGATATGTGAGACAGTTACTGCGTAATTTCCTTTCCTCAAATACAATTTTCATTTTCTTCATTACGGCTCCTCTTTATCTATCTTCTTTCACTCGCACCTCCCTTCCTCTACGGTGCGGTTCAGGTGTCCACCGAGATGACAGAGAATTACTGCGCCATTTCCTTTCCTCAAAAAGCGTTGCGTTCAAAGGGCAAGGCATCGCGCCGAACGGGTGGTGGCGTTCCGTGGACTCCCTGGCAGCGCTACAGCGCTGTCGCATTCCACTCCTAAAGGCGAAGCTTAAGCGTCATTAATTAGCAGTTAATTAGCATTCAGGCAGTAATGAGTAATTAACAATTAATTAGTCATTTGCCATCACTTAGTAATTAGTACTCAAATATATGTGACGCCACCAGTGCCACAGAAACAGCGAAGGTGGTGCGGAAAACGCTTCCGCCTCTACCCACTTTAGACAGTCGAAGTGCCCCCTGAATATTTGTTTTAGCACTCGGCGTTTGGTTTATGGGCTTTAACGTCCCGAAGCGACGGACGCCGTAGCGGAGGGCTCCGGATGATTTCGACCACCTCGGGTTCTCTAACGCGCAAGCACACGAGCCTCTAGCATTTCGTCTCCACCGAAATGCGACTGCAGCGGACAGCATCGAACGCGTGTCTTTCGGGCCAGTAGCCGATCGCCGTAAAAACTGAGGCACTGCGGCTGCTACCTATGCGTTTGGAAGGGGATGGAAGTTGACCAAGACGACGAGGTTCAAAGCATAGCGCTAGAGATTAACACTTAAACACACCTGATGGTAGTCGTATTGGTGCAGTACAGTGGCCAGCTAAGTGGAACTGTTCGCCCCTCAAGGGTTCGAATACTGTTAGAGGATAAATCTATTGGTTTATTTCACGCCCCGACAGGATGTGACATAGACGCTGGATGCCAAGGGTTTGTTCCAGTGCGGCTTCTATGCTATCACATAGTACAGTGGTGAGCAGCCTTGTCTAGAGCGCTCGGGCGGTGCCGTTCCTTGCAAACAAATCCAGATTTTGTGGCAGCCTCTTGGGTCCAGCTGCAACGCTTGCACGGAAGTAGCGCCAGATAGGCTCATAAACAAAGCAGGCACGAAAACTTTGCCCCGTAACGAGGGGCTGCTCTCTAATTTCGGTTTTTGTTACCAGGTGCGCACTGCTCAAGCACTCTAGACAAGGCTGCTCACCACTGTACTGCACTATCAGTACAGCTATACTGCGCAGCTCGCCAGCGGCAGTTACTGCCCATGCTCAAGCACACTTGCCGTCCTGAAAACAGGCTGTTGCCATTGTCTTGTCCCCAGGAACTATGAGGGTGTCTTGCATTTTCATCAGATTTCATACTTCGCGGAGCTGCAGCCTGCTGCAGCTGAAACTTGAGAATGAACTTAACGGAGCTGCAACATTGGTATGACGGCCTAATATCAATTCTTCGTGCCAACTGAATGACGCAACCACGAGTCTTTAATGACCGCAAAAATCGCCATTTTTCAGGCGTTTGTTTAGGCAATTCGTGTCGAAGTAGCTCAAGTGTTTCCAACTTTTCAGCCACTCACACCCTAACATTCACGTTCATACCTGCAGTTTCCCCTGACTGGACACGATTATACTAATTGATGGAACAATAGAAAGGCGGCGAAACAGAATTAGCAATTACAAAAACGGTCTTGAGCAAGTTTAAAGCAGCTGGATGGCAGCGTTGAAGTGCTACGGTCCTATATTGTAAAGAGGCTTAACTGTCTTCGACCAAATCTTGGTGCCACTTCAAAATACCAGATTTAGCGACTAGCTAGCAGCGGTGGTCTGTCACGCTGAACTACCAATAATTTAGCTCAATGGGGAGAGCACTGGACTTAATAATGGAGGGCACTTCACATAACATTGTTCAACGCAGCATTCGGTGATGACTCTGTTACTATATATGACATGCTTGACTCCAAAGAACCCAGCGAAACTTTTTCGGAAAAATATGCTATCTCTGATTTACCCCCTTTTGTTATGGACAGCGCTAGGGAATTCCTAACCGCTCGGAAAAGCTTTTCAATCCTCCATAAAATCAGGCCATTAGTGCGCCGTTGTATTAGCGGCAAATTACAAAATTACATACCGAGTGTGCGCACAGCGTGCAAATTATTGGCTGCCTACATTGGTTTTTCTGCATTTTGGCTGCTAGTTTATATCAACATACAACTGAGCATTAGCGCCAGCCCGAATTGTGATGTTTAACGCGGGCATCATATAATTTGTTTATGCCTGCAGTAGGTTATCGATCCACTTTCTTATAGTGACGACTATCTCCACAAATTCTTCAATTTCGTAGTTGATTTTCATACGTTGGCCACCCTTCATCGCACGTGTGCGCCTTTGCTACCGTGCCTGTAGCGCTGTAAAAGCATGCAATTCACCAGCGCCATCCAAGGATTTTTGCGGTTGGTGATTACTTTTCAATAACCTGCACTGACTGCGAAAACTTCGAATCTCAGCATACTTATGGGCACAGCATCAAAGAGCGAATACGTACGAGGGGCGTTCAATAAAGATTTCCCCTGACTCACTTCTACTTATTGCAGGATGCTGAAACTGCGCATGTGTAATGACTTAAGTTCCTATAGGTCACGTGCCAATGTGCAACTCGCAATTAATAACGGTCTTCCTTTCACAGGTGATGAAGTGGTGTGAGGTGTGATAATGAATGCAGTGGAATACAGAGCAGTCATGAAGTTCCTGTACTTGAAAGGCCGCACTCCAAGGGAGACGTTCGATGAGACAAAACAGGTTAATGGGGAAGATTCCCCATCATATGGTGTAGTAAAGGACTGGCATCGTCAATTCGAATGGGGTCGGACTTTGGTGGAAAGGCTCCGATTGCAGGGCAACCTCACTCCGCTATCGATGAACACACCATCCAACAAGTACAGGCCGCCATTTTAGAAAATCGCCGCATAACCGTTCGAGACCTAGCCCAAAATATCAGGATTAGTGTGGGGTCCGTGGAAAAAGTCATTCAGAACAATCTTCACATGCGTAAGGTATCCGCTCGCTGGGTTCCCCGGCGGCTCACACCTTTCCGAAAGCAGGAATTAGTCGAATGCTCCCAGGCTCTTTTGACCATGTGCCATGGAAACCACGAGGACTTTTTCAACAGACTGACTGCACAGTATGAAAGCTGAGTCCATTACTATGATTCAGAGACTAATGTCCAATCGGTGCAATCGAACCACTTGGACTCACCGCCTCCAAAGAAGGCACGCGCCCAACCCTAGGCGGGCAAGGTCATGCTCACAGTCTCTTGGGACCAGCACGGAGTAGTCTTGATGGATATCCTAGCAAAAGGTGCCACGAATACTGGGGCATACTATGCTTCGCTGCGGCGGAAATTGCGGGAGGCCATCAAAAGCAAGAGACGTGGCATGCTCACCAAAGGTGTCCGCCTTCTGCAAGACAATGCCTTAGTTCACAACTCTCATGTGGCCCAGATGGAAGCATACTGCTGCGGCTTTGAAATTCTACCGCATCCCCCTTATTCCCCCGACCTCGCACCATCGGTCTATCACCTCTTTCTAACAATGAAGTCATATTTGAAGGGCAAGCATTTTCCAGATGATGAGACTCTGATTTCCGAAGTCACAGCATGGTTTTTGGAGCTACCTGTTGACTTCTACAAGCGAGTTGTTTACAGTTGCATAAAAAAATGGGAGAAGTGTGTGTCCCTGGGTGGCACCTATGTAGAGAAGGCCTAATAAATCTGCAAAGTTTCGTTGCTCTCCGTCCAAAGGAAGTGGGTCAGGGGAAATCTTTATTGAACGACCCTCGTACTTTGCAGCTGCTATCAAGATGCGCACTTTGCATCTGCCACCCTGAACTAGTAACGTTTATTTCAGAGCGAATTACGCGACGTGAAAAAGCGTTTTAGACCATGTGGCCTTTTCCCCCCGAAGTGCTACAGATATGACCACTCTTATCGCGGGATTACCTGTGGCATGAGTAAAGTTGATCATTTTCGAGCGCCGGAGATATTGCTCATCTGGGTGATGGATTACCTTGAAAAACAGCGCTAGATGAAGCGGCGGTGAAGCCCAGATAACGGGATGCTCGACGCTGACAAGGAAGTCCGCACTTGGCGCAGAAGCGTGTCGCGTGCTTCGCATTCGAGTGTTTTGGGCATTTCGGGCAGCGAGCATTTTGCGGCACCTGGCTGAATTGCGGTAGCGTGAGCCCAAACCTGGCTGGCGCGGGGATTACGCTTACCTCTCGCTCATGTTACGCGGTGGTACGCCGTTTGGCACGAGTAGGCGTAATTCTGAACTGTCCGTTTAAAAGAAAAGGATTCAGCTTCCTTTGATACGCGTAGTTTCTCCCAGTTAAAGGGCACTCAGGGAGCAAGAGCCGTAAGACCCCTGTCCCTACGTCCTAAATTGGGGCCTTCATTTTGATTTAGTCCTAAGTAAGCAAAGTTTAGCACGTCCATTATATCTTACTGAAGTGTGGACCGAGGAAGCGGTCTCGATGACAAAAAGGCTAAAAGCGTGCAATAAACTTGTCACCTCCCGTGATCAACAAGAGCCAAGAGTTTTACCAGAGCAAGGCTGCGTGTCGTATACGCTTAAGGCGGAGTTTAAGCGTCCCCTCCATTTTATTCTGGCTCAGCTGCACATTATCTTCACGTAAATTTTTACGTCGGCTGTGCTGTCACCAGTCAGTCCACCGCAGCTACTTTCGCTCTCCCTTTCTCTTTTCTCCTTGCACTGCTTTTTGCAGCGAATACAAAGCGTAGCAGGACACGTGGCCTTAAACGGCTGTGGATGTAAAAAACTAAATGTGGCCACGCTTTTCGCTCTTTCTGCATTGTCAGAAGCGACAGCGCGAGGTGTGCCACGCCTCAACTCCAGCTTCTATGAGTTTAACAATTGGTTCGGTTTATGGGGTTTAACATGCCAAAGCTACTCAGGCTATGAGGGACGCCATAGTGAAATGCTCGGAAAGTTTCGACCACCTGGGGTCTTTAACGTGCACTGACATCGCACAGTACACGGGCCTCTAGTATTTCGCCTCCATCGAAATTCGACTGCCGTGGTAGGGATCGAACCGACGTCTTTCGAGACGGCAGCCCAGCTCCATAACCACTGAGCCACCACGGCAACGATACCGAACAGCTGCGCGGGCGACCAGCGCACACTCAAGAACGCCATCCGACTTGTTCACGTGGACGTTTTTCTCCGTGCCCTTTGATAAATAAGATGCGCTTTTAGAGATACATCAAAATGGGAGCCTTTATTTACTATGCACGGGTGCACTGGCGCCGTTTTCCTGGAAATAGCAGCAAAAACGCAGTGTTTACAAAATCTAACCCAACGCCCGAATGTTTAATTAAAAATCTGTCTTTAAAATTTTTTTTCGCGATTAAGTCCTGGTCACTAAAGCGCACCAGGCGTCACTGCTTATCTAGAACTTGCCACTAAAGTTCTGGGTGCTTTGTTCCTTGAAACATAAAAGTTACACCCGCTTACTCTCAGGGCAGAACGAATGACAAACGATGTCTGGTTGTCAAAATTATTAACTCAGTGTTCAAGCAAAGCTTGACTGCTACTGCACTGCACTGCCACTAAATATAAATTGCGGATTCAAATATCTGCAATATACAATGGATGGTTTATGGTTCATACTTTATGATTATTTAACGTCCCAAAGCGACTCAGGCTATGAGGGACGCTGTAGTGAAGGGCTCAGGAAATTTTGATCACCTGCGATTCTTCAACGTGTGCTGACATCGCGCCGTGCTCGGGTCTTCAGCATTTCGCCTTTATCGAAATTCGACAGCCGCGGCCGGGTTCGAACCAGCGTCTTTCGGGTTAGCAGCCGATCGCCATAACCACTTAGCCACTGCGGTGGCCTTATCCTATGAATGATTCGACGTATGTGCTGCTGAGGGGTAATTTAATACGCATGATGGTCTGAATAAGGGCCGCAGGTTTGAAATCGGTATCCAAAGTTGGCCTACCTCGGAGGGTGGAGACCCTGGTGCAATTGCCAAGCCCCAGAGCGGGTACCTTTAAATGGATGCATTTAGCTGTTTCTAGTTTTGCTCTTCATTTTGGTAGTGGACGTGTGTGCGTGTGCGGAGAGAATGGAGATATTGCTAGTCGTGTAAAGGGAAGAACCCTCGACACGAATGCAAATAATGTCGCTGCATACGACGCGATATCGCAAGGGAGTGAATGATCATGTAGCTAATGAGAATTATTGTCCAGTGGTGCAGCGGTTAAGCGATGCACCACTGCCCTCCGCCGGCAGCTGCTGCCACCTGTGGGGCTTGTCCGACCCATGTTGCTCTTCACGAGCAACCTCTCGCAGCGAATCATTTATTAACTGTCATCTGACACGATGGTCAGTAGTTTGATCGGAATCCGACGGGCAGGTTAGGATGATGCCAAAAGGTTATGGGACCTAGGCGGACTACCTGCCTCCTAGGTTCATTCGCTGGGGATTTTTCTAGTTTTGTTTTTCTCACCGTCAACGACGCCGGCGCTGACGCCGACATCGACACCGGAATTTCTGCGACGCGAGATCCTTAACGCTATCGCGTTAGAACGCGTGTGCTCCACTACCACACACCATGAGGGTTTTCTGAGCCTGGCTACTGAAGCGCCGTCAACGCCGCGGCCCCACACCGCTCCTCACACTGCGCCTCATTGCGCCTGTCACGTCGGACTACTTGTTTTATATGGATGCATACTGTGCTCGCCTACCGGTGCTACACACAATCCATGGGCATGCATTGCGCAAGCCTAAACTACCGCCCTATCCCTACACACCACACCCTGATTTGCTATACACTCCGACAGGCATGAGCATGTCACATCACCCCACGTGCGGATCTAATTAACACTTCCACGGCCGTAAATGCCTGGCGATTTTAATTTAAGTTTGTTGAAACGTTCTCGAAGTTGAACAACATTCGTTCAGAATAATAATTTGTTTATTAAGTGGGCCACTGGCAACACGATCATGAAAAAGATTAAGTAAACAGACTGCATTGTGTTCATAGCGTTCTTTGAGGCTGTATTTCTAGTGCTGCTAGTTTTTAATTCTGGTTGAGTGGCTTTTTTTTTCAGTTGTCTTTTTCTCTCTGAGTGAGCGTTGCCTTGAGTTTCTTTTCTTTTGGTTTTCAGCTGCAGTGTCGTCACATGACCCGAATAAGTGGGGACCGTTTTAAAACCGTCGACATACGAAGCTGGCAGGAGGGACAGTAGCGACGCATCGTCCCCGAGCGCTGGCTCCAGAACTCTCCGCACGACGGCATCCCAACAGAATGCCCCTTGGCTGCCTTGGCAAGCACTCCTTTCGCAACCCGTGCACTTCAGGAGTTGCTCAGCGCTGCTGGCTGGTAATCAAGGCCCGGAACCTATTATGCCGCATTACATTCGTCTAAAGGAAATTCTAGTCGCTATGTCCTGGCAAAGGACATGGCTCAGCTGGACTCGTTTTTGTCCATTTGCTTTTGTCCACCTGTCGATTAGTATTTTAATTAAAACGTTTGACAAGGTGCACCTCCATTACTGCGCTCACCGAACACCTTTTTCTTTTTACAAACACTTATAGCAGGTTACGCCAGGGCTCTTTTTGTTGACTTGTTACGTTACACTTGTTCTTTTTCAAATTGCAAGCGTCTTTTTGTTGTTTTCATGGCGCGAGACTTACGCCAAAGCATGCATATTCAGTTTTGTTTTTATGCGTTTAGACAATCGTATGTTATTTGTACAAGCATTTTTTACTTGATGTACTAGGAGATCTAGTGTGAATTCCATAAATAAAAATGTTGTATACGTTCCGGAAGCGTACCATGGAGGCACAACGAAACAGTAATGACTATACAAACAGTCCAACGAAAAAACTCAGTGGGCGGTTACCAGCTCTAACGCATTTTTCTGCGACAGGTGCTGCAACTCCCAGTGCTGAGTATTCGCACGTACGTTCTTTTTGCCTCGACGTCGGCGAACGCACATTTCTCTCTAAAAGCGGAGCACTTGTGGACAGAGCTCAAAACGCATTGACTTCCTATTCCACACACAACTCGTTTTCGGGTTCTGGCCATCCTCTTGCATGCAGCGTCCCGAACACGGAGCCTTCTCTCGATGGTCGAGGTGGAACACTTTGAAGGGAAGGGCAACAGGGCATTGGTCATCGTCGACAGGTTCTCAGTGCAGTACTGCAGCTGCGTCTGGTATCCCGCAGGCCCGCATGATACGCCATTGCTGATGTTGCAGGCTAGAGATAGGTAGAGTAGGTTGCTGTGAGAAGGGAGTGGGGTGGGGTAATAGTGGATGCGGTTGGAATTTGGGCACTACTACGTGCGGTGGTGGAGAGTTGGTCGCACGTTGCTGGATGGCGGGCAGCGCGACGGGAAATATGCTCGTGGTAGATGCCCCGGAAGCAGTTTGTATGGTGCTCTCGGAAGTGATGAGTGCGGTGGGGGTAGTTTACTTTGTTTGAATCCGTAATATTCGAAGATATGCTAGAGTGTGAGTGTTTCCAACGGGGATGCGTCGCCGTTGAGGTGTCTTCACGGGCGGCATATATCAAACTATTTGTTCGTTTCTCAGCAAGTCTCTGGCCTACAAGAATGATTGGGTAAAATCTAGATACACACCAATGCAGTTAAGTGTGGGGAGTGCCCGGTTTTATGGATTCCGCGATGGCTTGTACGTGACGTCACGGGAGGCACTGTGGTCTTCAATGCACGAATTCAGCCGATATTGCGGTAGGCGGCATCAAGAGATTTAAAAAAGCTCGCAAGATTTAACCTCGATTTCGTTTAATCAATCTGGCTGCTGCTGAAATATCGGTGCAGGAGCTCTAAAAACTTATTTCGGCAATAATATAAGGAACCAGATGCAAAGAGCGCAAGGTAGGCCACAATGTACGCGATTAGAAAGCAAATTGGTAATTCAACTGGATGTCGTTTTCAATAGGCTTCACTTTGGGAAAGCGAGATGCGAACAATGTAGTGAGCTGTTTATACAAGTGATGCGACTCCCTAGAATAAATTTCGCCATTGCAGGAGCATGAGTCAAGAAAGATTAGCGGTGCGATTCTGGCCCAGAAGGCCTGTCTACTTGATTTCTGCTCGGGACATGCAATCCCACATGCCAGAAAAAGGCCTCTTGTTATGAGTGTGCTCTTGGCTTTGAGCAGGTACTCAATATGACGACGAAGCTTGCGGTGCTAGTTGTCACTAAGTTCTGGTTTGGTTTGGTTTATAGGATTTAACGTCCCAAAGCGACTAAGGCTATGAGAGACGCCGTAGTGGAGGGCTCCGGAAATTTCGACCACCTGGGGTTCTTTAACGTGCACTGACATCGCACAGTGCACGGGCCTCTAGAATTTCTCCTCCAAAGAAATTCCAGCCGCCGCGGCCGGGATCGAACCCGCGTCTTTTGGGACAGCAGCCGAGCACCATAGCCACTGAGCCACCGCGGCGGCAGAAATCAAGTAGACAGGCTGTCAAGGAATATTTTGTTGATATCATGACTATCAGGCCTGTTACGTCGCTCTGGTCATTCAAGAGTGATCAATCCACTGATGTGTTTCGAAGCAGGCGCAGTATGCAGGTACCGTCGGCCGTGCATTAGATGCTACTGGTAGCCATTATTCGTAGCCATGACTTGAAGCGATCGTAGCGATGACTCCTTCCTCATTGTATTGTATTCCTCATTGTATTGATGCGCACGCAAGCTACCGCCCTTGTCAACGTTACTATTTTACCTGGTCAGTTTGCAAACCTGGTCAGTTTGAAAGTTCGGCGGCCAAACGTGGCCCCATTCGGCTCCCTCTCGTGAGGTGGCGCTTTCGACGCTGTTGGCCCGCTCCGGTCGGTCTCTCGTCACAGGAACTATCGCTATGAGACGAGCGCGCCGTGTTTCACGCCACTTTACGCCGGTAATTCCTGTTTAACGAAGATATTTCCAAGATAGGGCACACATATTATTCTGAATGTGGAACTACAGTAGCATTAAGGCTGCGCGAACGGTCCGGGGCGGCAGAGGTACGATCGGGATGTCTGAATCATTAGCTATTTCGATGAGACATCTGGTCCTTGGTCGGGTATAGTTTTTTGTTTCATTTACTTCCCTACAAACTAAATGACTCTTTGCTTACGGCGAACCACGACACGGTAAATCAGTGGCATGTTGCCGAAAATATCGAAACCTAAGGCCATGTGCGATCGGTTTGTAGCTAGACAGTCAGCGATGCATACGCGCTTTTTAAAGGGAGAAGCAGGACTACCACCGCGAAACTTCGACGTCATTAAAGTCATAAAACGCGAAAAATGACGGTAATAGTACAGGTCAGAATGAAAGCAGTTTATTCAATTCATATAGGAAAAAAACATATACTTCTTAATGGGAGCCACTTTTAATGGGCCAAACAGGTACAAGAGAGGTGCTTTTACAAGAGATAAGAGACGTGCTAGAGAAAAAGTGCATTCTTGTAGCAAGAATAAAATTCAGTATCTAACAAGTGAATGCCGACATGTGCTCAGCACAACCAAAGCGAGCAAGGCTGCACTTCTCTAGCTCTTCCAGCACTTTCCAGAAAATGTTTGCAGCCTTGGAGATGATCCGTGTGAATTGCGGTCGCACATTACGTAGAACGCTTATCTTGCCTTGGTTTGTGAGCAGACAGGGCGACAGCTCGGCCGCACCGACTCACGGACGCATAGCTCGGGTGCACCGACGCTGTTGGGCTTCTGTGTTGAGTTGGAGCCGGAGCCAACGCCGCGCGAGCTGCGTCGCTCGAAACGCACTTATATAAATCTGGCAAGGACACAGAGGAGCAGCGATCAACTTGCAGCGCAGTTTAACCCAACAAAGGAACGCCTGTCACAAAAACGCTTCGCTGTAGTCTTCGCTGAAGTGGTCAGCGAGGCTACCGTATCGAGAAGCCCGTCAAACAGCGACGAGAGCGCCCCCGCTCGTCGGTACAGGCGAGGGCGACCTCCGCGGAGTCGGAGTTTGCAAACTGAAAAAGTAATCTAGTAACGTTGGCCCTTGTATCGTTTGAATAGACGTTGCGTTCCCAAGCAGCGTAGGTGATTGGCGCCATATTGGAAACTTACCGGCAAAAGCCGGTCCTACAAAGGACCAGAGTGAAATCATTCATTTGCAATATTGGGCAGATTACCTGTGCTCCTTGGGTGCGTGCCACCGACATCTGAAGAGCGGCTCATCTGCCCCCGGGGGTCTACGTATCCCTCGCTCGAACGCCGAGATATCCATAAAAGGTGCTCCCTTGTGCCAGTGGTCAACATGCTCTGCTGTAAAAAGAGTGGAGTGCACAATAGCCCGGGTACAGCAGCGTGACAGCCTGGCTCCTCGGGTGGATGCAAGACTTCGGCTTTTCAGGTGTCGAGTCTCTTCCCTGGTCGCCGTGAGGTACCGTGTTGGGTTTTAAGGGGGTTTACATTTGCCCGGACGGTCTGCTATTGTTATTGTTGTTGTGCTTACAGTAGATGGCACATGTCCACACTGGAGCATCGGCAAGGATCGGGAGGCGTAGATTGTTATTCACCTGCATTTTTACGTGGCCTCGCTTATTACGAATGAGGGCGATGTGGCCATTAAAATATGTATTAGGGCTACGACATTGCTTCTCAGATACAACGAACAAGTGTGCTGCATAACTCGGTAAAGCGACCGAAAAGGTGCCCCAAAATCAGCCCCGCCGCCGAAAACCTCACACTTCTGTAGAGCCAGTGTGCGAAGAGCGCCTCCCAATCCCCGTGACGGAATCTCTCCTCTCGTTTGGAAAGAACGTGGCGTCTCGAGAAAGTCGTGATTAAGGCATGATGTGTACAACGCAAACGAAACTGCTTATCCGACGTGGCCGTCGAAATGCATGCCTGGCAAGGCATCTTTCTGCACACGTTTACGGATGGCAGCAATCGGCGGCTGCCGTTTGTCACCAGGAAGTCTATCAGGCCAAGCTGCTTTGTCAGCAACGCAGGCGTACACTACAGGCCCAACACAAAGACCTGGATCACAAACGACTTTTGTTTATTCGACGAGTATGCCCCTACACTGTTAGCAAAAAAAACACCCAAAAGGGAGTAAATGGCTTGTCCTGTAACGCACACCCAAAAGGAGGTTTTTTTTACTCCATATGTATGGTGTTGTTGTTTACTCCCTTATATTAGGGAGTTATTTTGGAGTATAAAGGGAGTTATTTTGGAGTGAAAAGTGAGTAAATTTTTTGCTACCCACAGAGATGGAGCCCAAAAATGTCGTCTTGTTTATTTATCCTCCTTCAGGCTCATTCTTACAGTAGTGACAGGGGCGGAAACGGGCAGTAGCTCTGCGGGCCGCCAGCAACCCAACTTGGGAAACTGCGCTGCCCTAATGTGACCCCGCACCACGCATTCTTTTCGCCGTATGCAAGCCCAGCGGCGGCGTAGGCGGCAGGAGTCGTCTGCTTGTCGTCTCCTTTTGCTGTACGAGCTCGTTTGTTGGCCATGTTCGTAGATAAAGGGATGTAACATTATAATCAATATTTCAAAACTGAAAAGGAGACGCTGGGTAGTTTTCACGGTCATGCACACGCTATATTTGACTCAAAACCAGAGCATAGAAGATGAAAATACACCTGATGGTAGTTTGGAATGACAGTGTTAGCTTTCATATTCCCTTCATTAAGGCTTGGATTTTAAACATGGCAGAGGAAAAATGTGGCCTCATGAGCTGAATCAAGAGCTCAGCGCTGACACTATGTTCTATCACAGTTCCATGTTCATGCAACACATAAGCTGTTGCAATACATTGCGAGGACCACACTGAAAAATGTCTGCGAGAATTAGGCCTAAGCGGGGGCTGCAACAGGGTGGCGACACAAACAAAGGAAAGTCAGGTATGGTTAGAGCACTGGAGGCTTCACAGGAGCAATTCAATTATGTAACGTACTGTAGGAGAAAACGGCGACAAGTCGATATCTTGTACCGCGGCAGGCGCCCGTGAAGGAGCAGAAGTCAGCAGAGATGCAGCGACGATGGTAACCAAGCGGTCTTCACTCACCGCCATTATTCGACGACTGACCAGAAGCAGACGAGACGCTAGGCGGCGCGGCGGATTGCACAAAATGGTGTTTTTTTACTTCATTTCGGCACTGGTGGAGTATTTGGCACAATTAACTCCATTTCTAGACTGCAGGTAAATCCTCATTTTTACTCCATTATTCCCTCATGGGAGTAAAATGGGGGACAGTCCACCTTTTTACTCCCCACTCGTGGAGTAAATGTTTTCAGAAATGGAGTAAAAAGGGTGGACACCAGCCTTTTTACTCCCTTTTGGGTATATTTTTGTTTACAGTGTAGGCATTAGTTTAGTGGAGGGGGTGTATACGAATGACGCATCATTTCATTTCGTTTTACTTCCTTAAAGGCCCCATGACTGAAGTATTATATAAGGGGTGGGAAGTAATAAAGAAAGCATTCTTACAACTGTACATAATTTTTATACATTTTCATTGAACTTTGATAGCAGGTGATGGTAGCAGTGTCGCTTGGAAGGCCGTTCCAGTCTGCAGCTGTGAGGGGAAAAAGAAATTGGCAAAGGTGACAGCGCGCGAGAGTGGACGGGCTACAAGAAAATGATTTTCTAGGACAACATGGCGAACAAAGTAAAGTTCATGCTCCTGCTTGACAACTGTGCGGAGCACCGTGTGCTGTCTTTTTGGAATGCGGTGACCAAGTTCTCCTGCCACCGAATGCGACGCGAAAGACCAGTCACTCGACATTGGCGTATCGATCACGCGTTCAAGGTGCCCTACTGGCGGCGCGTCACTGCGTATATGTGCCGGTAGCTGCTTCGAGACTAGCTGCCGATGTCGCGGTTATGATCTGTTTTTTTCGCAGCCAAGAAAATCATTTAAACCGCTTAGATGGAAATGAGTGCATATGAACGAATCACGAATTGCTTCAGTGGGGTAGGATTTACGCACCCGAGAACGACGGAGGACGCGGTCGAACACCCACGAGTTCTGAACAACTTGCACTGGTGGCAATGTGTCATTCAAAGTTGGCCGGATATGAATTTGTATAGAATGACTTGGTTTGAGCGGTTGATGACGGTGACATAGCAGAGCCATACACCGATTCGAATAAAATACTCGTGCTTAAGCATTCCCAAGCTACCAAGAAAAAGAACATTACGAAGACGATGCCGAGGAGGCCGACGTAGCCCCAGCTGCCGCGAACGCGTCAACCGAGATTAATTAATCTCATCCCTAAGCAGCATGTTAGCATAGAATGTCCCGGCGAAGAGCACATGACGTCTCTGGCGAAGTCGGAAAGCGCCCTTTAAGAAGCGGACACGCATATTGAGCTTCTTTAAAAAATAAACGGCACTTGCGTCTGGCTTTGTACTTTTGGCTGTAACATGGGATGCCCACTTACTGCGAAACTAAAGCGAACGCCATCGGCGTGACCACCAGGATCGTTATAAGTGGGCTCGACTGCATTAAACAAGTGAAAGAGAAAATAGAGGTAGAGGAAATGCAGGGAGGTTAATCAGAAGGATGTTCCGGTTGGCTACCCTGCAAGGGGGAAAGAGAAGATGGGCGTATAAGGAAAAGAGAGAAAAGATTATGAGGCCTGGAGCAAGCCCAGCAAGCTGAGATATGAGCGCTGAAAGTCAGTCCAACGCCGCGGAGGCCTGCACGCTTTGAGGGCTGCCGAGCGCTGCGGCATCGGCACAACACAGCGTCCGTCCTTCGCCGCCACACACAAGACACTCACGCCGAGCAGACTGTCTGCCATGAAGCAAGGTTGCTTTCCGGTGTAGTGTGATGTGATGATGTCTATGATAAAGTGAGACATCGCGGCTTCTCCTTGGAATGATGCGACTAAATAAAGGCAGATAAAACGCAAGCGGAGGTGCAAAACCGATGGGTTCAAAGTACAGCCTGGGCTGAAAAAAATGTTTCAACAAAAATGATAAATTAAATAATTCAAAAATGAAATCGTGTAAAGAAAAGAAAATATTGTAATATTTGGCAAGCTTGCTCTGTGTCGCAGAAGGCGCGTAAATTTTTTTTGCCTTTGCATCAAAAGTCTCATCTTCAGTGCTGGAAATTAGACGTGCAGAAATGCACCCAACTACTCGTCATTCATCGCGAAGCGGGTAGAAGCCTAGAAGAAGAAAGGAAAAAAAGCAGTTCTTCGAATTTCCAGTTAGAACCCATGGACCAAGCCTTACAACGGAGCACCCTTGCTTGATAACTGGAACCAGTTGGCCTTCGCCGCGACGTTCATTATACATTATCTTGCGGAGAGTGTTCAAAATGAAATGCTTGTAGCTCCTTTTCTCAGGAAGCTTGAGCGCATTTCTTGAGGACATGGAGACGCACATGAGCCTGAAACACTGAGAAGTCCTTACAGAAGCAATATACAACAGAAACGAGTTTACCGTACCAGCCCTGAAAAGAATTAAAACCAGGCCGCTGCAAAGATCATTCTGATTTCCCGATGTAAACAACTAGGGCAATGCCAAAGGTACTCGCGCTACGCGTTCTCGTTGGTCGCATCACGCGTTACGTATTTTAAGTACTCTTCTTCATACTTAACCCGTAAGTAGTAGGTCTCCCGGCGGTCCTATGAGTCTTCGGCGACCTGTGTATGTCTTCTTCCTCACCTCAGTATGTCGATAATGCAGCGTCTTCTTAGTCTTCATAATATGCTGTATGAATCTGGACGTGCGACTTTCTGCGATCTTGGAGCTTTCTGATGTGGTGTCCAGAGGGGGTGGTTATGAGGAAAATTTCTTTCAATAAAGAGCTTTGCGCCTCATAACTGGGATGAACCTTCAATCTAGTGCTCCTATAGCCTTAGCTTTTTGCTGTACCCGGTTAACTAGCTGTCTTTGGTCCTCTAGACTTTAGCTGAACAGCGCAGCCTACCACTGCCCAGGTTGTGGGTTTGGAATTTTCAGAGCGGCATCACAACAATTGAAGATTGGGTTAGAAACATAAAAGATGCTAACGCAAAAACAATCCAAATCATCCAAACTAAAACAGAAACACTCGAGATAGACAGAGCTCCTCCATTTATGGGAAGCCCGAAAAGGTCCAGTAAAACGTTGGAAAAAGCAAAGACTAAATAGAAAGCTACAAATAAAAATAGCGAAGATTACGGCAGAAGCCCATGAGTATGCTGTAAGGCTTAGAAAGCAAAACTGGGTAGAGGTTCATGACTCGCTGAAAGGTGCCCAAAGTACGACCAAATCATGGTCGATCTTACGATGCCTAATAGGCCCATCCAAAATCAAATCGGGCTCAAGCAGAATACTAAGTTCCATAGCCCATAGATTCCGGGGTACGGACTCATATTTAATAACAGCCATGCACAAAAGTAGATTCGGGACCCCTCCCTGGCTTGCAAAACTCGAGGGCTAGCCAAACCCCTCCCTTGACTTCCCCATAACACTGACAGAGATCTACGTAGCAGCCCGTATATCCACAAGAAACACAGCCCCTGGAAGTGACAGGGTTACAAACGGCCTAATCAAGAAACTCAGCAACAACCACCTCATGAATCTAACCAAGTACATCAGCAAAGAACTGTGGGAGAAGGGCCAGCTCCCGTCGATTTGCAAACACACAGACGTCATCAGTATACCTAAAGCAGTGCAGCCTCCAGCTATAAGGTATCTCGGTCCAATCTCCACCACTTCTTGCCTAGGAAAACTCTATGAACGAGCAATACACTTGATGCTTCAAAATTACACAGAAGAAACCAACCTATTTCCTTCATGCATGCTGGGCTTCCGCAAGGGACTCTGCAAGAAAGACGCCTTGCTCCGTATTAAAAAAGAAGTAATGAATATCTCTAAATGCGGCTAAAACCTCCTCCTCGCACTAGACTTGAAGGGAGCCTCCGACAATGTCGGCCACCACGCACCATAATGCAAGAATTAAACAATCTCAACTGCGGGGAGAAGACCTTACAAGTCCCAAGGAGAAATTGAACACTACCTAAAAAAGCAAAAATCCAGGAAAAAGAGAAGACGAGAGTTTTGGGGCTGTGGTTACAAAGCAATCTGAGGGCGGATTATACAATCAAAACTCTCAAGGCTAAGGTAACCTAATATGAAGAATGATGAGAAGGGTAACCTGATATCGGAAAGGAACTAGGGAGGAAGACACCATACGTCTAGTCTAAGCCCTAGTCGTAAGCAGGATTACCTACGGGCTCCCGTATCAAGAGATGAGAATCACTGATAGAAGGGCCATTGACACCATCTTAAGGGGAGCCCATAAAGCTGCCCTAAACATCGCATCAACGACATCAACGGAACGTCTTTGTGCATTCGGAGTAGACAACACCTTTGAAGAGCTCAAGGAGGCGGTTTTAGTGGGTGAAAAAAACGCTTAACCACAACACGAGCGGGTAGGGATATCCTGGCGAGACTGTGGCTATGACAGGCACTACGAACTAGTGAGAGGAAGTCCCAAATTCCGACACTTTCAAGAGAGATGTATGTAAACCAGATATTGAGGCACATGCACCACGAACGGCAGAAGAATGAGAGCCACGGTCAATGCACTGGCAAAAAAGCTATCAAAAGACCCGGAAGCGGTATACATGACATCGCGGCCTACGCCGTGCCAGGCAGGTTCGCGATTGCTGCAGTCGACAGCCAGAAGAGGCCAATCATTAGGGCTTCAATCTATGCCAAAGATCCTGCGGAAGCGGAATCACTGGCCATAGCCATCACCATTAAAACCCAAGATCAAGAGGGGAAATCATCGCACATAGTGACTGACTCCCAACAATCCTGTAGAGACTACCTTGCTGGAAGACCTCACGGAAGAGCCAGCACACTATTAACTGCACTCTCACATTCACACAGAATAACATGGAAACCTGGCCACGAATGCCTAGCTGGAAACAATGATCTAGCCCAATGATCAAGCGAATGATCTAGCCCGAGCTCTAACAAACCGGGAGGACCCGCTTCCCTACCCCACTCCGCTCCTAGGACCGTATGTTGACAGGCTCGAACACCTTAGGCTATAAAGAAGACAATTCTCACCGACCACCACACAAACAACTGTTCTCCTCTGATGCCACTGGGTGGAGGAGAATACAAACAAACACATATCCAAGTCTTTACATTTTACACAAGATCAGACCAACACAATACCCGTTACTATCCTTTTTGTGGAGCAAGCCCCACGCTGTGCCATACATCTTGGCAATACCACGAAAAACCGGACAAAAAGTTAATAGTGCCACACCCGACACACACACGAGAAGTGGTAGGAAGGCCTCACCAGTGACAATCTGGACTCGCAAGCCTGGATCATCTAACCAGTCCGCAAGTCAGCTGCCGCCAGCGGAGCCCTGGACTAGCGGCCCCAACCATCCGGCTCCTGCGAATTAATCTATGCTAACTAAAAGTTTTCAGTAGGGTACAGAGCTGGGCCAATTGGTACGTAGTTTTAAAGGCGCACACACAGAGAGGAATACATGACGACACTGGACCTGTGTCCCACTCTGTGTCTGCGCCCTTCCGCAGTTTTTTCGTTCGAATTAAAAGTTTTCTCTATCTCTTCAACAGGGGGCACGAGCACTTTACCGGGCATTTCTAGCACAAGGAGGCGCTAACCACTCGCAGTTGCACGCACTCCTCGAGGGAATTTTCCAGAAGAAGAGAAAGACAGACACGAAGGAGCCTCAGCCTACGGAAGAAGACCTACTTTCGCCCCTTGGCGGCGGTCCGCCAGCGTCTCGGACTTCACTTTGGCGGGGCAAAAAGCTACTCTCAGCCGGCACCGGCCTTGGCTGCTTCTGCGGAGCCTCTTTGGCAGCGGCCACCGCTGCGCTGCTCTTGTTCACCATCCATGGAGCTGCCACGCGGGACGAGAGGAAGGGCACTGGACCTCGGTTCTGCTGCTCCAGCGAGGCAGGCAGCCTGTTCGCCGTCATCGACAAGCACGAGCCGCCCTGCAGTGACTTCTTCGCGTACATCTGCAAAAACGCCATCAGACACGGCATCGTGCAGCAAGACGTGGCCAACGACATGCTGGTGAGCTTTCGCGCGGACATCCTGCTAATTTTAATAACGAAAGTCTGCTAACCTGCATTTGCATTTTGCTGGTTTCGCCTGCCGGCGAGTCTGAAACTGTTTTAAATGGCGAATTTCGCTAATAACTTTTGAATGTAACCTAAATGGTCACTCAAGTCGAGAGAATTGTAAACGATTTAACCATCATCATCATCATCAGCCTGACTACGTCGACTTCCGGACAAAGGCCTTTCCCAAGTCTCTTCAATTAACTCTGTCCTTTGTCAGTTGCGGCCAGCCCATCTCCGCGGACTTGATTGTGTGGTGACCCTTTCCGGCACAAACTAAGGCTGTTAAATATAAAGAATCGATATCCTGAGGCCACTATGTGGCGGTGAAGGATAATTCATCAGAAAATAATATTCTGTCGGTTCTCTATCAGTTTTTTTGTATCATTATAAATGGAACCAGAGGAGGAACTTAATGCTTTCAAATGGCTTAGTCGAGTGATTCCTATGAATATTTAATATCTGCTTTGAAACAGCTCTTGTCATTGCTGAACTACAGCTTGTGTGTCAGTTTTTATCAATCATATGCGATAATGATATGACGCATAGCTTCTGCCTGCGATGTTATTTTTCAGTTGCGTGAAGGTCAGTGTACGGTCCTACGCAAGAGGAATTCTTGAGTTCATTGAACAAAAGCATTGCTTCTTTTGGGAGACGGTGTGCAAGAAGCAGGGCGACTGCGATCTCATTTTGAAGATTTAAAGCCTCGAGCGCACAGCATCCTTTTGCATTTTCTGAAAATGTAGAATTCGAAATACTCAAAAGTGAGAAATATTCATTATTTGAAAGTGCTTCTTGCAGGCGGTCCACGAAATAGATTTTTATATGATTACTCTTTTGGTCGCTCAGCACGAACTATTTTACGAGTTGGTCCACTTCTCAAAAATTGAAAGGAGGATTGCTAGTGGTAGTGAGAAATTTAAATAAATCATTGCACAGGTTTTGACTCTCTGTTGGGGCCTTTGAAATCGTTTCAGGTATAACCGCACAGTAGAAGTCCATGTTTAAGAGACTGTTGAAAATGAAGGGAAGTAAACTGTTGAACAATTAATGTATGCCAAACCAACTAAAATTATCTTGGCATACTCACTAGGAGGTAACATGTCTTTCTTTTATTCACATTGCAATACATGAGCGGAGATATCCAGGTCTCACTCTCTTCTGGCGGGTTTTAGCCAAATTTGGAACGAGTACTGTCCACCTCCAGAGGGTTCTTCGGGGTCCTTACTTATGACATGGGGAAAATTTTTTAAAAATTTATCAACGCACACTTAAATTCATACACAAAAAGACTTACTCTCTTGCACGCTTGAAGGAACCATAAAGGAGTCGTGCCAATGAAAGAAAAACAAAGCTATTATTTTTTGACCAACATTCGCAAAGTAGTGTCTCCATCCTGCCGTAGTGCGCCTGTTCATTAGGATCAAAACACTAAAGCAAAAGCTTTCATTCTGGGCGGTGCTAGAACGAAAAAAATTGCTTGGTTTTCAGTTGAAGATTGAATAATGCTGCTATTTTTAAAGACAAGCGAAGCAGCCCTAATGAATTACATTGTGTTCAAGCGAAGCCTGTTGATCAAAGAACAAAAAAAGGTGTGGTTTAGCTTTTGTTAAACCTGGTTGGCTGCGCAAGCATTGCAATATTATGCTTGGTCGCACGCAGTCGTGCTGATTGTTTGCTTGTTTAGCGTGGGCATCCTTGGTTTTCATCCGATTTTCAAGATATTCGGCCCGTTGTTCTTCTGTTTCCTCCGCACGTCTTCGTCTCCTAGCTTCATTCCGTATAGCATGGCTGGACTCACAGTCTGAACTTGAACTGGCTTGTTTAGCTGCTTCTGAGTCTCGTCGTTTTCGCAAACGTTCTTCTCATTGCTCCTCTGTTTCATGGGCACGTTGTTTCCGCTTGGCATCATTCCGTTTAGCTTGCCTAATCCCAGCTTCTGAACTCGATAGAGCTCGTCTAGCTGCTTCGGCTTCTCGTAGTTTCCGCACTCGTTCTTCTCGTTGCTATTCCGCTTCTTGGGCACGTTGTAACCTCTTTCTTGCATTCTTCCTAGCTTGCTTGGCTGTCGCCTTAGAGTTACTGTGCAGAAGCAGTAGATCAACTAGATTCAGATACAGACTCTTCGTCGGTGACTTCCATGGCGAGACTCCTCGAGGAGCGCGCGCACGACCGGCTCCTCTTGGCTGCGGTGGAGTGAGCAAGCTGACGTCACACATCGCCATAGCAACGGAGAGGCTGACGTCACACCATCTGTTAGGTGCGGCGTCGGCTCCTCGAGGAGCAGGGGGTCCACGCACCACGGGACGAACGGTTAGACCTGGCGTATTATTGCTTTCGCAATAAAATTTTTTGCCATGATAAAAGGTCTGCTAAAGCCCACTTTACATTATATTAGCTGCAGAAGTTGTAGTAGGAGCTTGTTCGGGTGTAATAAACAAGACACCTAAGGTTCTTGTTTGTGCAGTATTCTCACGACATTCTTGGCTCCGAAGTATGGACGGGATCTCTAGGAGATTTGTTACGCAGTGAATAGGAAGCGAAGTTGTCTGTTCGTTTCAGCAACTATCTCAGCGGTAGACTTCTCTATGCTTACTCGATCCAAGCAACAAGTTTAAGCTGACGACGGCCTCCGTCGGCCGCCAACGTTGGCCCAGGGTGTGCCAAGAAGGTTGGAGATTCAGTGGCCCCACGTTTGCCGACGTCCATCCCTACTCTATGTACGCTTATGCGTTTGAACCTGTGTATTGCGCATCACTTCAGTCTGTGCGCCCTCTGCACGGCACATAGCAGAGTTGAGTGCCACACTCCAACATATAGCGGTCATTTCGTACGCTGTCTGGATACCAACTGCTTTTGATAGCAGGTGAACGCGTCCGGTTTCAGTTGCACCAAAGGACAACTGCTTCGTTTCTTTATCCAGTTCAGGCATGGTGAAAGTGTGATTGGCGCTAACGTTATAATTATAGAAGGAGTAAGCGCAACCCTCGTCAAAACTGAAAGACCACTGGGTTTCCTGTTGGGCCATGTGGTGTGAATTGGGCATCGGCAGTTTTGAGAAGCCTTGAGGCGAAGAGGCACTAGTCCTCTCTCCTCTGTCCTGCAACGTGGGACTTCGCGGATTCTGCGAGAACATCAGCCATGGCGCTTCCTAACAAAGACATGAACGATCAATATAGACTATGTAATGCATTGCCAGTCCGCGAATAGAACATCGCTCGGTACGTTTAGTACCCCGAAAGATTGTCGACGTTGCATGTTGTGCTTCATGGGATATATGTTAATATGTAAAACACTCTCCGCGTCGGCTTTGCCTTACTTTATCGCCGCTTGGACATCGAACCCACACAAAACAATCCCTAAAGATGGGGATCGGCACTCCGTGGTACTATTCGCACCTTGGTTCAACGACACGAGTGTCAATGCTCCGTAGTACGACGAAAATGACCGTTGTGAACAAATTTCATTATGCGTCTTTAATTATATGCTTGGTCTTTGTCCTGTTGTGCAATTTCGCAGGAGGATATCGCCTCCAACATCATCAAAGGAACACAAAACTACGGCAGTACGGCTGCGGCAGCACTTCACGCTCTCTACACATCGTGCCTCAATGAGGTTTGGCGCCAAGATCAGCGAGCCAGAGATGTCACGACGATCGTGCTGGAAATCGCAAACACCTCCAGCCGAATGAGTGGCGCAGATTTGCTACGTTTCGCCCTCGCGGTGGATAGGCGATACCACCTCAAGTTTATTTTCACTTTAATCAGCCAAACCACTAAAACACAAGGGTTCGTGTTAAAAAGGAGGCTACTCCGGACCACCGAATACAAAGCATTTTGCGACGATTCCTGCTACACCACTGCTCTCTCCATCCTGAGTGGGCATTTCGGCACTAACTACACCCGGAAGGACGTGTCCGCGTGGGAAAAAAAATTTCCACTTGACAAAAAAAGAACTGGTTCGTTGTCTTTAGAAGAGATGAGCGGCATCTTCGGCGGTCTGAAAGCGTCGCAGCTGCAGGACATATTTCTCGAGTTTCTTATCGATATTGACCAAGTTAGGGAATTTCAGACGATCTCCAAGGCTGCTTTCTCTACGGACGTACGCCTCTTGAGGAGCGACCAGCCGTTGTCCTTATGCTACATGCTACTTGTTGTCGCCCTGGATGCCATGAGCTACATTCAAAGGGGCAACACATTGAAATCGCCAACAGTGCGTAGCAAGGAAGTCTGTAACGACCACGTGTTCCAGAGTGGCCAGCTATGGCGGGTGACGTATGTAGCGGCCCTCGCGAGTCCCGCGAAAGACCAGCAGCTGCATAAGATCTTCGAGGAGACTCGAAGAAGATTCGTGGAATACGCCCCTATCCTGCGGCTCATTGCGGCGCCAAATGACACGGAGCACTTCCGGGCGATGGTCGGCAACTTTACTCTGAAGCTACCCGGCGACCTGGTGTTCCAGGAGCCGGCCGTTCCTCAAATGTCAAAGCAAGGATTCGCACGAAACCTGTTCTTCGCGCACAACTTCGAGTTCGACGCTAAAAAGGCAAATGCGAAACGAGGGTTCCCCTGGATTCGAGACGACAATGAGCACAGAGCCAACAACCGTCTGTACTTTTTGAACAAGTCCACCCTGTACGTGTCGTCTTCGGGCTACGGCTGGCTGAGTTCGGGCACCCTCGATCCACTTCTTGCGGACGCCGCGGTCATATCGAGTCGTATGGCAGCTTTGATGTGGAGCAACGTGCGGAGACCGGCGCGCTGGTCTCGAGAAACAATGGCGGCGTTCAAAGAGTTCAGGTAATGTATATCACTATGTTGTGAACGAGCCAAAAAAAAAAAACCAAGCCCTCACGAAAGAACGTGGCCTAATCTGTTGCAAGCATTTTCGGTTAAGATCATAGTTTGCTGTGAGTTGAAGGTTCCGCTATGCCCAGCACAGCAGCTACCGACCGCGGGTTTATTTCACAGGTGCAAATGCAAAGTATTCCGGCGAGGTCATCTTAAGGCGCTTGCTGTACCCTTTAGCAATGTGGGAGCCTAAAGTGACTGAATTTAATTTCTTTTTTTTTGGGTCTAAGGTACGGAAATTATTATTATGCACAACAGCCTCCGCTGCTCTCATGCCATGAAATCCATAATTATGGGTCTGCGTAATATGAAGTCTCTGGTTAAATGCTTCCCGTTCACATCACGCTTTAAAAATAACCTGGTGCTTTACGCAACCAGTCATTCTTAAAGTAATTGTTGGTAGCGTGTAGTTGTTTCGCCCGCAAATTAACGCTGTGATTAATAGTTTCACGCTAGGCTTAGAGAATGCTCTGAGTTGTCTCAGTACTGCCGTCACCATATTCCGCAATCAAGCTTAAAAAAAAAAGTTCACTCCTAATTCACCTAACTTTAGTTGGCCGTTTTCTTTAAAATGTTGCAGTAGACATTGGATACACGGCCGATCATGGCAGTGGCTTAACCAGAAATATTTTTCGGGGGCTCTGATGTGCCACCGTTAAAAAATTAAAAGAAAGACAGCATGCATCCCAAAAAAATCTTAGTCATTTTTCTGCTGCAATAAAGCCGAAAGGTTAGTTGTTTCATTCACTGTTACATCCGCCTTAGATGCTTCTGCGCCATTAGACTAAACATAACCAGTAAGTTGTCCCGTGTACATGTCACATCACATTCATCAGCGTCACAAAGTTGGAATGAAAAAAAAAATCACACCATATCTACATTTTAGTCTTTACTAACACGTGGATCACGTGAATGGAACCTTCCCGGAGAAATTCTCGACATAAGAGATAACGAGCATTTTCTGACCGCACTAGCATAATTAACAGGAGGATGAAACTGCTTTGCAACAGTTACTTCATTACTTTATCTATCTTGTTATTTGTAACCACTCCTCTCGAATGCGTTCGGCCCTAAGGGTTCAATAAATAAAGTATTCAGGTTCTAATGAGTATTTAAAACAAATATTTAGACATGTTGTTTCAGCTTTAATAAAGTCTGTTTGGAAACATTCTTTATTGCTGAGAACCTAAATGTTAAGTACGTAGCACTATAGGCAGGAAGCTCGGCTATTATAAACTGAACGAGCGACAAGATACCATAAAGAATGTACAAAAATGCACTAGTAAAATGAATTCAGTACTGTATCATGCCGATATAACAATTATACTCCGCGCAAATAGAGAAGGAGCGCACTCGTAGTACCTTTTCTGAAACTTTGAAAACCACCAACAAGTTCTAGGAGTTACAGGCCGATAGCCTTCACCAGCTGTACAGCAAAATCATAGGAAAGTGCTGTCGACATATGACTGACATTCGTAATTTAATATCGGCGACTTTTAGAATGCATCTATGTGGATTTGAAAAAAAACATGAACGACCTACCACCTTGTTGTCCCAGAAAACACCATCGGGGAGGTGTTCATCCACAAGCAGTATGGTGTCGGGTCTTCTTCGACCTCGAGAAGGTCTGTGATGCCACGTGGAAGTTTGGTATCCTTCGTGACTAGCAGACCTAGGTATACACTGAAGGATGCCATACTGCTTGAACGACTTTAAAAGCACATTTTGCGTCCGCCTAAGAGCATTTCTTTCCATTAATTTCACACAAGAGAACGGCGTACCCCAGAGGTGTATTCTAAGCACGGCACTTTTCATTTTAAAAATCAATTCCTTAGCTAAAATAGTTCCCAAGAACGTAATGTTTTCGGTTTATGTAGATGACCTACATATAGCATGCACTTCGTTCAGCATTTGTATGTGCAGAGAGACAAATACAAATGTAACTAATTAAACTAGCTCTTTGGGCAGACAGAAATGTATTAAAGTTTTCTCCTGAACAGACAGTAAGTGCTCTGTTCTCATTGAAACGGGGCCTACTGGTTGATCCTAATCTATACTTGAACCAAACCATGGTGCCAATTAGGCAAGAACATAAATTTTTAGGCGCCATTTTTGACAAGAAAATCGCATTTCTACCGAACATCAACAACTTAAAAAGATTCTAGAGCCCTCATTGTCCTAAATGTGGTCTCAGGAAAACGGTGGGGTTCCGATAAGAGTATGCCTTTTTCAAATCATTCGCTCTCTGGTGCGCTCAAAGCTAGACTAAGGGTGCGTAAAATGTGGTTCAGCAAGAGCATCCTACTTGAAACCATTAGACCCTGTTCGTTACCTTTATTATCTGGCGCATTTAGAACATTGCCGGTAGCCAGCCTTTACGTTGACGCTAATGAGCCCGCTTTATAGGATCGAAGAGTGGCACTTGCATGTATTTACGTCCTAATAATGTGTTCTTTCACGAAAAATCTCTGCCATCCCGTTGCCACCAGGTGCCCATGCAAAACACTATTCAACAGCAAACCACATTTTATCAGTCGATTAGTCCTGTGTTTCGAAGATCAATGCGAAGAGTTGGAAGTACTAGATGCTGTACTTAACATTATGGTACACACACTTACCCATTTACACAAAACGCAAACGCCAGAGGAGCATGTACTGCACGAATTCTTTGCACTGCAAGGAAAATGTGGCACCTACACTGCATTTTATACTTATGGCTCAAAAACAGAAATACATGTTAGATGCGAAGTAGCTCAAGGCAAAAATTAAAAAAATGATACGGCGGCCACAGTGTGCATCGCTTTTTACTGCGGAGGGTTAGGCTATCTTCACAGCTGTAGAATAAATAGTAAAAGAACATCGAGACCAGGATTGTCTACACTGATTCTCTGAGTATGCTCAAAGCTCTTCACTCTAGAAATGCTGCTAAACCTATGATAGGAAACATTTTACATGCTACAGTTTGTCACAACATTAAAACATAACATTGAATTCTAATAGGCCCCAGCCGTGTCGGGATGGTAGGAAATGAAAAACCAGATGCGTGCTAAGCACATGCATGATGCATGCTCAGCACATAAATGTGAAACACGTTAAACACGTAACTAACTGTTAGTCATGAGAGAAGGCAACAGCCACAGAAACCAAGTTGCTCAGGGGATTTCAATTAATTAATTTATTTTCTGCTGTTGTTCAATTTAGAATAATACTGAATATGTTATGGCTTAAAGCTAATTGATTAGAAAAGCAGAAGAAAAAACAACGACATGCCGCCGGTGGGATCCGAGCCCACGACCTCCGAATTACGCGTCCGGTGCTCTACCGCTGAGCTACGGCGACGGCTGTCAAATCTTCTGCTTTCGGGGGTATTTATGTTTACAAATAACCTAACCTTTGAGAGCGTTCAGCAGCGCCACCCACGACTTTAAGCGGCGGACGTAGCACGTCCCGAGTTACCGCTGATGTGACGTAGAACGTCATCGAACGGCGAGGGTGGAAGCTGTGTGAGAACCCTCTTATGCTTTCTATGGCGTCAAGGCTGCCAGAGGAAGCAGAGGAAGCCATAGGAAGCATAAGAGGGTTCTCACACAGCTTCCACCCTCGCCGTTCGATGACGTTCTACGTCAAATCAGCGGTAACTCAGGACGTGCTACGTCCGCCGCTTAAGAACGTGGGTGGCGCTGCTGAACGCTCTCAAAGGTTAGGTTATTTGTAAACATAAATACCCCCGAAAGCAGATTTGACAGCCGTCGCCGTAGCTCAGCGGTAGAGCACCGGACGCGTAATTCGAAGGTCGTGGGCTCGGATCCCACCGGTGGCATGTGGTTGTTTTTTCTTCTGCTTTTCTAATCAATTAGCTTTAAGCCATAACATATTCAGTATTATTCTAAATTGAACAACAGCAGAAAATAAATAAATTAATTGAAATCCGCTGTGCAACTTGGTTTCTGTGGCTGTTGCCTTCTCTCATAACTAACAGTTAGTTACATGTTTCACATTTATGTTTTCAGCAATAAATAAGGATTCCAAACAGACTTTATTGAAGCTGAAATAATGTGTTTTAAGTATTTCTTTGCGGTGCGCAAGTAACCGGGATAATATCTTTTGTTAGTCAGTTAGTTATTTAGTTAGTTAAACTAACAAACTAACTAAATGACTGATGATTCCAAACAGACTTTATAAAATCCGAAACAATGTGTTTTAAGTATTTCTTTGCGGTGCGCATGTAACCTGGATATAGGTAGTCAGTTAGTCAGTCAGTAGTTATTTAGTTAGCTAGTTGAACTAACTAGCTAACTAAATAACTAACTGACTGACTAAGTGACTACCTATATCCAGGTTACATGCGCACCGCAAAGAAATACTTAAAACACATTGTTTCGGCTTTAATAAAGTCTGTTTGGAATCATTATTTATTGCTTAAGACATAAATGTGAAGCACGTAGCTTTATAAGCAGGAAGCTCGACTATTATATACTAAATGCGGGACCAGTTAACCGAAAGAATGTACAAAAATTACAAAAATGCCCCGAAAAAACGAATTCACTACTTTATCACGTGGATATACCCATTCTTCTCCGCGCAAATAGATAAGACAGGCCCTTATATCAAAACCTTTGGCTGCGGCTACTTAAATGCAGGCAGTGCGAGGCGCGCTCATCACCCGCAATGGACCCCAAAGGCGCGGTCGAAATGGAGGCGTTGAAGATGGGTCTGCGCATAGCCGCCGCGGTCGGGTCAGCGCCAGCTGAGCCTGCAAGAGGCGTCGCACCTGCGTCGCCAAGACCCAGCTGGTACACAATGCGACCTGCCTTCAGTGTCCGCTGGATGTCCGAGGCGCAGTTCTTCTACGCCCGCTACGCCTATTACAGCTGCAGTGGCACATTTGACGCCACGCTTTTGGTGAACGTGCCACTGTGGCGAAACGCTGACTTTGCCAGGGCGTACCACTGCCCGCCTAGCACGGAGGCCGGTGAACCGAATCAATGCGAGAACGTTACGCTACCTCACGGCTGATGCAGCGATGTGTATTTGTGTGCGGAGACGGCTGCCTGGTGATATGTTTTTGTATGATTTTTGCTTTTTGATTTGTGTGTTCCCTCTTGCGATACCTGTCGACCAGTTGGCTTCGTAGCTATGAAACGTTGCTCTCAATACTCCACACCAGCCGATCATCTAAGCATTTTTAAAAAATTATGTGTGACTCTTGCTGACCCTTATCTGGTATGAACATTTGTGTTTTAACTCATGTCTATTATCTTCACAAAGAACTGTGAGAACAGCGCGGTACTTTTTCGGCGTGCCTTCTGAGATATTCGCGAGAACTGACGTGTCTGGGCGATAAAGCCCTGCCACTATTGGCCCAGCATATGAAAGCTCAGGAAATGATGTAAAAAAAAAAACACAACGCAACAAAGCTAAACATTGATGCGTCATAAATTTTCCTGCTTCGAATTCTATGAAGTATCGTTTACAAATCTTATTTAAGGGTGCGCAAATAGTATTTTTTAGAAATCTAAGTGTCGTTTTTCCGCCGCATCGAGTAAAAAAGTTAAGCAAAAAATGGAAAACGAATCGCGTTGTATTAAATAGAAATAGTATAAGAATCAAATTTTTTCTAGGGTATTCGCTACTTGTGCGATATTCGTAAAAAACTAATATCTTGCGAAAGAGAAAGGCAGTGGCGGCGTTGTTCACCGATTCTGTATCCTAAGGACTTTTCGTTATCACTGTCAAAATACTCAACACTGATCACTAATAAGGGTATATGCGCCGTGTGTTGTCCGTGTGTTAGCGCCGTGTGTTGTCCGTCTTTCTGTGTCCTCGTCTCTTTGCGCTACGTTTTTCACCTTGCACTGATCACTACTTTACTCTACTCGATGATAGCTTTATCTTTGCAACGAAGAGGAGGCTGCGCAGGCGTAGTGGTCGCAAGTCTGCCATTTCTCCAAATAGAACGCACGGTAATGCTTCTTGACGAATACCGCGTTACTCAGCGTTCTAGCCGTTTCTCTTGTCTCTGGTTCATCTGGTGTTTCGAAGGTTCTGGTAACAAGACGAACAAAGGAAATTTATTGTAAACAAAAAATATTTTCCTTTGCTTCTTAACCGTTAAAAATTGGCAGTTGAATAAGAAAGATGCCCTCAGTTACAAATATTTACTCTACACTTTCATGCTTTAGCTTTTTTACTCAATTTTCATAGGAATTCATGTGAGCGTTGGAGACGGTGCCCCAACTCCTCTATTTACCGCGCGATATCAGTGCGCTTTAAAGGACCGCAAGTGGTTAAAATTATCCGGAGTCCTCCGCTACGGCGTTCCTCATAGCCTGAGTTGCTTTTGGACGTTAAACCCCATAAACCTAACGCAACAAAACCAGACTCCTCTATCTTGACTGTAGGGGTGATAAAGTTGTACTCATCAGTGCAGGAAATGCGTTCATCAGCATAGACAAGCACTGTTGACATGAATGCCCAAGACAGTAACACCCTGGATATTACTTTTAGAGAACACTCAAACGAAGCGGGTATAGATAATTGCAAATAGTAAGGATGAAAAAGGAAAGTCTTGCTTCACGGACGACCGCTTAGGAATGAGCTCGGAGGGATGGCCGTTAATAAGCTGAGTGAATGAAACATTTGCAGTTGAGTTGCATTTTTTTAGTAACCTGATTTTCAAAATTACACCACTTCAAATCAGCAACAATGAATGAATGGCGGACACGGTAAATGGCTTCGAAAGGATGATTTGGAGGAAAGCAAGTTGTTCATGAGGTGAGAAGCAAGGTTAAAAAATGTTCCAGTAACGTGTGCATTACTTTTAATGAAACGGCCCATGGGACCGCAGTTTTAGCGGGGCGAATGAGAACTGACATTCTGCTTTGTGGAAGGTTTAATGAAACTTAAGTGGAAAGTTTGCAGTCCACATTTGCCAACGTGATGGGCCTGTTGCATTTCACAGCGCGCACTTTTTCTTCGAGACAGTTCTTCGGGATTAAGAATTCGGTTTTTAGCAATAGTGTAACGAAGCGCACCATCGTTCATTCATCTTGCAAAAGAAACAGCCTATTTTATTGTTTTATTGGCTGTGCGAAAAGGCCAGCAATGATTTTCTTCTCTTGTCGTCTACGTTGTTTTATCTTGTGTTTTCATTCTCTTTCCTTCTTCTGTATGTCTTCGCAGCTGGAGAAATAAGACAATGAGTTGTTGGCTTGGTGTCTTGTGTACTGTTTTCTGGTCCTCTTTATAACATTCTGTTTGCATGCTTGAAAACACAGTGAGCAGAGAGGACACAATCAACGATAAGAAGTCTTGTGCTAAAAGAAGGACTTTTCGAAGGTAGTCTTCTCCGCTTAGAAGAGGACGTACGGCGCGATAGAGCTGCGACAAGTTTGAAGACTTCTTTGATCTGCAGCACAAGAACATCCAAGAGGAAAGAACATTTTTGGAAAGTTGATTCACACGCTGCTAACCGACCTCTAGAACCAGCATCAGCTCGTCGCGCTGAACGAAGCCGGCGACCTCAACGTATCTCAGCGTAAAAGATGCATAGGAGACATAACTGCACTCGTCGCTACAAGTTCTGACGTCGACGGAAGCATCGTTTTGCCCTCATGTCCACCTCTTGCCCCAATCATGCAATCTTCATCTTTTTTTGGGCGGATTATGCGAAGCCTGATTCCTTGTTGGAATGGCCACGAGGGACGGTTAGAAGTCCAGCTACCTTGCAACTGAATGAACGAGTGTAGAGTGAAGGAATGGCCAGCGATACTTATACATGTACACTTGCTGTGGACATGCCCGACTGCGTGTTCGCCAAATGCAGCCGGTACAGCCAGCAATGACAGCGCCGCCCACCGGCAGGTAGCAGCCACATTAAGGCTGGTTATAAATATTCATTCAGAACGACGGCTTGACGTCGCCGCTATGGCGCAGTGGATTAGAGGAACGTGTTGCGTATGGAAGGTCCGCCGTTCGACTCCGCTCTCTGTACTGTAATTTTATTGTTTTTTTTAATTTCATTTTTTTCCATTTTTTCTTTTAGGTCGCAAATCGTGATGCTTAGTGGCATATAACGCCATTTAAGAGGATTTATTATCCCTTTTAGGTAAGCCGTTGTGACAATCTTCAGTCACCGTGATCAATTCACCGTGGTTTCAAGCCTTGTGGCTGTACAGGCTGCAGTTGGCGAATACGCCGGTTACAGCTTCCGTGAGACGACGTTTACTAAGAAAGGTTGGCCTGCGATGGGACGTTGCAGACGACTATACGAAGTGGACTCTAGATAATCGCTATATCACGAACTTGTGCCGCTTTTTAAGCGAGGCTTGTTTGCACTCCTTTTTATAACTTTCTTTCCTTTTTCATTATGCCTGATGGCAAACAGCTCGAATAAAAAAAAATACTCTGCCTTGTACAGAGCCCATCCACGACCCATTGCGGCGGTCTTCAGTGCCGAATACTTTTTCACATACCACGTGTACGCGCTATAACCTATTGGCACACATTTTGGAAGGCTTGGGTGTTGAGTTTGTTCTTTTTCAATGTGTTCTTGCGTTCCGCTACTCACACTCTTAACCTCGGCCACACACTGCGCTGAGATCTCCTTGCCGTTATTCGAAGGGTTAACATTCTCGTGCTTCATTTCAGAAGTTTTCGCATATTTGGGGTCGTCTCGTGGACAAGGAAATACCTTTGTCACCTGTGTCTCCTCAACGTCTTCTTGCTTATTTTGTTTACTAGACCTTGTCTTGGTAGCCTGCATCTCTATTCTAATGTCATGCAATGCAATACGTAAGTTCGCGAACCTTTTGTCGACGGTAGCCATGAAAAGTGCTCTGCGCTCATCATCCGCTCTTATCTCGATCAAATG